>NW_006399755.1:23119910-23136555 GCF_000299155.1 Elephantulus edwardii
TCGGATAATCTGCTCTGCATACAGGTTGAAAAGGTATGGAGATAGGACACATCCCTGGCGTACACCCTTCCCAATTTTGAACCATGCAGTGTTGCCCTGCATGGGGGACCCACCGCCGCCGGCAGAAGCGGGAGCCAGAAGCAGCGTGGGCACAAGCCAAGACCCCATTTGATAGGTTTTCTTTTTTTGTAGACTATCAGTTGACCATTGATAGACGGTTCCATTTCTGGGTTCTCAATTCTGTTCCATTGGTCTATGTACCTGTCCTTGTACCAGCACCATGCTGTTTTGGCTACTACTGCTGTGTAGTAGATTTCCGGTCAGGGAGTGCTATGCTTTCCACTTCATCTTTGTTTTTCCGAAGTGCTTTGCTTATTTGGGGTCTCTTTCCCCCAAAATAAATTTTCTTTTTGTTCTCCTAGAAAAAATGAATTTGGTATCTGGATTGGAATTGCATTGAACATGTAATTGCTTCTTGTAGGATTATAATTTTCACAATATTGAATCTCCCTATCCATTAAACAGGGCATATTATTCCATTTATTTAGGTCTTTTATTGTCTACACCATATTATGCTATGTTACTAGCTAATAAAAATTGTATGTTGTTGTTTTTAAGTGCCGTCGAGTCAAGGACGACTCATAGTAACCCTATGAACTAAAGATCTGAACCCTCCTCTATCCTGTGCCATCCTCACACTTCCTGACACACAAAAGCCCATTGCAGCAGTCACCGTGTCAATCCACTTGGTTGAGGGTCTTCCTCCCTTTCATCGACCAGCCACCCTTCCCAGCATCCCTCTCCAATGAACAGCCCCTGCTAGCAACATGTCAAAAGTTTGTGAGGAAAAGCCTCATCATTCTTGTCTCCTAAGAGCACTCTGCTTGCACCCTCTCCAAGACAGCTTTTTGTTCTCTTGGTCATCCATGGGCCTCATCTGATTAAAACAGACTGGGAAGCAGGAACCGACTATTTCCGAAAGAACAGGCCTTTGAAAAACCTATGAAATAAAAATTGTATGGAAAACAACATTTTTAAAAATCAACCCACTTGATTGGTTATGAAAATTGATGTACTAAGTAGTCTCCCAAAACACCAGAACAGGTAATAAATCCTTTTAGCGGCCCCAAAATATTCAGAAACATTGCATCAACGACATCTAGTGGCAACAGTGGCACATTACAGCTTTGCAAGTTGGAGATCAGGAATGCTGCTTTTCACAGCTACAATGCAGAATTCATTATTTCATCTATTCTATGTTTCTCTGTTAAACCCAAATTTTTTTTGTTCTTTTCTTGTAACACTAATTTCAGTCTGTTTTATAAAGTGTCAATAGTATGTAGTAACTTTGGTAACCCTAGGGGGCAGTTCTATCCTGCCTTCAAGAGTTGCTATGGAATTGACTCAATTGTAAAGCCTTTTGAAGATTTCTGTTTTGTTTTTTGTATTATAGTGGTTACAATCGCAGGTTTTTATAGCCAGATAGCATTGACTTTCATTATTTAGTTATAATTAAGATTATTGTCAGGGAGGTACCAACAGTGCACTCATCTGTTAGTCAGAAGGTTCAAAGACGAAGTCCAATCAGAGGTCCTTAGAGATCTACTTCCAAAAGTCACTACTGAAAACTGTTAGGAACACAGTCCTCCTCTGTCATACACGAAGCCACCATTAACTCATCAACAACTGTTTACTTATTAGTTGTTGTTTGTTCTTTTAACGTTCTAACAAGCCTCTAACAAGCATCCTGTCTGCACTTCCTCCAAGATAGATTGCTTTGTTCTTTGAGTGGTCCATGGTAGTGTCGGCATTCTTCTCCGATAGTCAGGGGTTATTATTATGTGTAAAGAATTGCATGTCTACCTTCTCAGCTGGTGTGTAAATTTCCTCAGGGAGTGTGTGTCTGGCTTAATGCAATCAAGAGAGCTAATATTTACATTTCATTTTACAGTTTACAAAGCACTTAGGTGAAAATCAGTTCATGTGATAAGATAATGTTCCTGATTTATAGGAAGTTATTCCACCATCTGTCTTGTTGGACAGGCCTGTGACCTGCGATTTTTTTTTCCTTTTCAATTCATCTCATAATCATCTACTGAGTCTTGTTGAGCCTTCTTTGCAAATATCTTGTAAATATTGAGTTGTCCATTGGCTTTGTTGAACGCAGACCCCTCTTCTCTTATAACAAATACCAAAGCAGCTTTTCAACTTCTCTTAGGCACAGACTTGTCCACTTTGCAAACCATTCTTATTACAGTTATAGCTATATTTATAAAGCATAAGACTGCTCTGTGTTTTCCTGCTTATAAACCTTTAGTAGCTCCTCTTGTTTGCCTGTGTCATAGAAAATTCCTTAGCAGAGGCCCTTCCTGACTTGCTTTTTCAGGTTAACCACCTTGACTGTCCCCTTTTATACTCTATGCTGGAGATATCAGCAATACAGGAATTAAACTGTGTTCCCCACAATGTTCTTCCACAACTAGAGCATCTGTGATTGTTCTTTTCCCTATATACCCTTCTGCCTGGCTAACTCTTGAGCTCTTAGAACTATTTTAGCTGGGATTTCCTTAACGTCAGCTACTTGCCCTGCTTTATAAATGCTTTATTAAAGTATTCTATGTATCTTTCTTAACTGTCCTTTTCTGAAAATACTAAGACCACATTCTGATTTACCAAAGAATCCTGATGGTGCAGTGTCTAAGCACATAGTTGCCAACCAATAGTTTTAGCAGTTCAAACTTATACAGTGCTTATTGGGGAAACAGTAGGCAGTCTCCTTCTGTAAAGATTACAGACTTGGAAACCTATGGGGAAGAGATACTCTGTCCTCCAGATTATAAATCAGAATCTCCTAGAAGGCAATGACTTACTAAGGCTCTGGTAGCACAAATGGTTAATTTTTCTTTAGCAGCAACTTTATAAGAGAACCACTAAAAAAACCCCCCTCAGACTCATTTCCGTGAAGCCAGAAGTGATTCATATTTGACCTTCCTGTGGGCTTCTGAGGCCGAAAGTCACACAAAAGGAGATTAGCCATCTTTCAGCCATGGAGTAGATTTGAACCATTAATGGCCTTTGGATAAGCAGTTTTACTCTTTAGGGATGACACCACCTGAGCTCACTCTATAGGAGAAAGAGCTGGTAATTTGCTTCCATAAAGAAATCTGATCGTAGGTCTAGGGAGTTCTGGTGGTTTAGTGGTAAAAAACAGTGTTGTAAATGCAAAGGCACATAGTTAGAATCGACCCCTAGTTTACAGGCTCACATGTGAAGTGGTTGGATTCTGGAAGTTGGTTTCTCTTGTTTTTTGTTGAGGGTAGGGTATAGACTGGTTATTTTTAATTTCATTCACAATTGCATGCAAGCTGATTGGATTTGCTGGATTTAGCTAACAGTGAGCTGTGGGTTCAGGGTCAATCAAGACCTGTTAGGCAGGCCTTTGCATTTAAAAGTCAGTTGGGCCCTCAGGGCTGCAGCCCCTGGCCTGGTGTTAATTGCGTTTGGGATGAACATTCTTCTAAGTGGTACAACACTGGTCTGTGGGTTTGCTGTACTGAGGTAACTTAGGGTTGTTGTGATGCTGAACACTGTGCTTCTGGTATGTCAAATGCCACAATGGTTACCTGTGGTGGACAGTGTTTGGTGGAGTTTCCAGATTAAGATAGGCTTGGAAGCAGGAGTGTCATTCACTTCTGAAACAACATGCCTTTGGAAACTCTATGAATTTAGAGAAATGGCATTAGTTGTACAACAAAGTTTAGGTCTTTTGTTCATAGAGTTGCTATTAGTTGTGCTCAGCTCGAAGGCACTTAACAACAACAACAACAACCAGATGCTCCACAGGAGAAAGATGGACTATCTTGTCAGAGTGATTTACTGCCTCCAAAAACCTACTGGAGGGTCATCTGTGCATCAATTCTGACTCAACAGCAAAGAACAATAACAATGGGCAGATCTATTCTGCCATATAGAGTTGCCATGTGTCAGAATCAACATAATTTTGACTAACATTGATTTTTTGATCTTGTACCTCTCAAGAGCACTGAAGAGCAATGACATCAGACGGGAGACTAAAGGGAGCCTGACCCAGGCTATAGTCTTTGCAATTACGTGCTATGTATCAGAGAGTTGGTCCATGAATAGGGATAATAGAAAGATAATTGATGCCTTTGAGCTGTGGTGCTGGAGAAGAGTGTTGAATATACCATGGACTGCTAGGAGAATAAACAGGTTTGTCCTGGAGAGGGTGAAGCCAGAATGCTCCTTGGAGTCAAGGATTCTGAAGCTTTGTCCGACTTACTTTGGGCATGTTGCAAGGAGGGACTGGTTCTTGGAGAGGGACATCATGTTTGGGAGAGTGGAGGGACAGCACAGGAGAGGAAGCCCCTCAATGAGATGGATAGATTCTGTGAGTGGAGTGGTGGGAATGAGTGTGTTTGAGATGGCTAGGCTAGCACAGGATAGAATGGCTTTTAGGGCTCTTGTACATAGGGCAGCTCTGAGTCGCAAGTGACTCAATGGCACATAACAACAACAACACCTTTTTTGAAGACAGAGCATATAGTAAAGCCTACAGTTTAAGTAAATATTTGTTAAAAGAAAGGAAGGTATTTGACCTTCATACCCATTCATGAAGAGTATTGACTGTAAAGGAACTTCCAAAAGGCAAACATGCCTGTCTTGAAGAAAGTACAACCAGAGTGTTCTTTAGACGAAAAGATAGTGAAGCTTTGTCTCACTTACTTTGGTCATATTCTCTGAAGGAAGCAATCTTTGGACAAAGACATCATGCTGGCAAAGGTGGAGGACCAGAGAAAGAGTGGAAGACTTGTACAAGATAGTTTGGCACAGTGATTACTACAATAGGCTTGAGCATGACAGAGTTCATGAGAAGAGTGCAGGATAGGAAAGGTTCAGATCTATTGTTCAGAGGGTTGCTACGAGTTGTAGCTCACTCGATGGCACCCAACAACAAGAACAACTTTCTGGAAACATAAACAGAGCAGAAATCAGCAGCATCAATTTTATTTTTTTCATCTTTGTTTAGAAACTATTGACGTACTGAATATCCATATGGTTTAATTTTGTAACTTTCCTGCCTTTACACTTTGATTCTTCATTTAATGAGCATGTTACTTAAGTTCTCTGTTCTCTAAAGTCCTCATCTTTAAAACACGAACGTTCCACTTCCTACCACATAGTTATTATGAGTATTACATGAGCTATGCACAGTACTTTAAACAGAACACATGTATAGGTTCCTCAACAATTGTATTTGTTTATAATTTAAAAACCAACTAACTGCAATAGAGTAAGGTTGAACTCATAGCAACTCTGTCAGTATTTTGATGCTGTATATCTTTGGGAGAAGATTTTTTTCTCCTGAGGTGTAGCTGATGGATTTGAACTGCTAATCTTTCAGTTGTCAGACAGATAACTTAAAGGAGGCAGGGCTTCTGTTTATAATTTGGAGATAGATAAGTAAAGGACTTTTTAGTGGCCCAGTATGTTATGTTTGTTGCTAACCAAAAGGTCAGCAGTTTGAGTCTACCAGGTGCATCTTGAGAAAAACAAAATATGGTCTTCTCAGATAAAGACTTACAGTCAGATTCAACTTGATAGTAGTGCATATAAAAGAAATTAAATGTCAATTTGCTGGAAATAAGAGAGATGCAAATGAAAACCACAATAAGATATCATATAACTCTATTAACAGTGGCAAAGATTAACAGGATGGCAAGTAATAAATATTGGAGTGTATGTGGAACTACCAGAACTCTTATAAACTGTTGGTGGGATTGTAATATAGTACAACCACTCTGGAAGGCAGTTTGGCATTTCATCAGAAAACTGAACATAGAAATTTCCTATGACCCAGCTATTCTTCTGCTTGGAATACACGTTGAGAAAATTAGAACAGAAGCACAAACGGAGACTTGTACACCAATGTTCATAGCAGCGTTATTCACCATCACAAGAACATGGAAGCAGTCAAATGCCCAACCACAATCAAATGGCTTGAGAAATTATGGTACATTCACACAATGGAATTCACACTACACAGCACACAGGAGCGAAAGAATTCACACTATACAGCACACAGGAGCAATTATTTTGTAAATTACTATCTAACATTGTGCTGAGTGAACTCAGTCCCATAATGATAAATACTGTATAAAACTATCATGTAGAATGCGCATGATGATTCAATGGAGGGGAGAGTGGAAACAGAGGGGTAGGGATTGGCGGGCATGGGGTGGGGGTATTAATCATAGGTTGCACAATTTGATGGTTGGAGGGAAGGGTGGGTAAAGGAAATGGGAAAGATCCCGTGTGAAAAACAATGTATACAAACTTTGTAAGTAAACCAGTATAAAATAAAAACTTCATAAAAAAATAAATGTTTTATAGCTCATGGTATGTAGGAGTAACTGTGATTGCTATAAGTGCAACTCAACCTTAGAATCCACATTGTGCTTTTTTGATAGTTTATCAAATAACAATTTGAATTTAAGTGGGCTATTATTCTTATTCCTTCCATTGTTAGATTTCATTTCCTTTGACTGCTCTTCCTAAGGACCACTTTGTCTTCTTGGTTTATAGAAGGTCCTGCCATGCGGATGATGAAATAAGGAATGGCTCTTCCTTGGCTGTGGCTTTGCAAATTTGTGGGTTATCAGATCCAATCTCTGTTCCCTGTGATTCTGACTGAAGTTTTGTGCAAGAAAACTAGCCTCATCAGTTTCCAGTACTTTATGTCCCAATCATTGGGCAATCTGTACACCAATGTGTGAAGGCATTAGGTCAGAAATCATTACAATACAAAAACTGAACAGAAAGCAACCTAAGCAACCTACTGTTGCCACATGTGTGGGGGGGGAATCAATACTTCCTTATGAAAACCAAAGGGAGGTTTGTTTTACTTTGCTAGGAAGTCTTATTTCATTCTCTCGTTTGTTGCGAAGTTAAAGGGACTTTCAATGTTTTATTCACAATCTGACCCTGAACATGTTTCTCCCCCTGCCCTTATATTTCCATGTCACTCTTCTGTCTAGGTTGTTGCTGGGTATGGAGTCAGCTCTGACTCCTAGTGACTCCGTGTACAGCAGAACAAAATCCTTCTTAATACTGTACATCCTCATGATCTCTGCTGTACTTAAAGCCATTATTGCAGCCACTGCATCAGTCCGTCTCACAGAGGGTCTAGCTTATTTTCCTGGCCGTCTACTGTTCTGAGATGATGTCTTTGTCTAGGGACTGGTCTCTCCTGGTAGCATTCCCAGAGTATCTGAGACAAAGTCTCATTATCCTTGTTTCCAAATAGTACTCTGGTTGTACTTCTCCCAAGATAGGTTTGTTTATTCTTTTGGAAGTCCACCACGTATTCAATATTCTTTACCCACATTTCTACCATTATAACTCCCCTTTCCAAAAAAAGGAGAAAAATTTCAAGTCATTCCTACTATTAAAAGTCAATGTAGTGCCTTTGTGCAACATTTTCAATTTTTTATAAAGATTCACGGTAACTCTATGCTGATTATAAGGGGTTACCTAAACAGGAATAGGGAGCCCTGGTGGCACAGCATTAGGCACTTAGTTTCTAACTGAAAAAATGGCATATGGAATTCACCCATCTCTGATGGAGAAAACACCTTGCCATCTGCTCTGGTCAACACCTCAGTCTAGGAAATATATGGGGGCCATTCTACTCTGTATTATAGGATAATTTGAATTGAAAAATATTTAATCACATATAACAGCAACAAATAGGGAAACTCCTGCAGCTTCCTTCCAGTGACCATCACTTCTTCTTTCTACTCTGTTCAAAAGGCAGAGGAAGCAGTGAGAGGCATGGGAATACTTCTCTTTACTTGTTCAATTCATTTACATGGCGTAAGAAAATAATTGCTTTACTTTATCTCAAGAAGCTTGAGTAGAATTGGATTTCCCCTCAGAGCCCTGATAAAATGTAGCATCAGAGAACTTGGACATCATTCAAAGCTTTATTGTCTGTTGTACTGAGATATACATTCTTGAATGGATAACTACATAATAATTATATGGTTTTGTTGAAATGTTTAAAATCAAAGCTTATTTTTATTCTATCAGAGATTTTACCATATCTTTTTATCAGTATCAGGTTTTTTTATAGGATAGTATTATGTTGTCATCTGTGTATTCCTAGGAAAAGCTGTTGTTTTTTTCTGTAAGTATGTTCTTCCTACATTTTTAATTTTATGGTACTTATAAAGAATTATAATGCCATTATATAGATTATATACCTATATATTTGTTTGCCTAAAAGGGGCCAAACTCTCTCATAATTTCTTTTTTTAAAATGTATTATTATTATTATTTTTTGTGTGTACCGTCAAATTGGATCTGACTGGTACAGGAGGATACTGTCCCTTTTTCTCCAGCAGAGCCTCTGGTGGATTCAAACCACACACCTCTGGGTCTCAGCATTTCTTAAGCTCAAGGAACTGAAGAATAAATTCAAGCCTCGAGTTATAATATTTATGGATGCTTTGGGCAGAATACTAAATGAATCTGCAAGTATTAAAAGAAGATGGAAAGAGTATACAGAGTCATTATACCAATAGGAATTGGCAGACACAGAAGAATTTAATGAAACAACATATGAGCAAGAGCCTGTGGTGATAAAGGAAGAAGTTCAAACTGCTTTGAAAGAATTGGCTAAGAATAAGGCCCCAGGAATTGATGGTATACCAATTGACATATTTCAACTAACAGATGCTGGCTGCCCTGGATGTGCTCCCCAAGTTGTGCCAAGAAATTTGGAGGACAACCACTTGGCCAAGCGACTGGAAGAGAACTGTATTTGTTCCCATTCCAAAGAAAGGTTATCCCACAGAGTGTGGAAATTATCAAACAATATCATTACTATCACATGCAAGCAAGATTCTGCTGAAGATTATACAAAAATGACTGAAACAGCACAGAAACAGAGAATGACCAGAAATGCAGGCTGGATTTAGACGGGGTCATGGTACTAGGGATATTAAAGCTAATAATGTTAGATGGATCTTGTCTGAAAGCAGGGAACAAGAAGAATGTCTAACTTTGTTTCATTGATTATACAAAGGCATTTGACTGTGTGGATCATAACAAAGTGTGGCTAACTCTAAGAAGAATAGGAATCCCAGAACACTTGATTGTACTAATGCAAAAACCTATACTTGGACCAGGGGGCAGTTGTCAGAACAGAGCAAGGAAGCACTGCATGGTTCAAAATTGGGAAGCGTGTACAACAGGGATGGGTCCTATCTCCATACTTTTCAGTCTTTATGCAGAACAGATTATCTGGGAGGCTGAGTTCTATAAGGAGAAATGTGGCATCAGGATTGGAGAAAGATTCATCAACAATCTGCATTATGCAGATGACACAACCCTGCTTGCTGAAACTGAAGAGGACCTGAAGTGCTTGCTGTGGAAGGTCAGGGACTACAGTCTTCAGTATGGATAGAGGTTTAATATCAAGAAAACAAAGATTCTCACCACTGTGCTGATCAGTAGCATCATGATGGACGGTGAAGAGATTGTTCACAATTTTATTTTGCTTGGCTCCAAAGTCAACATTCTTGGCACCAGCAGCCAGGAAATTAAAAGATGTATTGTGATAAAAAAAGTCTGTGGTTAGAGACCTCTCTAAAGTACTGGAGTGCAACGATGTCATTCTGGAGACTAAGGTGCGCCTGATACATGCCATGGCCTTTGAGATCACTTGTTATGCATCAGAGAGCTCAACAATGACTGAAGAGGATAGAAGGAGAATTGATGCCTTTGAGCTGTGGTGTTGGAGAAGAGTATTGAATGTATCATGGACTGCTAAGGAAACAAAAAGGTTTGTCCTGGAGAGGGTGAAGCCAGGCTTCTCCTTTGAAGCAAGGATTCTGAAGCTTCGTCTGACATACTTTGGACATGTTGCAAGGAGGGGCCAGTCCTTGGAGAGGGACATCATGCTTGGGAGGATGAAGGGCCGGCACAGGAGGGGAAGACCCTCGATGAGATGGATTGATTCAGTCACTGGGGTAATGGGCGTAGGTGTGTCAGAGATGGTGAAGTTTGCACAGGATAGGGCAGAGTGTAGGGCTGTTGTACATAGGGTTGCTGTGAGTCGCAGGTGACTCAACAGCACATAACAATAACAACAAATTCAAAGTTGGCAAACTGTAGCTTCCAAGGTGAGAATTCTGAAATTTTACTGGTGTGTAAAAGTATATTTAAAAAAAAAGTGAACCATAGGCATTGGTTAAGGAGAAGTTTGGGATTAGATTCTGGTTCTATGATCTTAGGCAAGTCACAGACTTCTTTTAATCTCATTTTCACCCATACAGACTAACTGAAATGATCTATATTCTTTAAGATCTCTCCAAGGGCAAAATAGCTATAACATTTTGATTTCAAGTAATAAAACACCAATGTTTAATGTGAAATGTATTTCAACATTTTGGAAAAGCCTCTGGATGCCTCCTAGACACATCCTGTTGCTTGGATAACTAGTAACTGTCTTCCAATGTCATTCCTTGATTTGTGAGTATTATGTGAATGAAGCTCTAAAGAATTGCATTCTAAATCTTGAACTCTATTCCTTTGGTTATAATCCCACTTTGGAATGGATTTTTTTTTGTCATGTTACTGAAAATATATCAGTGTAGGATGTGTCTTAAATTGATCCCTTTTGAGACATGAAAGAGAAGATTAAGATGCAAGTAGAAATCGGGGGATGTACATGGTATTCCAAATGAAGATCACCAAGGACAACAATAGTGGCTGAAAACAGACCCAGATAGATGTTTCCTCAGAGCAGATATAAAGAAAGAGACCCCCCCCCCAGGGGTGATGCTCTGAATTTGGAATTCTAGACTCATAAAGTCTATTAAAATCTCCGTTCATCAAAGCCATCTACTTATGGTATTTAGGTTATAACAGTACTATATGCTAATGAACTTTTAATTCTCTTCAAATTTAGATTTCTTGGTTCATGAGAATGGGGCAACTCACATAGGTCACCTGCCCTTAGGTGTCCTTTTGAACATTGAGCCTTTAAAGACCTGTTTTCTTAAAGTCAACTTTAAGTTAAATAATTATAATCTATTATATTAAGCATTTTAGCGTAAACATTTGGCTTTGCTATTGTTAGGTCTATAAAGTCAGCTCCAGCTCATAGCAACACCATGTATAACAGAAGAGAACTCTACCAGATACTGTACCTAAGCCTGTGATTTCTGTCCCTATGTTAATCTATCTCCTCAAGAGTCTTACTATCCTTCACTGACCCTTTACTTTTCTATGCATAATGCTCTATCCTAAAGATTAGCCCTTTCTAAATTTTTTTTTTATTTTATATTGGTTCTCTTACAAAGTCTGCATACAAGTATTTATCACTATTTTTCATTCATGTTGTATTTCATATAAATCATTCCTATGTATTATGTTTCATAAAATTAATTATCATTGGACTATGCCCATCATTACCCTATCTTTTCAGGTACCTGCCAAATTTTTCCCATTTCCTTTATCCTTTCTCTCAATCCATAAGATTGTCCTCACCCCTCTGTTTCTACTCCTTCCTCCTTTGGGTCCCCATGTTTTACTAGTTAGCCTTATGGTTTTTTAAAATTTGTTTTTCAGTTCTTTCAGCTTGAGAAATGCAGGGTGAATTCTTCCCTTTTCATTCTCCAATTTTAGCTTTGTGCACATTCCATTATAATATTTTGTTTTTCTTCTCCAGCTGCCCTTTGAAATCTCCTGAAAAGAAACTGCCACTGAGTCAATTCAAACTCATTGTGAAACTCCTTTGGGTTCCCAAAGTCACAAGTCTTTATTGTCCATCTTTCTTCACCAGAGTGGTTAGTGGTTCAAATGGCTTGCCCTTTGGTTAGCAGCCCAGTGCATTGCATAGTACACCTCTGAATTCCTTTCAAATTGAATAGGTATGACAAGATACAACTCTCATGCACATCTTTCCTGACTATAAAATACACAACATTCCTTTGTTCTGTTTGTACAATTGATTCTTGATCCATGTACATAGGTTTTGCATGACCACAATGAACTATACTCAAATTCTCTTTCTTCTAAATGTTATCCATAATATATTAAATGCCCATAAGTTGGATGCCTTTGCATAGTCAATAAAGCACAAGCAAATATCCTTTTGAAAAAAATTAATTATTTTTTTTTGTGTGTATACCATCAAATCAGATCTGACTCGTATAGGAGGAGGTTGTCCCTCTTTTTCCAGCAAAGCATCTGGTGGATTTGAACTGCATGGTCCTTGGAGAGGGACATCATGTCTGGGAGAGTGGAGGGGTGGTGCAGGAGAGGAAGACCTTTGATGAGATGGATCGATTCTGTGGCTGGAGTGGTAGGAATGAGTGTGTTTGAGACGGCAAGGTTGGCACAGGGTAGAACAGTGGGCTCTTGTACAAAGGGTTGCTATGAGTCACAAGCGACTTGATGGCACATAACAACTACAACAACACAACAACCTCTGGGATTTCAGTGTACCTTTTTGCCACTAGGCCACCAGAGCTCCCTTTAACATCCTTTTTAGTCTCTGCATTCAGTTAAGATACATCAGATATCAGCATTGATATCCCTTATTCTAAGACCTCATCTGAACACAGCTTAAATTTCTGGCACTTCCTGCGTATGTGTTTAGTTATATTGCTCCAGATCTTTTTGAATCATTTTTAGTACTATTTTACATGCAGGTGATATTAATTATATTGTTAGATACTTTCCTAATTTTGCTGCATCACTTTTTAAAATATTTTGATTTTTAATAATTTTTATGAACATTTACAGATAATTTGGATTTCCATTCATTCATTGCTGCACTTCTCTCCCCGCCCAGCCCTCTCCGCCTGTCCCCCCAGTTCATTCCTCTCTTTCAAAAGTAAAAGAAAGACACTCCCTCCCTGGTACGCAATCCCCCCATACCCCTCCCACCGCCCCAAGTACATTCCACTATGCAACCTTAATTGTGGACTCTTGTGATAACCATAATACCCTATCATACATCGCTTTTAAATTATTCAGTCCCTCATCTGTTTCAGTGCTGCATCACTTTAAAAAAAAAGTTGGGCACACTTAGAGTTTTCTTCTAATCACATCTAGTTGACCAAGTATTTTGTCTTTCAAATTTCCTGGCGTAGCCCAGTGAGCACATCCAGGGCTGCATGTTAGCTGAAACACCTTAGTTGGTATTCCATAATTTCTGGAGCTTAATATTTTGCCAATGCTTTCCGTGCAGCCTGGTATTCTTCATTCAGTATCATTGGTTCTTGATCCCATGCTGCTTCCTCAGATGCTTCAGCGGAAACCATTCATTTTTGATTCAGCAACTTCCATCTTCTTTTGATGCTTCCTGGATACTTTGATATTTTACCTATAGAATTCAGTAATGCAGCTCAGAGAAAGGCTAAGCATCTTATTCCATTTTGATTCTCTAATTCCAAATCTCTTCAATCTTTCTTATAATATTTTGTTTTGTTTTCTTGAGTTTACCTTTGAAAGATTTTGTTCAATTCTCATGTCATCATTTCCCCTTTTTTGCTATAGCTTTTGTTTATTTAATATTAAATTTTTGTCTTTTCTGACATGTATTTTAGTCCTTCCTCCCTTCTTCCTTTTCTCCATTCCTACCTTCTTTCCACTATTTTACATTTTCTTTTTCTTTCATCATGCATGATATCCTTGATGCCATCCAACAATTGCTCTAGTCTTTCCTCATCAGTGTGTAATGCCTTAAATCTGTTCTTGAAATGGTCTTCAAATTCAAGTGGCAGTACTCAATATTGTCTTTTGGCTTTATGGACTAGTTTTCATTTAATTCAGCTTAATTTGAACTTGCATATGAGTAATTGATGGCCTTTTCAATTCATTCACTGGCCTTGTCCTAACATAATATTGAGCTTTTCTTCCATCTGTTTAAATACATGTAATTGATTTGCTTCTTATACATTTCATGAGGTGATGAGTAAAATTACTCTTTATGGGTTTTGTAAAAGTAATGTTTACAATGAATAAATATTTAGTTCTACAAGATTCTGAATCCAGCCTGATTTCTCTCATCAAGGCCATATTTTCTGAGAACCAATCTTCTCTGTTTCTAAGTTTTGCACTCCAACCACCAGTTAATATTAATGCATGTTGAGTGTGTGTTTGATCAATTTCATACTGCAGAAATTGGTAGAAATGATGTTTTTTTTATCTTTTGTGTTAGTAGTTGATATATAAATTTGAATAATAGTAGTATTAACAGGTCTTCTTTATATGCACATGGGATATTATCTATAAGTGGCAGCATTGTACATCAAGATTGATCTTGAAATGCTATTTTTGATGATGAATCCTACACCACTTCTCTTAAATTTACCATTCTTGACATAGCAGATCTTATGTGACTGTTTAATTCAAAATGGTCAATACCAGGCCATTCCAGCTAGTTAATATGCAGGACATCAACTTTTATCCATTCTATTGAATTTTTTTATAACTTCTAATTTTCTGAGATTCATGCATACTAAATAACATGTTCCAATTATTAATGAGTATATACTGCCATTTCTCCTCATTCTGAGTGCTTCTATATCTGCATATGAAGGTTGAAAACTTTATTTCATCCATATTCATTCATTAAGGTGGACTCTGAAGAGGGAGTTGCCCAATCCTATTCTGAGTAACAACCAACCTGAGAGACTCATCTTCCTGTGCTATATTAAGAGATGTTTCTCTGATATTAGCAGGGCGTTTGAGGGCCTATTATTCCAGAAGTGGATGGCCAGTTCTTTTTAGTCTAAGCCTTTCTTTGGGAACCCCACTGAAACCTGTCCACCAGGGGTGATGCATTTTGTTAGTATTGGCATAGATTATAGTGTTACAACAACAGACTCGCAACCACTATATTGAAAACTGACTGATGAGTGCTGGAATTCTGCATTAGGCAGTGGACTCTTTTGAGAAATTACATATGTGTAGCAAGCCTTGAGCAACCTGGGCCTCAGGGTCTGACACTAAGCATGTTTTTAGTGGCTGTCTCTATAACCAGTCAATCTAAGAATCCTGCACAAGCTCTGAAAAAGTAATACAATGCCCTAGACAAGTCATTTCTACTATTCCCTCTTCTTAATGACTACCCAACACTGTCTAAGTTGATATGGACTGTTTAAAATTTTAACTATAGTTACACTGATTTTTGGTGTTTCTCTTCAAACCTAGTGGAGCCCTCATGGTGTAGGTCATAACATGTCAGACTGCAAAGAGAAAGTTTAGCAGTTTGAGTCTACCAGCCACTCTGCAAAAGGGAAGATGGCAATTTCCTCCCATAAAGACCTATGGCCTTGGAAGCTAGGTGGACAGTCACTATGAGTTGGAACCAATTGACGGCAGTGGGTTTTGGTTTTCTTCATATCTGGGATTTAGACAACAACTCAGACAGTAAAACTTCCTACGAGATCTTCAAATATTAATTGTGATCCAACTGATTTCTGATTCCTGGTGATTCCATGTATGTAAAGCAGAACTGCTCCAGAGGGTTTTCAAGACTATACATTTTCTGCACTCAGTTGCCAAGCCTGTCATCCAAGACCTCCATGAATGGGTTTGAAATGTCATCCTTTTGACTAGTGGCAGACTCCTTAACCTTGTATGCCACCCCTGCACTTTGAAACTGGAAGTCTGAAAAGACTTTGATCTTGGTGAGAAACAGAATTTCTAGTATCCTCAATGTCACAGCCCTCCATCCAACCTGAGTCAGAAACTGCCACTGTTCTACACAATCCATAGCAAAGCAACTGCTTCTGTCCTAGCCTCAGGTACCATTATTCTATGTTCATCTGTTTTCTACCCTCCAGGTGGGTCCTTGTGTAGGTAGACACTTGTCTGCTAGCCATAGAGTAGGAAGTCTGAACCCATAGAGAGGCTAGTGAACTGTAGACTTGGGGAGTCACCCAGAAAGACCACAGCTTTGCACAGTTCATGGAGCTGTCTGTGCTGCATACATAGAGTTGTCATGAGTCAGAATCAAATTACTAGCAACAAACAACAACAGCAGAGATGTTACTTTGGAGCTTGAAGAACATGGGTGGAAATAGGACAAATGTTTCCAGTAGGGTCACCTTGACCATATTACCTACTAGTTGTAGAACAGAGGCATTGTTCTCTATCTCAGAGTCCCAAGTTTTATCATCTATGGAGTGATGATAATAATGGCATATACATAAAATGATTTTGTGCTATATATATTATTACTATATATTTTCCATCTATCTATCTATCTATCTATCTATCTATCTATCTATCTATCTATGTAAATGCACCTGACCACTGGACAAGTTTCCCTTAAGTGCTAATTTTTCCTACTTAGCAGAGTGTAACTTCCTTGTGTGACCCTCTTTCCTTTCTTGTGTAACTGAGAACACAACCTTTCTGAGAACAAAATCTGAGCTGGATACATCTGCAATTTCCCCTTGCTTTACTTAGCTGTTATCCCCAGAGCCTTGCCAGCTACAGAAAGCATAGGAGAGATTCATTAAAATAGTCATGTGAGTGAATACGTTTGGTCAAGGACCTCTCCAAAGTGCTAAAGAGCAAGGATATCACTTTAAGGACTGAT
>NW_006399755.1:23137706-23187558 GCF_000299155.1 Elephantulus edwardii
GTTGTAGATTTTCCAGGATACTTGGAAGACTTTTTATATTGTGGATTAGGACCACTAAAGTTCTTCCAAGCTTTTCTTGAATGAAGATATTTTCAATTGCTCTGCATATACCTGAAAAGTGGGCAATGAATGGGGAAGACTAAAGAGGAATAAATGCCTTTGAATTTTGGTTTTGGGAAGAGTATGGAATAATCCATGCACTGCCAGAAAAAGAAGTATGTTTGTCTTGGGGGAAGTGCAGCCAGGAAAGTAGAGTGAAACTTCATCTCATGTACTGTGGGCATATTGTCAGGTGCAGTCAGTCCTTGGAAGAAGACATCATGCTGGGGAAAGTAGAAGGTCAGCAAAAGAAAGGAAGACCTTTAAAGACATGGATTGACACAGTGACTGCAAAACTGGGCGTGAACATGGTAGAGGTCATGACAATGTTGCAAGATAGGATAAGGTCTGATCTGTTCTTCCGAAAATTGCTATGAGGCACAGGATATTCTCTTAAAGCACTTAGCAATAATAATACTGGGGGAGATCTCTCAGGGCAAAGAGGCTTCTGTTGGTTGCTGGCAGAAATGCCCTGGTGTTGTTTTCTTGCTGGTAGTAGCTTTATAAGATCTGCTGCTCCTTTGATAAGTAGTGGGAACTTTTCAGCCTCTTTTCCAATAACAAAAGAAAGCCCTGTGGAATTTTCCAGGCTGGGGATTTCAGGGAGCTGCTGATATTTTTATAACATATGATGTGAACAATAATTGTATTTGTTCCCAGAAACCTTTTAAGGCATAAAATCCAACATCACATTATTTTATTTGGTTTCAGAAATTTAATAAACAAGAAACATAACCCAGTTGTTGCTCTTGAAATAAAAATTAGAGATCTACAATTAATAGCCAAAACCCAAAAACATCAGATGTGCTTAATAGGGTCGTGGAGAGTGTTATTTCTCCTGGGGGAGTCAGGCAACAAATGGACATTGTGTCAGGGTCCAGAAAAGAGAAAATAGGCATGTGACTGAATAACAGCTTAGTGTCACCAAGCAAAGGCATCAGGTAACCAACCACCAGTTCCCTCCTTTCCTGGAGCCCCACACATAATGCAAATACTAGCAAAAATTCAAGCAAGATTTGAAAAAAATAAAAATGTTAAGGTTCTCATCCTACAGACAATTTAAGTAGTTGAGAAAATGGAGTCAAATGCATAGGGGAAATGCGTTTCAATGCACGGGCATAAACCAAGCACTATACCTGGAAGATTTTCATATCCTTGGAGACCTGTTTAGAGGTCTTTCCAGCTCTACAGCATCAGTGTTCTTATGATGGTCATGACTGCAATCTCTGCTAATGTTCATTTTCCTCCTCCCTCCTCCCTGAAGCTAAAATAAGAGCCCTTGTTTTTGCTGCTTCTGAAGTAACAGGGTTAAAGATGAAGTATGTGTGAGACAGGAAGCCAGACAGAGCTTGTACTCACTGCTCGCTTGGAAGTGAGGAGTTTCTTGACATTGCCTTCGGTGACAAGTCATAGTCGCTGTCTGACCTGTAGAGGAAGGACTCTCTGCGCTGGCTGTGGCCGGGAAAGGTGGCATGAAGCACCAATCCAGAGGATGAGCTGGCCTGGGGATCCAGGGGGCTCCGACCTGGGGAAGGGCCATTTTCCACATCAAAGCTTAAAAAAGAAAACAGAACACTGAGGTCAGAGGAGAATCATGAAAAAGAACAGTGAACACAGTATAAGAACCTAAGTGGCAGTCACATGGCATTAAACTGCATACTTTGTTAAAGGTTCTAATTATTGAAGTTGCCATCATTAGTATTCCAGTTCTCTATACACAGAAAGCTGGACAAGGACTAGAGATGATAGAAGGAGAATTGATGCCTTTGAGCTTTGGTGCTGGAGTGTTGAAAATACCATGGACTGCTAGGGGAACAAACAGGTTCATCCTCGAGAGGGTGAAACCAGGCTGCTTCTCGGAAACAAGGATTCTAAAGCTCTGTCTGACATACTTTGGACATGTTACAAGGAGGAACCAATCCTTGGTAAGGGAGAGCGTGCTTGGAAGGGTGGAGGGACAGCACAAGAGAGGAAGACCCTCAATGAGATGGATTGACTCTGACACACCTACCCTCATTTCACCAGTCAATGAATCAATCCAACCTTGGTTGATTCAGAATAAGTCAAGGTCCAGAGCTGTTGTACATAGGGTCGCTGAATTGTAAGCAGCTCAACAGCACATAACAACAACGATAATACAAAGAAACCAAGTCCTCCCAAAATTTCATTATTTACTCATTATAGAGTTTCCGGAGGCAAGCCATTTTGGAAGTGGATGCCGCTCCTGTTTCCAGGCTTGTTTTAGTCGGGAAGCTCCAGCAAACACTGTCCACCATGGGTACAAATTGGTTCAAATTGTTTCAAATGGGTTCAAACTGTTTTCCTGTCAAACATTCTTCTAGGTGGTATAGCACTGATCTGTGCGTTGTTGTACAGAGGTAACTCGTGGTTGCTGTGATGTCGAACACTAGGACACTGATGTGCCAGTCGTGGTAATGTGTACCCATGGTGGACAGTTGTTGCTGGAGCTTCCTAACTAAAACAAGCCTGGAAACAGGAGCGGCATCCACTTCCAAAATGGCTTGCCTCCGGAAACTCTATGTATGAACAGTGCTCAGGCCTTTGGTTCATAGGGTCGCTATGAGTCATCTATGCCTCGACGGTACCTAACAACAACAACAACAACAACAACAACAACAGTCTACCATTAGAAATTGTGGAGCCAGGATTTGAACTCAGGAGCAAAGCATTTCGATATTTCCAGTACCCTGAGTGACTTTGATAAACTAAAAATGAGAAAAGGGTCACAAAATAACTTGGGAGTAAAGAGAATCTCCAGAAGGGGACATCCAGCCCAGCTCTGGGTGTTAGACTTTGCGCTATCACTTGAGTAAATCTTCCTCGCTGAAAGACTTCTTCCTGTCACAAATAAATAGCACAGTATCATTAAAGATACAACCTGCATATTTCTAAATGTTTCAGGAACAAAATGTTATTCTTAAAACATCCACTGCATGATGAAATTTAGTGTCCATATGTGCAATCAGAAAACAGTTTTAATTAATCTGATGATATCAATTAAGTCTCAGGGGCCACTCAGCTGCTTCTCCAGAGAAAAAGTATTTCCTGGTTTTGGCAGAAGAGCACTGAAAAAGTTCCTAGTCAGTCTCCCTCAATCTTGTAGGGTGCTCTCAAGTGCAGAATTCCCTGGACACCTTAGATCACTGAATACAGGTGCAAGAGTTACAGTATGTGAGTGCCTTGTTTCTCTCTGTGTCCTGTTCCTGGGTGGTGCAATTTATGCATTTGGCTGCTAACTGAAAGATTGAAAGTTCAAGTCACCTAAATTCTTTTCCTCTGCACACACAACCTCCTTTACCTTTTAAGTCTCCTCCTTAGCATTTCTTTAGTCAACTTGTTGAATCCCAGCTAAGCCTTTGGAAAAAGGTGTTGTGAGAAAGATAAGAGGACAAAGTTTTTTTCCACCCCCAGTTAGAACACAGTAGTGGGCTTCCATTACACTTACAGAGCCCCAATTTATTTTCATGCCTTTGCTCCTTTTCATTCAAGAATTCTTATTCTTTTCTTTCTTGGGATTGATACTGTTTATATTTTTTCATTTTATGAAATGCTCTTTAATAATTTGCTTTCCTTATTCCTCTTAAGAACCCCACGAAGTAGCTATTGTGAACTCACTCTACATTTGAAGAAAATGAGACCTTGTTGTTGTGTATTGTATAGTCCATTCTAAATCATTACAACTCCGTAAGATGATATGACAGACTAGAACTGTCCCAAAGTGTTTCCCAAGCTGCAATTTTTTATAGGGTTTTCTTTGTGTGTATGTGTGTGTGTGTGTGTGTGTGTGCTTCACACTATTCTTCATTTACATTGTGTTTCATAGTCATTCAAATGCATTATGTTTTATAAAATTAATCACCACTGGAATTTGTCCATCATTACCCTGTCTTCTCAGATCCCTGCTGGATCCTTACAATTTCCTTTGCCCCCTCACTCTACCCACAAAACTGTGCAACCCTATGGTTTTCCCCCTACTCATCCTCACCCCTCTGCTCCCACCGGTTTCCCTCTTGGGTTCGTAAACATATTTTGCTAGTTATCCTTCTATTTTTACAACAGTAGTCTTATGCACTATTTGTCCTTATAAGACTGAGTCAGTTCACTCAGCATAATGTTCTCCAGTCTCTCCCAAAGTATATAGTAGGTCTTGAAATTGTTGCTCCTGAGGGCTGCATAGTATTCCATTGCGTGAATGTACCACAGTTTCTGAATTCATTCAGTTGTAGTTGACATTTGGGATGTTTCCATGTTCTTGCAATAATGAATAATGCTGCTATGAACACTGGTTTACAAATCTCCATTTGCATCTCAGTTCTGATTTCCTTGGGATATATTTCTAGTAGTCGAATAGATGAGTCATCTGGAGTTTCTATGCTCAAATTTTTGAGGAAACTAGGCTGGAATTTTTATGGGAGCAGATTGCCAGGCCTTTCTCCTGAACAACTTCCAGGTAGGTGGGTGTATCATATCAGTCTTTGAGTTAGCAGTCGAGTACATCACCACGGTACCATCAGATTCATGGTTATCAAGTGATCAACTCATTGTTGATCCTTCATTCAGTTTCAAAGGCTGCAAATCAAATGGGAGAAGGTTGCTCATCTTTCTCCTGTGAACGGCTGGTAGAGTTGAAATACCAGGAAGGAGTAGCCCTTGAGTTAACTGCCCAACTCCCTGGGGACTGGGCCACCAGAGCTGCCTTGTGACACTAAGGCTACTTTAAAATGAGGCTTAGAAGAATTTAAAGACCTCACTCAAAGACACTGGCTAGAGAGGAACTGGAACCTGAGTCATTTCACCACAACCTCAAACATCCCTAGTCACAGAAACTCAGAACAGCTCTCTAGGTAACTGAAAGTAATTTCCTCTATTTCTGGATTCAAACAAAATTTGTGGTTGGTATGTCGAGTCAGCCAGACTATGAACAACCTTTGCTGTTATCTTGAAAGGAGACAGGGGAGGCAGTAAATTACCCTGAAGTTGCAAGCTTTCGACAGAGGACAGAGCAGGGAATGAAGAAATTACAGAATTCAGAGTTTTAATGCTTCCCCAAGACCATTCTGAGAAACTGCTTTTAGCAAACTTACAAACTCCAGGTAGCTGATAAGAAGCCGCAAGTAAGAATCTCTGGTTAAAAGGACAAAGGCGAGCTGGAACAATCCAATGTGAATGTGGGCTTTCTAGGCATAGCAGATGGATTTTCACAGCAGGCTGATGGTCTGGGTTGAGATTGCCTTTCAAAGACTGTAGGCAGTCAGTCATTCTCAGACCCCCGCCTGTGTGCCAGCCCACCCAGAGGTAAAGCTATGTCATAAGCTACATGCATGGCACCAAGTGAAAGATATAGTGTAAGCTGACTGACAGACATTCCTTGGGTGAGTCCTGTATTAGCTGTCAAACAAAATAAACAACTCCTTTGTGGATGAGGGCCTCTTATTGCTGCCACCCCAATCCTGTACAACCAGTAGGTCCTGATACTGGGTCTGAGCCCTTCTTGAGAACAAAGACGGTAGATTCTTAGTAGAAGGAAGGTGAGGCTACGTAACACTTAACCAGTGGGCATGAGATGAGAAATTGCAAACATATTCGTGTTCATTTTCTGCTATGTTTCTGTTTGGTCCTTATGGTTATTGAAACCACCCCCCAGTTTCTCCTGGACCAGAAGGACTCCAGTAACTGAAGGGTTGGTGTCTGGCACAGCAAGAGGTCTCTAGTTCCATCACTATGGCCTGTTGTCTTTTAGCTGGTCAGCTAGTGCACAGGGAGCATCAGCCATTAAAACTTATGAATATCACCGCTGTGTGTAACTGTGCTGAAATCTTAGAAGACGTGCCAAGTGCGTATGTCTACCAAGCTCTCAGAACATTTTTTTTCCACTGAGGCTTTCCACCAGTGCTCTCCCTGCCCTTTTTTATGCTAGAGGCATTCCTGGTGGGCAGAGGATAAGTGAAAAAGCACCAGCTTCAAAGGGGACAAAGCACTCTGTCGCCAGTGTTAGTATCTAAGGACAATCTTGCAAGGTAAGCAAGGACTTACCCAGACTAAAAACTCTCAATACACTGCCTCCCTTTGGTTTTATTCTTCCTGGCTCTGCTCAAACTCACAGGAGAGCCTGCTGGAATTTGAAAGAAGCCAGAGAAGCATTCTCTAGTGCAAGGAAGCAGTCTTAGGGAGACAAATGGTCTTTCATATCCCCTGGGGCACTGTTTCAAAGCAACCAACACAGATGTACAACTTAGGAACAAACATGAATCACAAACCAGACACCAGCCCCAGTCACAGCAAAATTAGCAGGCAGACATCACAATACGTCCCACAGATTCAGGGCGAGAGGAGGGGTGTGGGCAAAGGGAAGACTGAGGACGAGCTTGACAAGCAAAATGAATCTATTGCACAAACCGAAATACAATTATGAAGAAAACAGAATCTAAAATATCAGAAACAGACACATAAATAAGGTCATTATTCATCTAAGGTAATTGGTGCCTCTGCCTTAATCAGGACATTCATTTAACTTCTAGGCCTTTAGATTAAAGAAAAGAAATATTAATTTAAATATATATATTTCAAAGTACTATAAAAATATACCATAAAACATAGAAAGTAAATTAGAAGAATAAAGAATTCCCCTATAATCTTTATACCACCCTTATTAGAAGGTTAATGTTGTTTCTTTTGAAAATTTTTTTCTGCAGGTTTGGATCCTATTTATTTTCCTTCAAGGATGTTTTCATGCACCACATAGCTTCCATAATTATCTTTTCTATGGGCTACGTGATAATTTATCCTGTCGCTCTCTACCCACTACCTTCTTAAACATGTTTCCTATTGCTATTCATCACGCTGTATGGTTCTAAATAATGTTGCAGTTAATATCTTTGAATTGATGTTGTTGTTAATTGCCACAGAGTCAGTGATGTCACACACAAGTTTGTGAACATCTGACTCTGATATGTCTGTCTGGAGGAGTGGTTCATGCCCAGCCAAAGGACTAACCACCATTGATAGTGGCCTCTTTCCCAGGACCAGTAAAACTCCAGTCTCCCTTCACCCCTCTGCCAGCCTCAGTCAAGATCCCTGACCTCCAAGATGCTGTGTGCTGCCTGTGTCTCCCAGACTCTGCTGGTTGCTCCAGCTGAATAAATTGGTTATTAATTTTTAACATATTAACACTTTTGTCATATTTTATACCTAATGTTCCTAGCAATTCCCAGCTGTGATTGATGTGTGGCAATGGTGGCAGGGCAGCAGTGCTGTGTATGGTTAGAAGGAGAAGTGGCGCCCTCTCTAACTGGCATGCCATCCCCACCACCATCTCCAGGAAGCAGCCGCTGTCTTCATTAAGTTTCCTTTTCCTCTGTGATTCCTTCAGTTCCATTAGCATACTTTGTCATTTTCTGCATGTCTATTTAATTACGTATTCCATAACGGGGAATTCCAGTAGCCTACAGGGTAAGGAGTTGCACTGCCAATTTACAGGCAGGTTGTTTGACTCCACCAGCTGCTCCACATGAGAAAGACGGGCAATCTCCTCCTTCTGTGTGATTTACAGCCTTGCAAATCCTGCTGCTGGTTCAGCTATGAGTCACTTCTGACTCAATGGCAATAAGTTGAGTTTGTTGAGTATTTCCTACTAGATTATCATCTCCCAGAGTAAAAAGATCCAATATTATCCCTAGCAGCTGGCCCAGAGTCTAGTAAATGATATTCATGTACCTTGAGTAGGAACTGACTGACAACAAATCTGCCATTGGGTTTCTGAGGCTGTAAATTAAATAGGACCTCCCATGAAACTGCTAGTAAACTGTTGTACATGCCATTGAGTCACCTGTGGACTCATCGTGACCCTGTATTACAATAAATAGCTCTGAAGCCTGCTCAGTCCTGAGCCAGTCTCACTGTCTCCGACTCACCACCCCCATTATTCCAGTTACTGTGTCAATCCATATCATCTGGGGTCTTCCTCTCATATGCTTTCCCTCCACCCTTCCAAGCATGATATCCTTCTCCAAGAACTGGTTTTCCTGACCATTTGCCCAAGATATGTGAGGAGAATCTTCAAAATCCTTGCTTCCTGCTCCCAAGGAGTAACTTGTTACCATCTCCAGGACAGAATCGTTTGTTCTCTTGGCAGTTCATGGCATGTTCAATACTCTTCTCCAACACCACAACTCAAAGGCATCAATTCCTCTGTCATCCTTAGTCATTGTTCACCTCTCTGTCAGGCACACATTAGTTTCTGGACTGACATCATTGCTTTTAGCACTTTAGAGAGGTCCCTGACCGCATATTTCCCTACTGCAATTCCTCTTTTGATTTTCTGACTGCTGGTGCCAAATGGCTGGTGGACAGTAGGTCTAAAAAAATGTCTATTGACTCAGTTTGGGAAACATTGTAATTTACCGTGAAGTGTCTCTCTCATCCTTCCCCTCTTCCTACCTCCTTACCCTCATTTCCATTTCTACTGGCATAGATTCCAGCTTTTATATACAGACATGCTTTTAGTGATGTAGCAATATTTTATGAGTAGAGAGTGGAGACTAAAAAAACCCACTGTGTTCTCCCTAAGCAAAACAAACCTGAACAGAAAGAAAAATCTTGGCTTCAATGTTTGGAATGGTGATCTCTGTATACAGACCTCCATAGTGGTCTGAACTAAAGCAAACCAAACCAAAACAAAAAACTCCTATATCAGCAGCAAGGAGCCATGTTAGGCCATCTGGAAGGCTTGTGAAATCACTAGAAGCTCCATAAGAGATAACAACAGGCAATGTGATCCTATAAATATTGTTGTTGTTGTTGTTAGGTGCTGTCTAGTCACTTGTGACTCATAGTGACCCTATGTACAAGAACCCTAAACCCTGCTCTATCCTGTGCCAACCTCATTGTCTCTGACACACCTACCTACTCCCATTACCCCAATCACAGAACTGATCCACCTTATAAAGGGTCTTCCTCTCCTGCACCGTCCCTCCACTCTCCCAAACATAATGTCCCACTCCAAGGACTGGTCCCTCCTTGCAACATGCTCGAAGCATGTCAGTTGAAGCTTTAGGATCTTTGACTTAAAGGAGCATTCTGGCTTCACCCTCTCCAGGACAAACCTGTTTGTTCTTCTAGCCATCCGTGGTATATTCAACACTGTTCTCCAGTACCACAGCTCAAAAACATCAATTCTGTTTCTATCATCCCTAGTCACTGTCCAGCTTTCTGATGCATAGCATGCAATTGTGAAGACTATAGTCTGAATCAGGCACACCTTAGTCTCCAGCCTGACATCGTTGCTTTTTGGTACTCTGGAGAGGTCCCTGAGAGCTGACTTTCCCATTGCAATTCATCTTTTGATTTCCTGGCTGCTAGTACCAAGAGTGTTGACTGTGGAGCCAAACAAATTAAAACTGCTAACAATCTCAATATCTTCACCATCCATCCTGATGCTGCCAATTGGCCCAGTGGCGAGAATCTTATTTTCTTGATGTTGAGCTTGAGTCCATATTGAAGGCTGCAGTCCTTGACCCTCTGCAGCAAGCGCTTCAGGTCCTCCTTAGTGTCAGCGAGCAGGGTTGTATCATTTGTATAATGCAGGTCTGTAAAGATGATGCCCTGTGGGCAAGTTCTCGTCCCCTCATACAGGATGACTGTTCATCAGAATTGACTCCATAGCATCCAACAACAATAGCAATAATGATCAGTTTATTTATCATCCTATCATTTGTTTTTTAAATTCTTAACAAGGAAAGGAAGTATTTTCCCCTCGCACACGTTTTATCCTAAAGGTGGTGGTTTTGATTCCCTGGGGGAGTTCAGGCAAAGACAGGCTGAGTTGGTGAAGGCTAGATGCCAGCAGATGGCAGTAGAGAGCTGCATCTTCTTCACGCTGCACTGCACCAGATTCTGACCAGAGCAGGTGGGGGCAGCCTGCAGTCTGGGAAGTAGAAATAAGACTGGAGCTTTATTCACCAGCCTGGGAGGGAAAACCAGGGATCATGAGCAGAACCACAAGGTGTACATGAAACCTTCTATTAAACTAAGAGAAACTCTCTTTAAAGAATTCAGGCTTAGCTAGGTGGTCACAGAATTGCCTGCAATTGTCTCCAGAGCAGTTGTATCCTGATCCCCAATTACCTGCACAAACCCCAAATTCTGTAATAAAAACTCAGGGAGCAACATCCCGGGAATCATTACTCTCTGGACCATGGGAGTCTGTTCTTTTCCAACTCGATAATTTCCTAGACAAACATCTTTAGCTGACAAAAAAGAAAACATGATAAAGAACCCCAAAGATAGCTACCACTTAATTTTTACTCATGGTGACTGAATAGAGAGAACTATTAACTATTAGAGTAGAAGTGTTCTCCATAGATTTTTGGTGCTACATTTTTATTCCATTTGTTTGTTTGAAGTAGAACACTAGACATGCCTCCTGAGGGCCTCTAGGTGGACTAGACCCTCCCAACTTTTAGATCTCTGTTTGGAGCGTTCTGATGTGTTCTATTCTAACAAACCGTTCAAAGAAGATAGAAAGCTCTACATGCAAGATTTAAACTCTAAGGTCAGCATCACTCTTACCACTCTTTGGTGAGAGAAAGTAAAGGTTTGACTTATCATTTTTTTTTTGTCTTAAAAATCATACATGATACCCTGTATCACTGAATTCTCACAACTCAATTCTCAAAGAGCAAGCTAATTCTCTTAGCGTCATTGCATAGAAGAGAAAATGAGGGCTTTTAAATGAGAAACTTATTGTAAAGTGGGACCTGTTGATATTACCCCCTGCATCCTGGCATACTGCGTTCCGGCAGCTCTCCTCTGTCTCCACAGATGCCTCTGGACTCTAGAACCCGCCATACTGTATCAGATTCCATAGTTTACTTGTCTGTTCAGCCCATTAAAGATTTGAACTCGTGGAAGCAAGCCCTACACCTCCTGCATTTTTACATTCACAGGTTTGAGAACACAGTTGCACACCAAGCAGGTACTCAACAAATATTTATTGGATGAATTCAAAGATCTCATATTTTAGACATCTCATTAAAAAAAACCCTAGCTCCTTTTTGAAGTCTATACTTTGGCAAGTGAAGACCTAATTGTTGTTACTTGCTGCCTGCATGGTTCCAAAGCATAGTTCTTATTCAGTAAAATGGAATATTGCCCAGTCCTGCATTATCATCATGGTAGCTGGTATGTTCAAGTACATTATTGTAACTATTATGTATTTTGAGTGTCTTCCAACCTGGAACACATGCAAATGTGTGTGTGTGCATTTTTCATCCCTGCATCAAACCATATTAAATTATAATTCATTAGCCAACTTTTAGAAGTAAATTACCAGCCCTTGTCCTCTATTCTGTCTTCCTTTAGTAGCTCTGCTGATACCTGTCACATATTGATGATATAGGGTTCAAAATCAACTTACAAACTACTATAGTACAACTAACTGAGAGACCATACTGAGCAGACCTCAGTAGAGGTCCAAAAAGGTAGCAACATTGTTGTTGCATGCTACTGAGTTCCTTCCAACTCATGCTTTTGTTGTTTTTAAATACTGGCAAATCAGAACTGACTCAGAGCTGACTCTCAGCAGGTTTTCAGAGGTAGTAGATTGCATAAGAGGAGATTGCCCATCTTTCTCCTGTGGAGCAGCTGGTGAATTCGAACTATAACCTTTTCAGTTGGCAGCACAATTCCTTAGCACTAAGCCTGGCAGCGCAGGGGTAAGAAGCTATACTGCAAATCCAAAGGCAGGCAGTTCAAATCCACCAGCTTCTCTGCAGGAGAAGGATGAGAAATTTCCTCTCATGTGATTTATTGTCTCTGAAAGCCTACTGGAGGGTCAGCTATGAGTTGATTTTGACTCTATAGCAAACCATCAGAAGCTACAAGCCTGAGTTCCCTGTGACTCTAAAAGAAAGATCTATTAAGTTTCTGAGGTGGTAATGTTTAGGAGGATGAAGATAATTTTCCTTTTTCTCTGAGGAGTGATTGGTGAGTTTGATTCTCTTATATTTTTGTTGGCACTAAAATGTTTTAAACATTGCATTAGCAGGGCTCTTCATGTTGTTGTTTATGTGCTATTGAGTCACCTGTGACTCATAGCGACCCTATGAAGCTCTGAAGTTTGCTCTATTCTGAGCCAATCTCACTGACTCTGACACACCTATTCCCATTGTCCCAGTTACTATATCCATCCATCTAATCTGGGATTTTCCTCTCCTGTGTTGTCCCTCTACCCTTCCAAACATGATGTACTTCTCCAAGAACTGGTCCCTCTTTGGGCACGAGGCCATGTTCCCAAAGTATGTGAGACAGAGTTTCAAAATCCTAGCCTTCAAGGAGAAACTTGGTTTCACTCTCTCCAAGACAGACTTACTTGTTTTCTGGGTGGTCCATAGTATGCTCAAAACTCTTCTCCAGCAGCATAGCTTGCAGGCATTGATTCTTCTTCTGTCATCCTCACTCATTGTCAGGCTCTCTGATTCATATCAATAAATGTAAAGACCATGGCCTGGATCAGGCACACTTTAGTCTCTAGACTGACATAATTACTTATCAGTACTCTGGAGAGGTCCCTGACAGCAGATTTTACACCTTTCCTATTTCTCAGCAGTATCATAAGAACTCATTCCAAAAGCTTATAAAAATTTCCCTGGCTATACATGGGGGACACTGGGTGTGCCTGATACAGGCCATGGTCTTTGTAATCAGTTGTTATACATCAGAGAGTTGGACAATGACTAGGGAAGATAGAAGGAGAATTGATGCCTTTGAGCTGTGGTGCTGGAGAAGAGTATTGAATGTACCATGGACTGCTAGGAAAACAAACAGATTCATCCTCGAGAGGGTTAAACCGGGCTGCTCCTTGGAGGCAAGGATTCTGAGGCTTCATCTGACATGCGTTGTACATGTTGCAAGGAGAGATCAGTCCTTGGAGAAGGACGTCCTTGGAGGGTGGAGGGACAGCGCAGGAGGGGAAGGCCCTTTATGAGGTGGATTGAGTCAGTGACTGGGGTAATCGGGGTGCGTGTGTCAGAGATGGTACGAATGGCACAGGACACAGCAGGGTTTAGGGCTGTTGTACATACAGGGTAACTATGAGTTGCAAGAGACTTAACGACACATAACAACAACAATACGTGTGTGTGTGTGTTTGGAGGTAGGAAGATGTATTCATGAAAAATGTGTTTCATTAAAGCTCTACTGGGAAAAGTTTCTTTCAGTTGTGCTTAGCAACTTATGCCATCAAATACTTGCTTAACATTTTGATAAAAACAGCCATTTAATTATGGATGTATATGGGCCAACACCTCAATGTATTATCTGATCTTTGCAGAATGATAATCTAGACAAAGGCATGAATGTTTAGTCATAATGACAGTGATCTACCTTCTTGCAATTAACAGGTGAAGGCCAGTCACTTCTAATTTCTAATGAAGAACTTAACTATGCAAAACCATAGCCAGAATGACATAGATCCTACATTCTACTGGAAGGCAGCCAGAATGGCTCTAGCCAGAGCAACAGTAAGCACAACCTAGAACACTGCCATTCTTCCCAAGAGTCTGAGTCCAAGACTGACCCAGAATCCTCTCTCACAGACCAACAAGGAAAACTCTGATTTTAGCTTATTTGCATTCTGGAAGCAGCTTTCCACTGTTTTATCTTTTTTTTCATAAGGGCTTTGAAAATTACATCTCATAAATAACCCTAAACTGCTTTTTTTTTCTTACAGAAAGGCAGCATAAGGATACTTAAGTGCTCTGGGATTCCAGCAGCTGGCTTCCAGTTGCTGTATGAGGAACTAACTGATAGGGACTAAATTCCATGTACCCTGCCTTCTTCCTTGTCTTGTTATCTGATCACCACTGAAATCAAGCTGTATAGTAGATTTCTGAGATGCCACTTGAATTGCACATCCTTCAGAGATTTGGGAGACAGAAGACAGATGGTTCTCAAATAATGATATTGATTGTTCATTCAACAAATATTTATTAGGCACTCATTAGAAGCAAAGGTGTTGAAGTTTTCCCTAACTTTCTTTGGGCAAGTCATCAGGAAAAAAACAATTATTAATAAATGTTTGCAATGGTTCCTTCTCATTTTTTTCTCTCTTTATTTTTATTAAATTTATACCATCATTCACTTTTATACAATTATTCATATATATTATTTCATTCATATACACCTTGGTTTATACAATCATTTCCATACTTTGTGTTTAAATAACAATTACTATTGATCTGTTACTTTTACGTCCCTGTCTCTTCAAGGCCTCCTTGCACTCATTGCGCCTAACTTATTTCTTGTACATTACCTATTTCTTTTTTTCTTTTTTAAATTTAGTTTGTTTATTTTTCATTTCAATGAACATCTACAGAGATTTTGGAATTCCATTCATTCATTGTTGCACCCTTCTCCCTGCACAAACCCCTCTCCCCTCCCCCCCCTTTGCTCCTTTCCCTGAGAAGCAAAAGAAAAACTCCCTCATTGGTACACAATCCCCCCCGCACCTCCCCCAAACCCACCCCCTACCCCCAAATATAATCCACTCTGCAACCCTCATTGAATACTCCTACGATAAAAATAATGCCCTAAAATATAATACATTACCTATTTCTTCATCCCCCTATCCCTACCACCAATCTCAGCTGTCCTAGTGATTTCTTCTTTCTTTTGTCCTCCTTCTCACATTTTTACACACACACACACACACACACACACACACACACACACACACACATTGTTGTTCACCATCTAGTCAAAACTGACCCATACCTGACCCTCTAGCAGCTTTTCAAAGGAAGTTAATCACACAGGAGGAGATGTAAGGTTGACCCCTGTCTGGGTCCTTGTAGTATTCTTTGACTACCCATTACATTCTAGTCTTCCTTCTCTTCTCTCTCATCCCAGTTACCCTCCTATTGTCACAGAAGGGGTCATATTCAGTATTTGTCCTTTAGTGACTGAGTTATTTCACTCAACATAATGCTCTCTAGATTCTTCTATGTTGTGTAATTTTTAACAAATACTTTGTTGTTCTTTAGTGCTGCATAATATTCCACGGTATAAACATACCACAGATTTTCTATCCATTTGTTTGTTGTTGGGCATTTGAGTTGTTTCTGCTCTCTTGCTATTATGAATAATGCTGCTATATCATCCTGATTTTTAAGTGTCTTACAATCTGAGAGCTCTGCCTCCAACGCTATATCTGATTACTTAACCGTGCTCTATAATTCATAGGGTTTTTGAGGGCCTATCATTTCAGATGTCAATTCTTCTTCCTAGTTTGTCTTAATCTGGGAACTCTGTTTTGGTACAGCATCTGACAGATAAATGTTGTACCCATAAGAGCAGACAATATACAAGCAAACATATGCATATCTATGTTATTAAAAGCAGCAACAAGCAAAACACTTCCCCAACACAAGAAACTAACAGACAAATGATTATTCTCCCAAGAGCAACTCATTAGGACAAGCAAACCTGCAGATACTATGGCACAGGCTACAGGGACTCCCACATCAAGACAGTGGTGCAAGATTTGAAAGGACCATTTGGGGTAAGTAATCAGGAAAGGCCAGTTCTTAGACAAGAACAGCAATAGAGAAAGATCCTTAATGAGATAGATTGACAGTGAAGGTAGCAATGGGATCAAGTGTATTGAAAACAATGAGGTTGCCTCAGGCTAGGGTAAGGTTTACAACTGTTGACATAGTGTTGCTATGAATCACAGTCAACCTTACATCACCAAACAACATCAGCAAGTCTTGATTTGTGTTTTGCGAAAGTTATTCCGGTGTCCAGCTCTTTCCTTCATAGGTTGCAATGAGTCACCTCCAAATCGATGGCACTTAACAACAACAATAACAACACCACCCCAAGATACCATCCATTATTTTAGAAGGTGTCAGTTGAGGTCAATTTGCACAATATATTTGTGCAGGAGCCATCGTAATCTTCTCTGTACTGTTTCAATTTTAGTATGAGCTGTTGAAGCCAGCACTGTTATTTGAGCTGAGATCTAATTTAAAATAGTGGTAAAGCTTGTTTTTAAGTTTGTTCCAATATCCATTTCCATATCCTCTTAAACAAGAAAAACCCCAGTTAGATGATATTTGAGTTTAAATTTTGTATAATTTATTAAGTTAATGATTTCCTTTTCTTAATTTTTGACTATATATTCTTAGTTGTACCATTTTCTCGTATTATTTTATATGGATATATATATATACCTCTGTTATAGGCTGTTACTGACTCTGAAAACCTGCTGAAGGATCAGCTGAGTCAGCCTGGGCTAGAGGGACAATGACTATTGTTGCAATCACTATTACCAGCTATAGATCACATTAAAGGAGATTTCGCATAAGAGCTGGGCAATCAATAAGGATATCAGAAGAATTGATGCCTTTGAATAGTATTGAATATCCCATGGATAGCAAAAACAATAAATATGTCTCGGAAAGGGTGCAGCCAGAGACAAAAAAGGCAAAGTTGATCAACTTTGTATCATATCATACTCCAGGCATGTTGTAAGGAGAGGCTTTGGAGGGATGGCAAAAGAGAGGAAGACCCTCGACCAGATGGATTGACACAGAAACTGCAGCAAGGAGATCAACTGTGTCAGAGATTATGAGGATGGTACGGGATAGGACACAGTTCAGATCTGTTGTTCATAGAGTCACTATGAGCCATACTTGATTTGACAACAATAACTCCTGAGGAGTAGCTGGTGGATTCAGCTGGTTCCCTTGAAGCGTAACTTCTGTCCACTAAGCCCCCAGGGCTCCCACCATAGCATGGGTCAAACTTTCTATAATTGTTAGGTCACTTGTCTGTCATACCCCGGTGAGGTTTTCAAGGACACAGAACAGTTGTTCATTTATTTACCCAGTTTTAAAGGCCATGAGTAACAAAGTGTGTGTATTTAACAAATAGCTGATGAATTAGAAAATGAAATAATAAATTGTTTTTAACAAAAAGAAACTTTCATGAGTTCCCTTTTATTGTCACAAGATATCAAAGAGCTACTTCTGTAACAGAGAGAGCTATGAGTGATGTGGAGCCATTCTGGTTTTCTAAATTTAAGTCTTTGCATATATCTTAGAATATTTTGCTTTGTTTTTTCCAAGATGGTCTTTGAAATCTGGTCAACTCCTTTACTTCATGGTTTTATTGTTTTGCTTTAGCTTCTCTAAGTTCAAGAGCAAACTTCAGAGTCTCTTCTGACATACATTTCGTTCTCTCCTCTTCCCCATCTTTTCAAAGACCTTTAACTTTCTTCATGTATGATGTCATTCCACATCTTATCTGGTCTTAAGTAGGTATTGTTCAATGAGTAAAATTATTCCTGACAAGGTTTATAAATTCATGTGGGAGATGCACAAATTCATGTTTTGGTTCTCATGGATTCATTTAATATTCGTTACCCCCAATTTGAATTTGTATATAATCCCTTGAATTGTCTATTCCATAGTTGGCTCTCAAACCTGTTCAAAAGATAATATTGAACTTCTCTATCTTCTATATCCACAGATATAGAAAATTTGATTCCTGTGTATCCTATCAGGTGAGATCTAATCATCATTGGCAATGAATACTTTATTGTATAACTAGTCTCATTTCTATCACCAAGGCCATATTTGCTCACTACCTCTTCTTTTATTGCATCTTTACATTCCAATAACTAATTATTATTAATGTATCTTTATTGACATTCAATCTCAGATTTCAGGTGTTAGTTGTTGTTGTTGTATACTGTCAAGTCAGAACCAGCTCATTGCTAACCCTCTCGTGGGTTTCAGAGGCAGTGTATCTCATGGAAGGAGACTGACCATCTTTGTCCTGCGGAGGAGCTGGTAGTTATAAATTATGCACCTTTGAATTGGAAACACAATTCCTTACCACTAAGGCACCAGAGCTCCCTTAGTTGTTGTTGTTTCTGTTGTTTTAGGTGCCCTCAAGTCAAGTATGATTGATTTATAATGACCCTATGAACAACACTGCCAAGTTCACAATCTCTGACACACTCAAGGAATTGCTGCAGTCACTGTGTCAAACCACCTCTTTGAGAGCCTTCCTCTCCTTTACCATCACTTCTCCAAGGATTAGCTCCTCCTAACCACATACACAAATCATGTGAGATGAAGCTTCACCATCTTTGCTTCCAAGGATCAATCTGGATTCTTCTTCTCTAAGACATATGTTTGTTCTTTCGGCAGTCAATGAGACATTCAGTTCTCTCCTTCCACACCACAACTCAAAGGCATCAATTCTTCTTCTGTCATTCTTATTCATTGTCCAGCTTTCAGATGAATAGCAAGTAATTGAAAAGACTATGGTCGGAATTAGGTCCACTTTAGTCCTCAAAATAACATCATTGCTTCTCAATAATTTGGAGAGGTCTCTGACTGCAGAGTCTCCAGTGCAGTATGTCTCCTGATCACCTGGATGCTAGTACCAAGTGCATTGTTTGTGGATACAAGCAAGACAATTTTTGACCATTTAATTCTTTTCTCTATCTAGCATGATGTTGTCTACAGGTCCAGTGGTAAGAATTTTTGTTTTCTTGATGTTGAGATGCAATCCATATTGGAAGCTGCAGTGTTTTATCTTCCACAGCAAGCGTTTCAAATCTTCCTCACAGCAAGCAAAGTTGTATCATATTCATACCAAATGTTACTTATGAGTCTTCCTTTAATCTTGATGCCATGTTTTTCTTCATAGAGTCCAGGTTCTTTAATAATCTGCTCAGTATACAGTTTAAATAGGTATAGAGAAAGGATACAACCCTGACACACACCTTTCTTAATTTTAAATCATGTAGTGGACCAATTGGTAGCATCAGGATGGATGGCAAAGAGATTGAGATTGTTCACAGCTTCAGTTTGCTCGGCTCCACGGTCAACACTCTTGGCACCAGCAGCCAGGAAATAAAAAAACATATTGTGATGGGAAAGTATGCTGTTAGGGACCTCTCCAAAGTACTGAAGAGCAATGGTGTCCCTTGGAGACTAAGGTGCGTCTGATACAGGCCATGGTCTTTGCAATCACTTGTTATGCATCACAGAGTTAGACAATGACTAGGGAGGATAGAAGGAGAACTGATACCTTTGAGCTGTGGTGCTGGAGAAGAGTATTGAAGGTACCATCGACTGCCAAGAAAACAAACAGATTCATCCTGGAGAGGGTTAAACCAGGCAGCTCTTTGGAGGCAAGGATTCTGGGGCTTCGTCTGACATAGTTTGAACATGTTGTAAGGAGAGACAGGTCCTTGGAGAGGGACATCATGCTTGGGAGGGTGGAGGGACAGCGCAGGAGGGGAAGACCTTCTGTGAGGTGGATTGATTCAGTGACTGGGGTAATCGGGATGGGTGTGTCAGAGGTGATGCAATTGGCACAGGATAGAGCAGGGTTTAAGACTGTTGTACATAGGGTCACTATGAGTCGCAAACAACTCAAGGGCACATAACAAAAACAGCAACAGTGTTCCCATGTTCTGTTTGCACAACTATAGCTTCTTGTTATAGGTATGCTTCCCATGAGCACAATTAACTGTTCTATGATTCCTAATTGTGTCAATATTAGCCATAATTTGTTATGAACCACACAACCATTTCCTTTTGCATAGTCAATAAAGCACAAATACATATTCTTCTGGTATTCTCTGCTCTCATCCAGAATCCACATATCAACAATGATATATCTGGTACCTCAACCTCTTCTGAATTCAGTTTGAACTTCTGGAAATCTTTGTATTGTTCTAGATATCTTTGAATGACCTTCAGCAGTATTTTGCTTGCATGTAATATTAATGATATTAAATAATTTCTATATTCCATTAGATCACCATTCTTGGGAATAGGAACAATATGTGTCTCTTCCAGTTGGTCATACAAGCAGCTTTCCACCAAATTTCCTGCCATAGACTAGTGAGCACATCCAGGGCTGCATCTCTAATTTGAAACATGTCAATTAGTATCCCCTTGATTCCTGGAGCCTTACTTTGTGCCAATACCTTCAGAGCAGCTTGAACGTCTTCTTTCCTTACCATTGACTCTTGATGATATAGTATTTCCTGAAATATTTCCGTGTTGGCCAGTTCTTTTTGTACAGTGACTCTCTGTATTCCTTCCATATTCTTTGTATGCCTCCTAGGTCATTGAAGATTTTGCTCATAGCATTCTTCAGTATTGCAACTCAAAGCTTGAATAAATTTATACTTTATACATCCCACCTTCCAGTTATTAATGGATATCTGTAGCTATTTAGCCTCAGTTTGAATCATACCACAGCGGGTGAAAGTACTTCCTTAAGGCAGACTTGACTTTGGAGAAGCAGCTCTTCTCCAGTTTTGAGTTCCTGACGGGGTTCTCAGTAGGGATTTACACTACTAATCCAAAAATCGCACCTCGCTTGAGAGTCAAATCCATCAGTGACCCCAAATGAGAAAGATGGACAATCTCTGCTCAGGCTATTTACAGCCTTTGAACACTCACCTGAGAGCCAGGTATGAGTCAATGCTATGAGGGTCAGCTATTACTTGCTTTGAGTTTTCCAACCCAACCTCTCATCTTCAGGCTATTAGAAAATGTTGCACTGTTAGTCATAACGTTTTTAACAGCCCACTTTTTTCCAGAAGTTGATGGCCAGTCCTGTTTCTCAGTCTCTTATTCTGGAAACTTGACTCAAATCTTTCCACTATACGTGACCCTGATGGCATCTAATACACCAGTGGCATATGTTCTCCCATGATAATCACACACAAGCTACCATAGTATAAGAAACTAACAGGTGAGAGTGCGTAGAATATATGAGTGTGTGACTGTATTAATAGCAACAATTCCCCAGTGACTGGTTGAAAATTCAATTTATATGATTTATAAAAAAATGATTCCCCCCCCCTCAGTAGGCTGGATATATCTAAGGAGGATTACTTACTTGGATTCACAATTGACACCCTTGGTACCAGCAGTAAGGAGATGCATTGTACTGGGAGAATCTGAAGTTAGGGACCTCTACAAATTATTGAGGAGTAATGATATCAGTTTGAGGACTAAGATACATCTGATTCCAGCCATGGTCTTTACAATCACCTGATGTGCATCTGAGAGCTGGACAATGAATAAGGATGACAAAAGAATTTATGCCTTTGAGCTGTGGAGTTGTAGAAGAGCACTGTACATCCCATGGATGACCAAAATAACAAACAAATATGTCTTAGAGAGGGTGCAACCAGAGCGTACTTTGGAGGCAAGGGTGATGAGGCTTTGCCTCACATACTTGGACATGTTGCTAGGAAGGGGCTATTCCTTGGAGAGGGACATGACGCTTGGAAGGGTGGAAGGTCAGTGAAGGAGGGAAGATGCTTAACCAGGTGGATTGACACAGTGACTGCCACAGGAACTGTAGTGTGTCAGGAAATGTGAAGATAGCACAGGAGAGAACAGTGTTCAGATCTTTTGTTCATAGGGTTATTATGAATTATACTCAACTTGGCACTTAACAACAAAACAACAGCAAAGAGTTTCAAATTTATAATATAAATTGATGTAGAAAATTGCCACAAAATTGAAGTATTTTATTATGATTATTACCTTGATTATTTCAGAAAACCAGATTGTTTTGAGATCAAATTCTATAAAGCATTAACCTTTCAAAGAAAGCTTCAAGTTGGAGTTGAGGTCTACAGGGAGGATGAATTCCCAAGATTTAGGTCCAGGAAATGTCACTAGTTTTTATGAACTTGAGACTGAAAAAGCCATTTATATCCTTTTTTGGTGAAGATAAAAAGTGAAGGCAGCAAATTTTTCTATAATTTTAACAAAACAATCACAAATTGGAAATCAATGCTCTGTCTCTGATCTATATAGCACTAACTGGTGTTTATACCAGTCAACATCTTGCCTCCAAATGTTAATTAGTCTTGGACATTGTACCTGCATAAAGTCTGGGAAATGAATTTTGAATATTTTTTAGGTGATTAGGAGGGATGAGATAAGGATGAAAAGTGAAGAGATCCCAGAATCTTCTTTTATATATGTAGCAAAATGAATAATATATATTTTTACCTCTTGGTTACTGAACACTTGCAGTATGGTTGGCAGTGTACTAAGTATTTGGTATAGATTATCTAATTTAATTGTAGTTGTCACTCAGAAAAGACACTGTTCACTTGATTCTTTGTCTTGAAAACTGAGGTTGCTGAAATTCACTTAGTTATTGGATGTTGTTGTTGTTATGTGCCGTCGAGTCGCTTGCGACTCATAGCGACTCTATGTACAACAGCCCTAAATTCTGCTCTGTCCTGTGCCAATTGCACTGTCTCTGACACTCCCATCCCAATTATCCCAGTCACTGAATCAATCCACCTCACAGAGGGCCTTCCCCTCCTGCACCGTCCCTCCACCCTCCCAAACATGATGTCCCTCTCCAAGGACCGGTCTCTCCTCACAACATGTCCAAAGTATGTTAGACGGAGCCTCAGAATCCTTGCCTCCAAGGAGCCACCCGGTTTAACCCTTTCCAGGACAAATCTGTTTGTTTTCCTAGCAGTCCATGGTACTCTCAATACTCTTCTCCAGCACCACAGCTCAAAGGCATCAATTCTCCTTCTATCCTCCTTGGTCATTGTCCAACTCTCTGATGCATAACAAGTGATTGCGAAGACCATGGCATGTATCAGACGCACCTTAGTCTCCAGAGAGACACCATTGCTCTTCAGCACTTTGGAGAGGTCCCTGACAGCAGACTTTCTCATGGCAATGCGCCTTTTAATCTCCTGGCTGCTGGTGCCAAGACTGTTGACTGTGGAGCCAAGCAAACTAAAGCTATTGGATAGTGGTTCCTAAATGCAAACCTAGTTCAGTAAGCTCTATTAACCAACTAATCAACAAATTCATTTGCATTTGTAAACATATACTCTGTCTTTCCTCTTGATAATGTACTTAAATAGCAATAATTTTATGTGTAGCTAATCCTGTGTTCTGAACTCTGTCCATTCTTGCTTACTCATAGATAATGCTTCAAGAATAATTTTACTATTGCCTGCCTCATCATCTTTCATTTTGTACATCAGCAAACAATTAAGCCGGAAAGATTTTATCTAAAACAAACCAAATCACAAATAAAATAACAACCACAAAGACTTCCACCAGACATATGAAAGAAGAAAGAATTCCTCACCAACAGACCTGCCCAAAAGTGTTGACAGAAATCCTGCAGGCCAAAGAAAAATGATACTAGATAGGAATCCGGATCAACATAAAGATTAAGATTCTTTTTCTTATTAAAGTAACATTAAAAGATGATTCACTACCAGGCAAAAATAATAGCAATGTACTATGGCGTTTAAAAAAATGTAGACGCAAACTATACGGCAACAAGAGGACAAAGACAAAAAGGAGGGAAATTACACTGTGGAAAATTCTGTTAAACTGTACAACAAGTATTATTTCTGAAAGTTGACTGCAATAGGCTAAAGATTTTTCTATAAATCCTAAAGATATAATGTTTAAAAGATGCAATTAATAAACTGTCAAAGTGATGAAATACAATTACCAAATACTCATTAAAAACAAATCAGAAAAAGAGATAAATATAGGATCTCCTCATAGCTGAACCTCTTACAGGTTTACAGAGACAGTAAATAGTATGGGAGGGGATTTCCCATCTTTCTATTGCAGAGCACTGGTGGATTAGAATCTCTGGCGTATTCAAAATGTGTACCTTTGCATTGATAGAATAATTCCTTACCAGTAAGCCACCAGGGCTCACTAATAAGTATATTATCATTGTTGTTATGTCCCATCGAATCACTTGCAACTCAGAGTGACCCTATGCACAACAGCCCTATACCCTGCTCTATCTTGTGCCAATCCTGTTGTCTCTGATACATTTATCCCCATTACTTTAGTCACTGAATCAATCCATCCCATCAAGAGTCTTCCTCTCTTGCACTGTCCCTCCACCTTCCCAAGCATGACGTTCCTCCCCAAGGATTCCTTGCAACATGTTCAAAGTATGTTAGATGAAGCTTCAGAATCCTTGCCTCCTAGGAGCAGCCTGATTTCATCCTTTCTAGGATGAACCTGTTTGTTCTCCTAGCCATCCATGATATATTCAATACTATTCTCCAGCACCACAGCTCAAAGGCATCAATTCTCCTTCTATCATTCTTAGGTATTGTCCACTTTCTGACACATAGTAAGTAATTGCAAAGACCATACCCTGAATCAGGTACACCTTAGTCTCCAGACTGACATCATTGCTCTTCAGTACTTTGGAGAGGCCTCTGAGAGCAAACTTTCCTAATGCAATTAATTCTTTTAATTTCCTTGCTACTGTTACCAAGAGTGTTAATTGTGGAGGCAAAAAGCTGAAACTGTTACCAATCTCAATCTCTTCATCACCTATCATGTAGATAAAGCATTAGAAAAACTCACAAAAGAAAAGAAGGAGAAGATACAAATAGTCTGAATAAGAGATGAATCAGGCAGCATCACAACATAACCAACTAACTTTAAAAAGTTAACATTAGAATATTATTAAAAACTATACTCAAACAATAAAAAAACCTAGAGGAAATGGACAAATACTTAGAAACGAACAACCTACCTATACTGACATAAACCAAAGTTGAACATCTGAACAGACCCATTACAAAAGAAGAAATTGAAAAGGTGATACAACAACTTACAACCAAAAAAAGCTCTGGACCGGATGGTTTTACAAGTGAAGTTTATCAGACATTCAGAGAAGAACTGTCACCAATTCTACATAAACGATTTCAAAAAATACAAAAAGATGGAATTCTCCCAGACTCATTCTATGAAGCAAACATATCCTTGATGCCAAAGCCAGGAAAGAACACCACCAAAACAGAAAACTAGGCCAATATCTCTTAGGAACATAGATACTGCCAATTAGTCCAATGGTGAGAATCTTTGTTTTCTTAACGTTGAACTTCAATCCATTTTTAAGGCTGCAGTCTATGACTACCTGCAGCAAGCACGTCAGGTCGTCCTCAGTTTCAGCAAGCAGGGTTATGTCATCTGCATAATGCAGATTGTTGATAAGTCTTCCTCCAATCCTGATGCCACATTTCTGCTCATTGCGCCCAACCTCTGAATAATCTGTTCTACATATAAATTGAAGAAGTATGGAGAAAGGACACATCCCTTGTGCATACCCTTCCAGTTTTGAATCATGCAGTGTTTCCTTGCTCTGTTCTGATCACTGCCTCTGGGTCCAAGTATAGCTTTTGCATAAGCACTTATCAAGTGTACTGGGATTCCCATTCTTATCAATAAATATATAAGACAAGTAAAAACAAACTAAAAAACAGTAGATTTACATCTGAGGACATCAGTAATCTTACTTAAATATAAATAGTCTAGATAATGAAAAGACAAAAAATTTCAGAATGAATAAAAAAACAACAACCCACAAACAAACAAGGCTCAACTGTTTGTTGCCTGTAAGTATATTTTATACTTTAAGTATAAAGATAAAACAAGTTCAATAAAGAAGGGCCATAGGCTCACGAAACAGCAGATAAAACAACATAGCATACTACACAAAGTTACTGGGTATCATCGAGTTAGAATTGAGTCAGAGCTGTTTTGTTTGTGGCTTTTCACTGGTAATAAATTGTACTGAATGAGACTGCTCATCTTTCTCCTATGCAGAAACTGATGGTTTAGAACCAAGTACCTTTGGTTTGGCAGCACAATTCCTTACCACTTAGTTACCAGAGTTCTGGCTGAAAGCAGAGAATACCAGAAGAACATTTATTTGTGTTTTATTGACTATGCAAAGACAATTGACCGTGTGGATCATAACAAGCTACGGCTAACCTTGAGAAGAACAGGGATCCCAGCACACTTAATTTTGCTCATATAACACTGTAGTGTTAGTCTAAAAATTGACTTTTTTTAGCCAATACTTTAAGCCCCATATAATCTCCAGTTACTTTAACTGCAGATACATGGTCTTTCTAATTATTTACAGCTACAGAACTTGGATAAAAGAGAGTACTTCCCACACTGGAGGGCAAGACTTTTAGGAGACTGGAGCAACACCCTGTGAGAGTAAGACCCTGGTGGTAAGACCCTGGTAACTATGGTAGACTGTAGCATTGCTATAGAGGAACTGTGGCAAGGTGTGACCTGAGGCTTCTTGCATTTGTGCTGGTCACAGTTAAAGGCTTTGCTGTTCTTGCCTTTAATGATGGGGGGGGGAAACCTGCTTGCTAAACTGAAACAGGAGCCTGGAATAATGAAAGAATTGGGCCTCAGGACTGTTGGGCTAAAACCTTGATTTGCATCGAGTGATATTCTTTCCCACTCATCAGTTTACTTCCCTAATAAATCCTATTCTCAGTACCACAACTTAGTGGGCTCTTTATCTGCTTTCTGCTCTGGAGTGGTGAGGGGCTGTTCTGTTCTCTATCCCTCTGGCCCTTTCATAGAGACACTCACTACATTGTGTTTTTATGTCCTATTTTCTGCTCTCGAGGCAAATACCTATACATAGACAAAGAAGCCATTGTCCAAAGAAAGCAAGGGAACAATGGATGGTTTAAAATTAAGAAAGGTGTGTGTCAGAGTTGCATCCTTTCTCAAGTCTATTCAATCTGTATACTAAGCAAGTCATTCAAGATTCTTGGACTCAAAGAAAAGAACGTGTCCCTCACTGCATTACACAATTGACACATCTTGCTTGCTGAATGTGAGAAGGACTTAAAGTGCTTGCTACAGAAAATCAAAGACTGCAATCTTCACTATGGATTACATCTAAACATAAAAAAGTAAAAAATTGTCACCACTGGACTGATAGGTATCATCATGATAGATAGATAGATAGATAGATAGATAGATAGAGATTAAAATCACCAACTATTTCATTTTCTTGTATCCACTATCAGCACCCTTGGTACCAGCAGTCAGGAGATCAGAAGATATATTGCATCACAAAAGCCTGGTGCCAGGGAACTTTCCAAATTACTGAGTGGCGATGATGTCAATTTGAATATCAAGGGGGGGGGCGTGGTATTTACAATCACTTGCTATGCTTCTGAGAACTGGAAAATAAATAAGGATGGCAGAAGAATTGTTGTCTTTGAATTTTGGTGTTGGAGAAGAGTACTGGTTATTCCATGGACTACCAAAACATCAAATAGATAGGTTTTAGAGAAAGCATTGCCAGAGTTCTTCATGGAGGCAAAGATGGTGAAGCTTCATCTCACATACTTTGAGAATGTTATTAGGAGTGGCTGTTCCTTGGAAAGGGACATCATGCTTGAAAGGTGCAGAATCAGTGAAAGAGAAGATGACTCTCAACCAGATGGATTGATGCAATGACTGCAGCAATAGGTACAAGCATATTGGAGATGATGAGGATGGCACAAAATAGAACAAGATTCAGATCTGTTCATAGTGTCACCTTAAAAAAATTCTACTAGTTTATTTAAAAAAAATTTGGATACTGTTGTAGAATGGTCTGACATCAGGGTTGGGGTATGACAGAAAAAACTGGATAAATTATGTATATTATATTGAAACAGATGAGGGAAAGAAGAGATTAGAGGTGATATATGATTGAATATTATGGTTAGCACAGGAATCCAGAATTAAGGTTGCATAGAGAAGTGTACTTGGGGTGGGAGGTGGGGGGGAAGGGATGGGGGATTGTATACTAATGAAGGAATTTTTTTTTCCTTTCGGAGAGGGGAGCGAACTGGTAGGGAGGGGTGGGTAGGAAGAAAAGTGCAGCAATAAATGAATGAATGGAAATCCAAAACCTCTGTAGATGTCTATTAAAATTAATTAAAAAAATTAAAAAAAATTCTAATACATTGATTTCAAGAACAAATTCTTTCAATTTCCCTCACAACCCCCCACACACATAGGGTCACTTTGAGTCATACTTGACTTGATGGCACAAAACAACAGTCTGCAAAGATATATGCTATTTTGCTGAGTTGCAATTGTGTTCTTTTAAGTTTGTGAAAAGTCAAGTTTTAACTATTGCTCGTTCTCTACCAAAAACAAGATGAAAGAAAAGCAAGGATGAGTACAATTACTCTAAAGGACAAACACACCATACAAACCTCAATCTCTACGAAGTTAGGACCAGAAGAACTAGACGATGCTTGGCCACCAGGGGGCCTAAATAGAGTGGATTAAAAATGTGGGCCAAACTAAGAAATATAAAAATGGCCAGTTTTACTATACTGGTAGAGACCAGTAGAATCCCTGACACCAGGGTCCTTAGTGATCCTTCTAAACAGAAAAAGGAAAAAAAAAAAATCACACCTACAGTCCAAATTTCAGCTAAACAACAGATAGGCCTTTAAGGTGAGAGACACTAACTCTTCAAAGTAATCAACCATACAATAATGAAAGGGTAGCATTTGCCTAGGATGAAGCTGAGAAAGCAGAAAGTGGTGGAATGGATGGGTTAATAAAAAATTACAAGGAAAGTGTAGAAAGAGTTCAGCTAAAATGTTGAAACTATAACTTAGGCCCTAAACTAAAATGAGTTTGAACGGTTGAATGGAAAATCAATTTGCTCCATAAAATGACACTCAAATAATAATTTTAAATTATGTAAATAAGAAAGATAGTAATATAATAACACAATATAAAAAAGATATACCATTATAACACTAATAAAAAAATCTAGAGTATTATATTAATTTAAGAGTAGATTTCAGGGCAAAGAATATCATAAGGAATAAAAAGCGTTGCTTCATAATGACAAAGGATTGATTTTATTATGTCTTATTAGATAAGACATACTCATTATAATTGTTTATTTATGTACCTAATAACATTTCAAAATATCGAAGGAAAAATCCAATGAAACTAAAAGAAAAAGTAAACGTTTCCATGTTTAAAATTTCAGTAATTAATAAAACAAGTAGTAACCCAGTAAGAATGTAGAAGACTTGAACATTTTCAAATGTTGACATTTGAAATCTTTGACATTCATCAAACACCTCACTTACCAACAGCTGAATAACCATTATTTTAAAGTGTGCACAAAACTTTTACCAAGATAATTCATATCTGGGTCATAAAAAAAATCTCAGTAAGTTTTTTAAAAATTCAATTAAAGAACAAATTCTTTTGTTCTTTTGACAGTCTGTGGGGTATTCACTACTCTTCTCCAACATCACAACTTAAAGGCTTGGGTTCTTCTTCTGTCATCCTTAATCATTATCCAAATTTCAGACGCATAGTAACTGGAAAGATCATGGCTTGGATTAAGCACACCTTAGTCTTTAAACTGACATCACTGGATTATGTGGTGACTATCACTTTTTGGATGGGGAAAATGCTAATAAGGTAGGTAGATTACTAACCGGGAATGGGTCAGTTTTGCCATCTGTCAGGCTTAAATTGTGCAAGTTTAGAGACAATATATGACAATATTGCCATAAGAAAGAAAGAAGTGGAGAGTCTAGAGCACATCTGTTGTACCAGAGGTTCCTGTGAGTGTCGGACTGGGATATAAAGAAGAGCAGGAGCAGCAGCAGCGAACCAGAGACTGCTGCCCAAAGAGCCAGAGGCAAAGACATTCTACCTTGCCGGAAAACTAGAAAAAGGGTATTCAGCAAGACAGGTAAGGATTAAGGTGAAGGTTTGAATCCACCAGCTGCTCCACAAAGGAAGTTAGACAATCTCCTCCCATGTGGTTTAGCTGGAACCTCAGCTACGACTAAGTTACAAATAGAAGGCATTTAACAACAACAAACAAAAAAACTTTGCAACACCTTCGTAAAGCATAAAACTTCATTAAGCCGAAGATCAAAGGACTGCAATCACCCTTGAGAAGCTGTTCTAATTGAAGAATTGTACTTTGCTTCCAACCTGGATTGTGATGTGTCAATTTCCCTAGCAAACTCCACAAATGTGAGGGTGTTCTGTGAGTTCAGTGCTGCCACTGAAACAGATTAGCATAGTCTGTAGCAGAGCAATGAGAACCTTGTAAAGGATGGTTAGTGTTAAATTGAAAGAAGTAAGTGTGTGTGTGTGTGTGTGTGTGTGAGAGAGAGAGAGAGAGAGAGAGAGAGAGAGAGAGAGAGAGAGAGAGAGAGAGAGAGAGAGAGAGAGAGAGAGAGCCACGAGAGAGACTTGTTTAATCTCAAGGAATCAATTTTGTTGATATGGTTGATGGGGACTGCTTTTCCTTTTAGAGTTAGTGGACGTCAGACTCAGCCAGTGGCATGACAACGAGACTCTCATTTTTTTACAATTACTAACAACTTTCGGGAGCTTTGGTGCTATAGTAGGTGGAGAGTTGAACTGACAACACAAAGACAGGTGGTTCAAATCCACAGCTCTTCTATGAAAGAAATATGGGCATTAGAATAATGTATGTGATTCAGAGTCTTTGAAAACTTACTGGAGGGTCAACTATGAGTCAGTTCTGACTCTACTACAAACAATAGCAACTTCAGGCGAATACATTGGACAACTTAAAGAAAATGTATAACTTTGTAAAGATACAAACCACTAAACTTTACACAAAAAGAAAGACTAAGATAAATCATTTTGTTGTTGTGTATAGTTGAGACCCTCCAGCATGTATTCAAAGGCAGTAAATGGCACAGGAGGAGATTAGCCATCCTTCTCCCTTAGCTGCCGGTGGATTAAAATGTGTGTATTTGGGATGGCAGCACAATTCTTCACTATTACAGAACTTAACTTTTCTGCAAAGAAGACTGTAAGTACAGATGATTTCACTAGTCAATTCTGCCAAAAAATTTAAAGAAGAAATAATGCTAATTCTACACCTTTTTGGAAATGAAACAGAATAATTTCCTAATCATTATATGAACTTATTATTCTTATACTAAAATCACAGATGAACTAAGAAAGGAAAAGATGTAATGTTTTCATAAACACAGGTGGAAAAATTCTTAAAATTAGAGCAAATAGAATTCAAAGCTATATAGAAGGATAATACACTGTAATCAAGTGAAGTTTATCCAAAGAACAAAATGTAGTTACAACTGTAAAAAAAAAAATCAATGAAACTGATTCACCATATTGATCAAATGGAAAGGAAAAAATAGTTTTATCATCCCAGTCATCCTCACTCATTCACTGCTGTTGAGTCGAAACTGACTCAAAGCTGACCCTCCAGCAGATTTTCAGTCTGTTAACCACACAGGAGAAAAATGTCTACCTTTCTATTGTAAAGTGGCTGGTGGACCTGCCCTTGGGTTGACAACGCAATGCCTTACCACTAGGCCACCATACCTGCCTACCATCTCAGTAGATGTAGTCTGAAAGCATCTGAGAAAATTCAACATCCTTTCCTAACGAAAGCTTCTAGCAAATTGGGACTAGAGGGGAACCAGGAAAAAGGGCATCAATGGAAGACGTTCTTAGAGAGCAATAGCAACTTGAAGCAAGCTAAAAATGTCACCATTTCTATTCCAAATTTTACTTGTGGTTCTTCACAAGATAAATACAGAGACGGTGCACCCTTTATAATGAAAGGGTGAAAATAGTCTGTATTATCAGGTAATATATTTGTCTATGTAGAATATTCATTGCAGTTTTGTTATAGCCTCAAACTGGAAACTTTCCAAATTCAACAGACTCAGCACCATGAAAGAAACTGTGATATAATATAATCACCTCACTTAATTCACTGCCATTGAGTCAGTTCTGACTGATTCATGGCTGACCCTCCATTGGGTTTCTAAGGCTGTAAATCTTCATGGGATGAGACTGATGGGTTTGAACCTCTAAAGCCCTGCAGCATTTTGGTTAATAGTACAACATGCTAGGGACTATACCATCAGACTTTCATGCAAACAATGCAGTATTACTTATCAATAGAAGAGAATGAACTACGGAAGAATACCCAGATAACAACGGGGCATGAAAGAAGGCATAAATGACATGATTTTATTTGTCTAGAATTCTATAAAAGACAACTAAACTTCAATGACAGAGATGATTGGTTTCCTGGGACAAGCAGAATCTAGCAGCGAGGTGAAAGGTATTACAGAGGGAAGATTTCAGATGTGATAAATGTGTGCTTATTGTCTTAAAAATGGTTATAGTTTCAATAGAGTATATCCAAGCGATACATTTTTAAAAGTGTATTTCTTTTCATACTATTTGTAATACAATAAAAGTGATTTTTTAGGGCAAAAAAGTCTTGTGATTATTCCATGCCATCTCCCACCTACAGTCTTTATTCTATGACATTTCTTTTTAAAAATAGTATTTCAAAAATTGTCTCTTCTTAGTATATTTTTATTAACATCAATTTTCTTCTCAACACATTATGATCAGGATTTGGTCTACAGCACTTCATAGGAAAACCTTACCAAAGCCAGCGTTCCAGATCTTGCCAAAACCAGAAGTCAATTTTCTGTCAGTATCTTTTTCCACCTATCAGGAGCATTTGGGAAAATAAATCCTTCTCTTCACTTAACTTTAAAGATGTTGTTGTTGTGTACCATTGAGTTAAAATAGACCCTTAGCTGCCTCTCTGGCAAGTTTTTAGAGGCAGTTAATTGCATGGGAGGAGATTGCCCATCTTTCCCCCACAGAATAGCTCATCAATTCGAACACTGTGCCTTCAAGATTGCAGTACAGCTTCTTCCCATTAGGCCACCAGAGCTGTTTTCCTTCTATTTCATAGGCTTAGCTTTTTAGGTCTTTATCTTCTTTCCAAACACCAAATGTTAGAATGTCCCTGAGCTCAGTTCTTCGTTTTCCTGTCTTTTCAATTTCTATCTACTTTCTTAGATGATTCTGTCATTGATTTTATCATAACATTGTAATGATAATTTTATAATGATTTGTAATGGGTTGCATTGTGTACATATGTAATAATGTAGTGTGTAAGTTTTATAATGATACCCCATGATTGGATAAAGACTGGTGAAAGGATTGAGGGTGTGATGCAATACACTTAATCTTTTCATGGTCCAGATTCTATGTTAGAGCAGAAATTCCAAGTGTGGCTTATATCACGTTTTGTCTTAGGAGAGATATTAGGAAAGACAATTGAAGAGGCAGCAGAGGAACCTCAGCACTGCCAAGAGCCAGACCTAAGAGCTGGGAGGCGAGCGCATCCTTTGTACCCAGGTGACTGTGCTAGGAAACTTCATGAAACCGAGTGAGACTAAAACATATGGCGATTTCCAAGGAATGCTCGGCCCAGATATGCTGAAGGATACAAGGACCTTCTTCCAGAACTGACACACAGAGAGAGCCTTCCCCTGGAGTTGCCACCTTGATTTTGGACTTCTAGCCTCTTCAAACTAAAGCTAAAGTGGGGTAAGTCAAATCCTCAGGAACCAGAATTTGACCTTGCGTCTATCCCACTTGAATTTAAAAACCATCTCAGGAACAGGTTTGAGGCCCTGAACACTAATGAATGAAGACCAAATGAGCTGTAGGAGGATATCAAGAATATCATTCTCGAAGAAGGACATCATGCATGGAATGGTGGAGGGACAACACAGGAAAGGAAGACCCTGGATAAGATGGATTGACTCAGTAACTGGGGTAATGGAGGTAGGTGTGTTGGAGTCAGTGAGACTGCTTAGACAGAATAGGCTTCAGAGATATTATACATCGGGTCGCTGGGAGTCACAGGTGACTTGATGGCACATAGCCTCTTGCCTTATGACACAATAAATTTCTGTTAAAGACATTGACTTGTGCTTTAACAATATCTTCAACAATGACTTCTTAATGTTTTTAAAACAATGAGAACTTTAAGAGGAAGCTGCTCAACTGTCAGGAGGCTACTAACCTAATGGAACAGAGAAAGCTAATTACTATTCAGGAAACCTCAAGAAGATCAAAGATGACTAAAGGACAAGGATTTGAAAATATAGTGCTTGCAGGCGGCCGTCCAGACTGTCTTCCATTATATCCCAGGCACTCCATCTGTGCTTTCGTGCATCACTGTCCTCGGCTCTGGTGGTAATTTTACGTAAAATGCATCCAATTTCTTGAAAGCTACTTAGCATTGATTTTGCATCTAAAGAGTTTCAGAAACGTCAACATTCCAAAAATAAATGGCGTCATGATTCTATTAGAGCTCAAGCAAAGTCTCCAGGCTTTGCTGTTCATTGCCATTATTTTTAGAAATTAAATCATCCTGTAATATAAACCAAATTGCCTCTGAGCAGGTCGCCACTTACTGTCAGGCTTTTTCATTCCCTAAGGTAAACAGGTAAAATGGGGCTGGGGAGATACAACGCAACTCCAGTGTCCTTGAGGAACTGGAAAGATCTTTCCCTTCATACATGGCTTTCACGTGGAGTATGAAGACCCCAACTCACTATGAAAGGTTTCAGTTTATATTTCCAGACACAATCCTTTCAGGATCAGTGTTTCTAGGACTAATCCTGAACACAGGAACAGTGTTTTCAATGAGATAGGAACATTCATATTTTTAACCCTTGGTGAATACATTTTCCTCTTCAGATATCAATTCTTATTCGTGTATCCTTATTTTGAAAAGGCATTGCTATGTTACAAATTCATCTTTTCAAGAACAGAAACAATTGTTGCCTCCAAAGATAAGTACTTGAGGAAAAGCATTTGCAAAACATTAGCTTCTTTCCAGCTGCTTCTCCTTCCAAGTCCTTTCACTGACTCACTAATACACACTTAAACAACTCATTTGAAAAGCTGATTTATTGGATGGAGATCTCCCTGATTATTTCTTCTCAGCTTTGTCAATAATTTCATTTCCTCATTTCGTCTTTCTCACAACCAATTTTATCAACATGGATTTCCTCCTTAATACTCAATTATCTTAACTTACTGGTAAATCACTCAGCCAAACCAAAACATCAGTTTCAGTAATCAAAAGGGCACAGGGTTCGTCACGCCATACTTCCGACTAGTATTTCTGACTCACAGATAAATCTGATGTGTTCTGTGCCATCTCAATGGTGTGGCATCATCCAAATAAAAACATTACATTAAGTAGTCTGGCTAAGTTTCTCTCACATGTGTGTCTCAATTTCAAAGCAAGTCACTTTTCAATATTCAATATGTTTTATTATCCTGTTGTGAAGTGTGATCATCGTAGTCTAGACAAAGAGGACATAATTATCATTGCACTTTCTCTTACAATGTAGGAAATATTCTGACATGTTGTTGTTGTTAAGTGCCGTGGAGTCACAGGCGACTCATCGTGACATGAAGAAGAGTCCTCAACGCATGGCTACCTTACATCCTCTCTCCAGGTTCATATGGTTCCCGGAGGCAAGCTATTACAGAAGTGGATGCCACTCCTCCTTCCAATATTCTAACATAGACAATTTCCTATTTAACAAAAGTGTTCTTACTAGGAAAATTGAGTTGAAGAATCTTTGATTTCCAGTTTTGTGTGTTTATAGGCTAGCAGGTTTTTCTGATGCACAAATTAGATACCTTTTCACTGTTTTGGAAAAAAAATTGTAACAGAACAGAATATAAAAATTCTCAAATCACTATAGTAATGCCTGCAGTAAGCGAAACACATTTCCTTGATACTTAAAAGTATTTTTCAAACTCCTATGTTTTAAAGTTGTAGCCCAAAGGATCAAGTGTAATTTAACTCTATTGTGGAAGAAGCAGCATTCCTGGAGCCAGAGTAGGTAAACACTGGATTGCTAATCAGAATGTTAACAATAGAACCTACTGTCCTCTTTATGGGAAAAGATGTTAGCAGTCTGCTTCTGTGAACATTTCAGCCTTAGAAACCTTCTGAGGTAGATCTAGTCTCTCCTGTAGGGTTCCTATGAGTTTAATTAGCATGAAAGAATATGATTTGTTTTTGTTGATCTGAAACTTGTAATGAATAATGTATCACCACTTGACAAACTAGGTACCAAGGGTATGGTTTGAACTCAACTTTCTAACCTTTGATCCTACTATACATTGTTGTTGTTATGTACCCAGAAGTCAGGACAGATTCACAGCTGACCCAGTCGGTTTTCAGAGGCAGTTAATCTCATAGGAAGAGATTGCTTATTTTTCTTCTGTGGAGCAGTTGGTGAATTTGGACTGTGTAAGTTTGAATTGGCAGCATAACCCCTTACCACTAAGCTACTTTTAATATTGGTAGGTGCTGTCATTGCCATTTACACAGGTTAGAAAAATGGTTGGAAAAAACAACCATTTCATACAGCACAGCCTATAGAAAGCAAATGCCAACTACTTATAAAAACTCTTAATCCTTCTCTTTGCCTTTTTATCCCTCCCCCAACCCCCCCCCCCCTTGCTTGGGACAGGGGACTCAATTCCTAGATGGTTGATCTTATGGCCCCTAGTATAAATACCAAAATGGCATTAAAAGAGGTTAAAAGGATCCTGAGTTTCTTGGTGACAAATTGAGGTGGACGAACAGCTCAGGAGGGGAAGATCCTGGATGAGATGGACTAGCTCTGTGATTGAAGTAATGGAGGTAGGTGTGTTGGAGGCGATAAGGTTGGCTCAGGATACTGCAGCACTCAGAGCTCTTGTATATAAGTCACTATGAGTCACAGCCACTAGATGGCACATAACAATAACAACAACCAGGTAGATTCTTTAAAGAAGTTCCTGCTTAACACAAATGGTTGAGCATTTGGTGATATCCAGAAGACTGGCAGTTTAAATCTACCCAGGTATGCCTCAAAAGGAAGGCTTGAATATCTTTTGTTTAGAAAAACCAGCCAACAAAAATTATACAGACACCACAAAGAAAAAGAGAGAGGACCAGAAAGCAAAACCTATGGAGCCCAGTACTACCTGAATGCACATGGGGTGCCAAGAGTCAGAATCAACTTGACAACCAATGGTTTACATTTGCTTTTGATTAACTCAATTATTAGTTATGGAACTGATCTTAGTTTCCCTGCTCTTGGCTTTTATAGGTTGTTCTTCCTACAGTAATCAAAATAAAGTGCTAAAGACATAAACAATAACGTGTTTTACAATTTTCTGTAGCCATCAGTCACACGGAGAGCATAATTTAAAATCCTTCTTGTCTCTCGATCTACTTTAGTTCTTGCCTAACTTAGGTTCTGACTTTCCAGGATGACAAGAACTGTAGAAACTCCCAGTAACTTTAAAGTTCGCTATTTGTTTAAATTAGTCAAAGTCAGTAACTGTTGTATAAAAGCAAAGAACCCCAGCTAATATATTTTATATTTTATATAAATACTATTGTTGTTACTATTACCACTTAAAATAGCAGTACAAATTATATATCGTGTTTACAACTTGGTCAGAAATAGTCAAGACTTAATTGGAAAAAATAAATGTAGACATTAGCTTGGTGTCACTTCCTGGAGCCCTGGCAACATTTTCAACTCATTCTCTGTCAAGAGACTATCAATTCCAGTCAATTTTATTACCTATCTCCAGAAAGCTCTCAGCAGTGATTTTAAGACACCTTTCTAAAGCTCTAAATTTTCCAAACCAGTCACAATAAATCCAAGTCTATGTCATTAAAAAAATAGCAGTAGAGAAAAAGGCAGTTTAAGAATGTGAGTGGGGAAACATAAATCACAGATAAAAAGATAAATTAGCAACTTGAAAGAGCAATGACTAAAAAAAAAGCATCCATCCTGACTTATAATGCTCAAGTCTCCACTGTCATCATCCATCTTAGGCCTGCAAGCAGCACACGGGCTCCTGAAAAGTTCCAGCATCAGTTTTAGAACTAATATCCAGGTTAAAAGACCCTCCTGCTTCATATTACATCGAGAGGATGCTAATGTATCAGGCTCCTGCATGTCTCCCACTTTATCCTTTAGAATTTAGGAAGAGACAACTTGAATTTCATGAATAGAAGGAAATCAGACTAAAAGAAAAGTACCTGAACAAAGAAGTATTGCATATTAATCAGGGGTTATAAAGCTTTGAAGTAGAAAGAGATAAAAGAACACTCTTGTTATTAGCTTCTCTACCTTTTTTCTCCCTAGGGTAAGGAAAGCATCCCATTTTCTCTTGAACACTGAGGATTCTCAGCTGCAGACTACGTCCACTGCTCAAGACATATATACACTCTCTGAGTTCTTAAAGTATTTATCTCTCCCAGTCCCCAATTACTAGTTGTCTTGGATGGTAAATAGCAGATTATTTTACTTTTAAAAGCTTTCATGCTAATTAGTGTAGTATAAAATAATTTTTTTAAATTTCTTTTTAAAAAGAAATGATAATGGTTTCCAGAATCTTATGAAGTTTCAGTCTCTAGTTTTTCCATTTCCAATTCTTTCATAGACATGTTAAGTGGAAATTCCTTGAAGGTCTCTCCAATTTTAATATTAAGGATAACAAATTTTGTCTAATCCTGTCTTTCTGCAAAGTCAAACACAATCCTTCCTAAGTAGTAATTCTTGGGTCATCTTTGACTTGAAGATCCCAACCAAATATAGACAATTAGATCTCTATGTTGGTCACATTAACATCTTTTTAAATATGATCATATAACTCAACAATGATTCATGAAGATACCTTTTAGAATAAAAGTGGGATATCAAATAATTTTACATACCTTGGGCACATTATCAAGAAAGACTAGTGTTAGGAGAACATTATGCTTCATAAAGTGGAAGATCAATGGAAAAAGAAGACCTCCAACATATGGTTTGACAAAGTAGCTGCAATGGACTCAGGCACAGCAGCAATTGTGCTGATGAGAAAGGACCAACAGTGTATCATTCCATCATGCACTGGGGCCTTGTGAGAGGGAACCAACTTAATGGCACCTAACAACAACAGCAATCCAAAAGTAGGAAGGGTAACATTGTACTTTGTGTGAATTTTTCTGAATTTCAGTTTCCCTTATGACTCAATGACTTATGACTTACTCACTTATGACTTATGACTTAATGTCCAAAATAATAGGTAGAATAAGTACAGATAAATGTATGTCTTAACTACAACAAGAAATCCAAACTTAGGAAAAAGGTATTACATTTTAAATAATTTCATTAATTATAAAATCTCTCTTTATTATGGTCTCCTTAGAAGCTTTAACCACTAGAAATTTTCATGGCTTTAAGTAAAATAATTAATTCCCAGTAGTATCTAACAGAGCTGGATGAGAAGCATATTATCTTAACACTGTCACATATTGATGCAAATGATACCTGTTCACATCTTAACCCCGTCACACACATTGTGCTAATGATCATGATACCCACACTACTGAACCATGTTACGGGGAAACTGTATTATATGAGTAATTTAGTGGCAAACCCTTCTTGAGTTCATACTCAAGAAAAGGCATGTTATTGAGTTCTCCACTGCAGTGGAATCATGTGAGAATAGAAGTTTTATTTAATGATGACTCTAAGTGAGAGATATTTTTACTTTATTTACATTCTTTTTAAAGATTGCTACTGTTGTATAGTTTAATATATTTATTGTTCTATTTCTTCATTTTCTTTTATTATAAAACAAGATGAATATACTTTTCTCTATAACTATAAATATATTCCTATATATTTTAAGTATTAATGTTATAACACTGTATTACAATTCAACCAAAATGATGTGACTCTATCATGTCATTGTCATGTACTACCATGAATTTGGAAGCCACTCAAAGTCAACTCTCTAGTGAGTTTCAGAGACTATAAATCACATAGGGGAAGATTGCCCTCATTTCTCTCATGGAGCCTATGATTGATTTGAACCACCAGATAGAAGCCATCTTTGGGTTTTCAGTGCACCTTCCTATGGGCTTTGCCAGCTCTATTGAATGTTCCATGGTATGAGAATTCTAAAAGAACAGAAAAATCTGTGTTGAAAGAAGTCAATCAAAGAGCTCCGTAGAGGCAGGATGCTGTCACTTCATTTCACATATTTTGGGCATGTTATCAAGAGTAGTTCCAGGGTTGCAGTGAGTGCAATGAGTTCTTTACTATCCTTTCTTGTTGTTGTTGACCATTGGGTCAGAACCAACCAATAGCTGACCCTCCAGTGGGTTGTCAGAAACAGTAAATCAGAAAAGGAGATTGTCCATCCCTCATCTGTGGAGCAGCTGGTGGACTTGAACTTGGGATTGCAGCTCAGTTTCTTATCACTTAGGCCATCAGAGCTCCCTTTACTACTCTTTAAATCTCCCATATTCTACAGTTTTCAAATACTGTCTCCAGAAAAGTCATGCAATAGCACGTGCAGAGTTAGTCAAAGCCATGGGTGTTGACTCAGAACTAACTGATAACTGACCCTCCAGGAGGCTGTAAAATGTACAGGAAGAGATCATCTGTCTTTCTAAAGTGAAGTCATAGGTGGATTGAAACCACCAGAGACACACTGCCTTTGGATAACAGCAAAAGTCCCCAATGACTAAGCCATCACAGCTCCCTAAATGCACAATACCCTCTGAACTAATTAAGTGCATATTCAACAAGAAACTTCTATGCATACAGTTGTATACATGGTAATTGGGGGTATGGTATATGCATAGTGTAATGGAGAGCAGAAGCATAAATAATTAATGTAAATTTATTCAACAAGTATGATTATTGCTTTTACTAGATGTCAGATACACACAAAGAAGACAGGCTAGAGCTGTATTTTATTATATTTTACAATTAAATGCAATTGCCTTCTGAAATTTCCCCTGATCTGGGTCATGGTAGAAGAAATAGAATCCATTATTATTTTTTTCTTTTATCTAGAGTTGGAAATATATTCTTAAATTTTATAACCTTATCATTGGTTGAAGTTTGAAAAAAAAAATAATGCATTCTAGTGTTTGAGGAGAAAGACTTCATTTGGAAATAGAAAAGAAAGAGGATTCTTCAAGAATAGCCTTTCACAAGTTAAGTTTGTGTGATTTCACAAATTAGCCACCTCCTGCTAATTTAAAAAGTTATAGACATCTTATTTTACTCCTTAATCTTCTGGAAATTATACCCAACTCACTGTCCTCAGTTCTGTTGAAAACATGCCCAAAATATCTCATACTGTTCATGTATTTACATCATCTAGGAAGAGAAATTATAGACCCATACACTCTTAGCGGGTTGGATAGAATCTTAGAAATCAAATGGTCCATTCATTGGTTACTGGTCTGTACTCCATAAAAACCCTTCAAGGGTGAACCTAGACAGGACCAGGTACCAGGAAAACCTTTAGCAATATTGCAGAGGTCTTTTCTCCAAGCTCAATGTAGCGAACAGCATCCTCATTTTTGTTTAATTTCCTGAGTAAGATATTATTTGTGAAAGCTTACTGTGGCTAGTATGTTTGAAACTAGTAAGCTAGTTGAAATCTTTCATTTTCAAATGAAAACTGAGTCTAATGCAGTTCTCAAAGCCATACAAAAGATATGACTGATAAGCATTCAATAACTCAACACTTATTCCCTTATTTTAGGACATTCTTCAAAGCAGTTTGAAGGATGGATGAATGGCAGGTGAATGAATGGGTGAGTGAATGCATGCATACTGGGGACATTAGATCCAGCACATCCACACAGCTGTGCATCTATGAGCATGGGCTGAAAAGTATGTGTGGCTCAAAAGTCCTCATATTCAGGCCTAAAAGTCTCAGGTCAACCATTTACTAGCTAATAACGTGTACGGTTAATAATCTCTCAGAAGCATTTCTTCACACCTGAAAACTAGAAAGGAGTATTGCATTTCCCTCGGATTTGCACTGAGGAGCCACTACTGTTGGGTCTATTCCAAGTCTTAGTGATCCTATCAGACAGGATAGAACAGTTCTGTAGGATTCCAATGCTGAAAGCCTTCATTGCCACACCCTCCTCCTATTGAGCAGCTGATGAGTTTGAAATGCTGACTCTTTGATTAGGAGCCTACTGCTCTAACAGCTGCATCATATGGGAAAAGAATACATTGTTCTTTTTTTAAAAAAAAATTTGATAAAGCCATTTATTACTATGCCAGACAGTTGGTATGAGTACCATTTTAGTCTGCCTTTATATTCCATGTGAACATACATTCATTAAGAATAAAGAAAATAAGAATAAAGAAAATGACAACTACATTAAATATACCTCATATTTGTCATTGTATGTTCAGACTTTACACCAGATTCCAACAAGATTTAAGTCCCAATACTTATCCCTCTGATAGAAAACTGTACACAAATAAAGGACTCTAAAAGATGGAGACTAGATGAAAGAAAGCTATCTGTTCCATTTCATAAAGAAAAAGCAAGGAGAGCTTTTGTGGGCACAATAACGTGTTCAAGGCATGTGGACAAGGGAAAACCAGTGAAAGAAAGTTGCAAAGGTGACAGGAAGCCAAGAAAAGAATACATTTTTATTAATATTTCAGATACAGTTTCTGTGCCAGTTATGTAGATACTCAATAAACAAATAGTATAAGCCATACCCTGAAAGGTCCCTAAAATGGCTTAATGAATTATATGCTGCACTGCTAACCTAAAAATTTATGATTCACATCTATCTGTGTGGAAAAATGGGTGATCTTCTACAGTAAAATTTGCCACTTTGAGAGTCCAGGCAGTGTCACTCTAAGGGGAAACCCACAACTGTGGGGTTTGGGATGTTAAAAAAGAAATTAGTCAGCCTGGGGATGCTTTGCCTCGTCATTTGGAGGCTCACTCTAAGGCTGGTGGTTTAAACCCACCAGCTGCTCTTTGGGGAAAAGATGAGGCCAATCTGCCCACATAAAACTATAACTTCAGAAACAAGGGAACAATCAATATTCTACTCAGTCCTACAGAGTTGTTACAACATCAGAACGCATTTGATGGTAATGAGACGAAATCCGGCACAATCAGGGTAGTATGGCTGTAGACTTAATGACAATGAGAAAGAGAGAAATTAAGTTTCTAATGTCTTTCCTCCTTGGAGTCAAGGATTCTGAAGCTTCGTCTGACACACTTGGGGCATGTTGCAAGGAGGGACTGGTCCTTGGAGAGGGACATCATGTTTGGGAGAGTGGAGGGACGGTGCAGGAGAGGAAGACCCTTGATGAGATGGATTGATTCTGTAAGTGGAGTGGTGGGAATGAGTGTGTTTGAGACTGAGGTTGGCACAGGATAGAATGGTGTTTACGGCTCTTGTACATAGGGTTGCTATGAGTCGCAAGCGAGTTGATGACACAAAACAACAAACAACAACAATGTCTTTCCATTGAGAAAGACAATTTTTAAAAAACCCAAATCATGCAAATGCCTCCAGTTAGGTAGACTGATATTCTTCCCTTTCTCTCCTTGCCTCCATTCTCCCATCTTCTCCGTGATCTGGAGCACTGACTCCTGACTTCTCTTGTCCTCTGACTTTTATCCAGACAGTGGGAAACAGGTGATCAGGAGAGAGAGATACCAGAGCATTTCTCTGCGTGCTGCCTGCCTTGGCACCAAGTTGTGGTGATGGCCACATTCCACACCTGTCTAAGCCCACTTCCTCCTCCTCCTGCTCTTCCAGGTGGAGCTGTAGTAACCACTTCCCACTGTTGCTCGTTCCCCTCTGAGAACCTCAGCATTGCGTGTCAGTTTAACTCTGCCAATACGTCTGTAAATAAACCTTCACGGAATTTCATTCACAATCCCAGCTGCATATTCCTTATGTTTCCTGCCTAGACTATGACTGCTATGCTAATTGGGATATAAAGACTTAATCACTAAATGTAACAGCCTCACATGGCTCTCAAAAATGAATAGAGTTGAATTGATCTTAGCTGATTAAATGTGGGCACAAATGCAACAACATGAGTGTTAGGAGTTTAATTAAGTCTCCTCCCCCCTACCCCGCACCAAAGTTGTGCTGAAGTGTTAGCCAGTGAATGTATCTTTACTTGGAAGTGGGTTCTTGGCAGGCGTTACACGCAGTTAACATAAGGCTATACTGCTTTGGACCTAATCCAATATGACTGATGTTCTCACAAAAGAGGTCAAGACACACAGGCATGTGACGAGAGGAAGGCCAAGGAAGGCAAATGTGGAGATTGAAGTGATACATCTATACACCAAGGAACACCGAGGATCAATCATCAGAAATTAACAAGAGGGAAGGAAAACTCTTCTCCTGTAGCTTCAGAGAGGGCATGGGCCTGCCAACATCTCTTTATTAGATGTCTAGTTGCTAAAATTATAGTCAACACATTTCTGTTGTTTTAAGTCACCCAGTTTGTGGTATTTTATTACTGCTCTCTCAAAAGCTCATTGCCATTAAGTCAGAACCAATTAATAAAATGACCCTCCACCAGATTTTCAGAGGCTGTTAAGTGCATGAGAGTGCCCATTTCCCCCCATGGAGCAGCTGGTCAATTGAAATCACTTGCCGTTAAGTTGGTAGCACAGTTTCTGACTCAGTCCTAGAAAATGAATACAATGTGCAAGGATCTACAGTAGCTAGGGAGAGATCACAAGACAACTGCATTCTTCCTCTGATATTTAAGGACCAAGTTTTCATGTTGAAAGAATAAACTTTGAGCAAATAAAGCAGATAGGATAGCATAAAAGGGGAGTAATTTCAGTTCAAGGCTTTATTCAATCTCAAAAAAGGAAGAGTATCTGTCACTGGGGATGGAGCCTGGGGCAGGAGAATCCTCAGATCACCTTCCTGTGTGCAAATGCTATGACTGAAATTTGAAACATAGTGTCCAGACAGTCGCAGTCAAATCTAGAAAGAATTCAGAAAATTAATGGCTGTGCTAAGAAGCTACTAAGATTGACCTTTTATCCAAGCACACACTCCCCTTTCCTATGAATTGTCTCTGCATCTCTTTTCCTTTGTTCACTTACACCTCAAGGACTGACTAGTGATAAAATGAATACATCAAAGTGTACCCCCCACCTCATAGGTGATTATGTTTTGAGGAATTTTTACAATGCTGGAGAAAGCAAGCTCGGGGCAAAATGGTGTTGCTTTATCTATAATATGGTTTGCTTTTGTTTAAAATAGCATATTATATTTAAAGATAATTGGTTAAATGTACTGCAACTGGATTCACAAAAATAAGTGCAGAAAATCAGAAATTTAGTTGAGTATTCATAGTAGGATACTGTGATATCCATCACTAGAGTAGCCAATTTAAAGCAGTTTCAAATCTGTTTTCGTTTAAACTGAGCCTTATTTCCTCCTAGGGAGAGGCGGTGGCTTAGTCAGTAGGGAACTGTGTTGCTAAATCAAAGGTGGCATCTCTCTGGTGGTTCAAACCCACTAGCACCTCTGGATTTACCAAAGATGGTAAATCCCTGGTGAGATTTAGAGCGTCTGAAAACCCCCTGAAGGGTCACTGTGAATTGTTTCTGTTCTGACTCAACGACAATGAGAGATTTTAAATTATGATGATGATGATGATGTCAGAGAAATAAAATTTCATCCCCAAGTGGGAGTCAGTGGATAGGACTTATCAGATGAATTGGGAGTCTCTGGTTCTTAGTCCACCAGCATTTGGGTGGGCCAGTATTTAAAAATGCCATAGTTAATTGATTTGGGATGAACATTCTTTTAAGTGATACAGCAGTGATCTATTTGCTCTGCTGAAGTAACTTAGAGTTGCTGTGATGATGGACAACTGTGACCTAAGTATGTCAAACACCTATCATGGGCTGTGTTTGGTGAGCCTCTCAGATTGATTCAGGTTTGGGAGCAGGAGTGACATCCGCTTCCTAAACCACATACCTCTGGAAAGTCTACAAACTGGGAGAAATAATAATGATATTTATAGAAAGGCTTCAGACCTTTTGTTCATATTTTCTATGTATATATATTAGGCCTTTTGTTCGTGTGTGTGTGTGTGTGTGTGTGTGTGTGTGTGTGTATCCCTTGTATTTAAATGTCGATTTGGCCTGAGGGCCTAGTGTTATTATTTTGGAGGAACATTCTTCTATGTTGTACAGCGCTCTTCTGTCAATTTGCTGTACTGAGGTAATCTGGGTTTGCTGTGAAGCTGAACCTTGCTTTGGGGATAAAAATGCCATAACAGCTGCCTGTGGTGGACAGTACTTGGTGGAGCTCCCAGTTTAAGACTGGTTTGGAAGCAGGAGTTGCATCCACTTCCTAAACCACCTGCCACTGGAAACTCTGAACCTGGAGAAACGATGATAGTGATAGAGAGACTTAAGGCCTTAAAGGTTAAGGCCTTTGGTTCATAGGGTCACTAGAGTAGTGCTCTACTTGATGGCAATCAACAACAACAATAACAACAAATGAAGAAGCCACCCCTACATTCCAGAGAATATAGAAGAAACAAAGCAGGAAACACAATGCATATCAGAAACTCCAAAGTGATGCCTGAAGCTCAGGTCAGAGGGAGATTATTCCTAAAGATGCCCAACCTTCAGGAGGAAGGCGATTTCCAAACACTGAGAGCTGATGATACGTCTTTACTTGTTGAGTTTGGAATGCATTCAAGTGCTATAAAGACTAGCTGGCACAGGATAATGGCATCATTGATGTCTTTAGAGAGGATTCAAGCTTCTAAATTAACAGCAATGTGTTTGCAAGCTACTGTAGGGTACACAGGAGTTTCCACAAGCACTAGTGGTGACACAAAGGTGGTTGCAAGGAGACTTGTCATCCTCGCACTCCAACAAACCCCTGTAGTGACGATCTCACACTCCAGCTGGGCCCTGACATCAGCAGCACCTGGTACTCCTGGTTCTGATGCTCCAGGTCACAGCAGATCTCATCCAGCTGGGACTTCCCTTTGGTGGTCATGCACTGCACCTGGAATAGCTGGGAGCTGTAGTAGGCTCCCATCTCGGTCAGTGTGTTTTCCAGAGAATATCTCAGGTTGTCCATGACCTGCAGCTCAACCTCCAGGGCAGTGACTGTGCATCTCAGCTTGATGGTCTGTGCCTGGCAGGCGTGCAATTCCTCTGAGCTGGACATCACCTGCTTATTTAGCTTCTCAGACTGTTAGTTGCACCATTTTTCTACATTTCTGGGATTGGTCTCTATCAGGGCCTCATACTGATACCTGGTCTGTTCAGCACACAGTTCAGGTCCACAGTGGGAGCAGTGTCCACCTCTACATTGAGGCAATCTGCAGTCTGGCTTCTGAGGCAGTTGACTTTTTCATCATGGTTCTTCTTGAAGTACAACAGCTCTTCTCTCTGAGATTCCACCCGGGCCTCCAGGTGAGAAATGGGCAGGGTCAGCTCATGCGGAATCCTGCACAGGCTGTTGATGTCAACATCCACCAGCAACCTCAGAGAGAGCCCTTTCTGGTACTTTGTTCTGAAATCATCAGAGGCCAGCTTGACATTGTCAGTTTGCACCACCAGTCTTGGCACACAGAATTTTCTGACGGAGCTCCTCGTTGGTCTGGAAGTATGAGTCTAGGCACGCATAGGGCACCTGCTGCTGGCAGAGCTCACAGATGCGGGACTCCAGCTCAGCAGTCTCCTGCTCCAGGTCCTGTACCTTCTCCAGGGAGCTGGCCAGGTGGTCATTCAGGAACTGCATGGTCTCCTTCTCGCGGTGGTTGAAGGAACCCTCACAGAGCCAGCCACAGCTGTCAACACTAGTGGGAATGTTACACACCCTGGGAAAGGTGTCAAAATGGCTGTTGGGGGGCATGCAGGACTGGAAAGAGCAGCTGGTACAGCACCTCGGGTTGGGCTGGCAGCAGGAGTACAATACGGTGCTGGGAGAGGTGATGGACTAGCAGACTAACTGCTGGAGGTGAATGCGGCTGAATGAGTTTTTGAATTTTCTTTTTCACTAGTCCCAACTGATTTCTTAAAAAATACTTTGTCAAATTTCCCTTCCCTGTAATAATTTAGTGGCATTTTGGGCAAATCCCTTAGTTTTCCAAGCAGTTTCTTTTGTAGAAATATAAACTGTGACACTTTAAAGCTCCAAATGCAACCAACCAGAAGATTTTCTGTCCATCATCTCTAAAATCTGGCCTTTATTGTTTTTCTACCATTCAGGACCTATGGGACAGGATGCAGTCTGACTCTGGGTCATCCCTTTTTCTATCCTCAAGGTCCAACTGCCCTAGGTTTAGGAAAACCAAATCCATGCTCACAGCTGTTGTTTCTGACTCCTGGTGATCCTCCACTGGGTCCTGCTGCTGTAAATCTTTACAGGAGGAGATTGTCTGTTGTTCTCTCAGAGCAGGTGGTGCATACACAACACTGATCTGTTTAGTAGCACTATGTGTTACACACTATGCCATCAAGGCTCACTGAAGAATGGCCAAGAATACAGAGAGAAGTAGAAGAGCTCTCTTTAGTCTTTCTACGTCTTATTCTGATAAATTGGTTTCCTATGGACTGAGAGAATGACTGATTGAATAGTTTACCTTGTGCACAGTCAGCTTCTGTGCATTTCTCTGTCTCTGAGGAGTCCTGCAGAGAGAGGGAATTATGTTCCTCTTCAACCCAAAAAGGAATCTGTGTCCTTTTATTGCTTTGGGTAGAATATTCTGTTAACTTGATCAGCAGCATCCTGGGAAGTTTATGGTTCTTAGTGGTAAGGAATTACACTACCAAAGCAAAGGTAAGTGGTTTGAATCCACCAGCTGCTCTGTGCGAGAAAGATGGACAATTGCCTTCTGTGTGATTTTGTGCCTCTGAAAACCCACTGGACCAGCTAAGGCTCAATTCCAGCTGATGGCATACAACGGCAATCTTTTCATTTAGCTTCTATGTAAAGTTTCTTCATGCTGTTGTTAAGTGCTGTCGAGTCATAGATGACTCATAGCGACCCTATGAATGAAAGACCTGAACACTTGTATAAATTTCATAGTTTCTCCAAGATCAGAGGGTTTCCAGAAGCAAGCGATTTCAGAAGTGGATGCTGCTCCTGCTTCCAAGCTTGATTTAATCAAGAAGCTCCACCAAACACTGTATACCATGAGTAATCATTATCACATTTGACACATCAGTGTCACAGTGTTTAGCATCACAACAAACACTAAAACTTTCTTCATGGGATGATTAAAAAAAAAGAAATAGATGAGGAAAAAAAGAATATTCACTTCCTCTTTCTAGTAGAGTAGGTATAGACTCTAGGAATTTAAACAGCCAACCCAGGGTTCTTTGTCTTGTGTTCCTTTTATCTTTCCCATCAGTATTATGTCCCAGTCCAGCTCCATAAAGGCTACATCTTTGGACACCCTCTCTGGCAGTTTTACTCTGTCCTTTGAGGTTGTGTTCCTTCCTAGAGGAGTCTGTGGGTAGAAGCTTGAGTCTACTTCACAGGCACCTTAGAACACATGACTAGCAAAATGTTAGCCTTTGAACACCCTATGGAGCTGACATCATGATGTGGAATCAACTCAATGTCAAATTCTGTTTGTTGGCTTGTTTTTTCCATCAGGAAGGATTATGTTGTTCACCTACTATCAAAACAATTTTTCCCAAAGTAAAATGATATTCTGGTATTGGCTTAAGCTAGAATCTTCCAGGAACTTTTTGCTGATGACTTACCTATTGCAAGATCTTGGAGGCCTTCTGCTTACATCTTTACAAACGTAAGCTTACCAATTTCTGAGGAACTCTGGTGGAATAGTCTATTGCTCTGCTAACCACTTTTCTCTGGTAGTTCTAATTTTCCATCAGCAACATAGAAAGAAATTTTATCTTTTTAATAAAATTTACAGCAATGGAAACCTAAGAGAGGGTCACTTTGAACTGGGATCAACTCAGTGGCAGTGAGTGAACACCTCCTGAGCTCTGTCTGCCAAAACATTGGTTATAGATTTTCCTTACCTACCACAACAAGTTTTTGCTTCCAGTTTCCAGAGTTTAGACACTCTGTATTCTTTTTCAGTTCATTGTTATTTATAACTTTTTTTTTT
>NW_006399755.1:23187863-23215955 GCF_000299155.1 Elephantulus edwardii
TCTCAGTCTTACCCCCACCCCAATGCCAGCCTCATTCTACAACAGTGGCACCATATAGCATTTGTCCCTTTGTGACTGAGATACCTCACTCAGCATAATATCCTCCAGATTCACCCATTTTGAATAATATTGCATAAGTTCACTATTTATAACTTTTATCCACCTTAGTTTTGTTAGACCCCAAAACTTACTGAATTCAATAAATCTTAACTCATGGTAACTCTAAAAAACATAGTACAACTGCTTTACAGGGTGTACAAAGCTACAATCTTTATGGAAGGAGATCATCATGTCTTTTCTCAGAGGGCTAGACTTTTGATAACCGGCCCAGTGTTTAACCACTGGAACACCAAGACTCCACTTGCCTCTACGATCAAAACCCAAACCTACCATCATTGAGTCAGACTCATGACTACCCCTCACTTGATTTCTGAGGCTATAAATCTTAACCAGAGGAGATGACCTAACATTCTGCTGTAGAAGAGCAGACCCAGTGCCAACTTTTGGTTAGCAGTCCAACTCTTAATTTACTAGTATGTGTAATTCATACTTCTGACTCTCCCACTGAGTAAACTGCCAAAAGAACTATTGCATATGCTTTGGAGAAAGTATAGCAAGTGTTTGTTGGAAGCACAGATGGTGAAGCTTCACTGCTCATACTAGCTAGGCGAGGCTATTTCTTAGAAAGAAGCATTATGCTTGGAAAGATGGAGGGTCAATGAAAGAGAGAAAGAGCTGTACAAAGTAAAATGATTGCAGTAATGGGCTCAAGTTTGTCAAAGAGGATGGTACAGGACAGGGCAGGGCAGGATTCAGGTCTGTTGTCCTAAGTTTGCTGTGAGTCATACTTGACATTACAAGAACTTAACAACAACAACAACAACGATTCACTCCTTCAAGTCTGGCTATATCATGAGAGAGGATCTTTTTCAATTTAATTAAATATTGACTATGGCTCCCCAGCCATTTAAGGTCATTTTGGGTCCTGAATTTGAAAGAGTGCATTTGAATTTATTTTAGCAAGATTTTGGAATTATCCAGATCTAAATTTGAGAAACTTTGTGTCACAAGGAAACTAATTTAATCTCACTGGCCTATGTAAAACGTATTAAAGTTGATGCTTAGTTTAAGTTAGGCATATTTAATAGCATATAAGGCACTAACTCTTTTCAGTCAAATTTCAGCTCTGGTGAAATGTAGATGAAACATATTTCTTAGAATCGATGTCATAGAACCCCTCAGCTCTGTATTGGTTGAGGAGTAAGCGCCTAGCAGATGGAAGCTTCCTTCCCCTGACTGGCCTTTGTGACTGCTTTCCATCTCACTGTCCTTCCTCCTTGAAATTCCCCCAGAGTTAACAAAGAGCACCAGAAGGTAGCTCAAACACTCAAATCATTGCTGTTAAGTTAAATGTCAAGTAATAGCTGACCTTTCAGTGGGTCTCCAATGCTGTAAATCAAATGGGAGGAGATTGTCTATCTTTTAGGCCACTGGTGGATTTAAATCACCAGAGAGGTATGTCCCTTGGATTAGCAATATAACACCCTGAAAACTATGCCACTGAAGCTCCTTACCAGAAGCCACGTGGTGAATAAATGAACAATCTGAGGATCATTTTTATTTTTGCCTCTTCCTGTTCAATTAGCTGCTTCTAGAAACCTGCCAGAGGATCAGCTATTGGTTGGTTCCAACTCTATGGTACAAAACAGCAACAGTAACAATAGGGAGCCCTGGTGGCCTAGTGGTAAAACTCTGGGCTGCAATCCCAAAAGCATCGAGTTCAGATGCACCAGCTGTTCTTAGGGAGAAGGCTAGGTAATCTCCTTCTGTGTAATTTACTGCCTCTGAAAACCCACTGGGGGATCATTTGTAGGTCAGTTCTGAGTCTACGGCACGCAACACGAAAACAACATAATAACAGAAGTATAGTTTCCTAGAGAAAATGGTGTTGGTTCTTTCAGAAATTTCATAGAATAAATTTCAAGAATAAAAGTAAGATTTTCTACTCTAGAAAAAAAGAGACATTGTTTAGTTTTCATTGTATTATGCCCAGGATCATACTATGTCTCTTACCATAGGCATATTTATGGTAACTTTTTTTCTTTTCATTACAGAACTATTCATTTTAGAGGATAGGCATCTGACAGCTTAGAATGATAAGCAGGTATAAATTGTGGATAATCCTTCGGTCATGTTAATTAATTCTCTTTTTTTCTTGGAAGTGATAAGCAAGTATACAAAGCTTTTTTTGAAGATATGAATAACTAGATAATCATATCTGCATTTCTGAAGAATTTTTCAGATGCAATGCAATGATAGCAGAATGGCTGAAAGAAGATGAACTATAAAACTAACCACAAAGAGTATTAGATTCCAAACTACGGTAAAAGCATAGTGGAGAAAGCAATGGCTTTAAATGCAAATTAACAAAGTCCAGATACGCATGCAGACTGCATCAAACAAGAACAGGAATTTCCACTCCACAATTGGAGATGTTTGAGCTATTCAAGCTTCCAAGAGGAGATCCAGAAAGGGTACATGTCACAAACACTATGAGTTAGTTTAAGACACGGTTTGTAACCTCTTATTTCATAGTGATATGATTATTAGAGCACTTTATTAAAGTTTCCATGTAAACAGAAATGTAGTAAATATATAATAAGAATATTAGAATTACAACAGTTAAGAGAGTTATTTGGACATCAGATCTTTGGGCAAAAAAACCCCCTCCTATTTGGGTACCTCTTAGGACTAGTGTTTGAAAGGGCATATGACAAATGTTTATAGACTTGATGTCTGAAAGAACCATCCACCAAGAGAGCAGTAAAATAGCAGGAAAGAAGAAAGTCAAGGCACCTTGGTCCTTTCTTGGGGCACTTACTCAAACTTGAGGAGCAAGGTTGTATCACTAAAAATCATCTAGTTCAGTCTCAGAGAATTTTCTTTACATGTCTGAAAAGAAATTCCATATTGAGAGCTTACTAATAATGGGCAATGAAACATCAAGCAGTAGAAATATTCAAACTGAAACTCACTGCCATTGTGTTGATTCTCACTCATCACATTACTCTATCAGATTTCTGATACTATAAGTCTGTAGAGGAGGAAGCCCCCTCTCATATTGGATTCCAGCCACCAGCGAGGTACACAACATGCCATCAGAGCACCTTTCTGTAAGACAGCTACTAGCTCACTGTGCTCCAGTCAATTCTGACTCATAACAACCCTCCATTGGTTTTAGAGGCTGTAAATCACAACAGAGGTGACTTTTTCCTGAATGGTGGATTCAGATTCATAGATGCACAGATTTTGGGTTCTCTCGGCACAGCTTGCTACACCACCAGACTTCCATAAAAGAACAGTATAATTAATCATGGATTCACTAGAGCTAAAATAACGGACAAAGTCTATTAAGAACCTTTCTGACTGGACAAGAAAAAAAAATCCATGTCTGGAAAACAAGGCTATATTTAGACACCCTTTATAATGGTAAAACTTTATATCATATACTTTGGATACATTATCAGGAGTCACCAGTCCTTGGAAAAGGACTTTTTGTTAACATTCAAATGCTATAACCACTACACCCACCCCTGGGTTCCCTAAAAAGATAATAAAAAAACTAATAAGTAAATAATTCAGTAAATTAGGATGTGATAAGTACTACATTAAAAAAAAAAGGTAAAAATTAAAGCCGCGTAATGAGAATTAGGAGTTCTATTCAGGGAGAGATGCCTCTTTGAAATGTGACACTCAAGCAAAGGCCTGGCGGGTAGAGGAGGATGTCAGGAAAAGTCAGCACAAAGGCCTTTAAGGCAGGAGTATTCATGCATGTCCTGTTTGAAGAACAGCAGGAGACCAATGAGGCTAAAGGACAAAGAAGTGGGAAGGAAAGCAGAAGTCAGAGAAGTCACAGAGGATTAGATGAAATAAGGCTTTGTAAAGTTTGAGACTTTCTCCATATAGTCTAGAACCAGCTGTAAGTGAATTCCCACTGCTGATAGGAATTTAAAATAGTACAACCACTAGGGAAAATGGCATGGCATTTCCTCAAAAAGCTAGAAAAAATAGAAATAACCATACGATCCAGCAATCTCATTCTAGGTGTATATCCTAGAGAAATACAAATGATCATGTGAATAAACATATGCACACCTATGTTCATTGTAGCATTACTCACAGTAGAATAAAGAAGGAAACAGCCTAAGCACTCATTCGAAGATGAAGAGGATTAACAAACTGGGGCACAGATGCACAATTATATATTGTGGAACATCATAGAGGAAGGACAAACCTATGAAACATCTCACAACACGGATGAACTTAGAGGACATTCTGCTGAGTGAAATAAATGAATCACCAAAGAATATTGTTTGTCACCTTATTACAAAAGATTCAACAGTTTACATACAAAAAAGAAACAGTCTTTAATGGTACTGAGGAGATGGGAGAGAAAATCACTACAGAGAAATTAGGCTTCAGCTAATTTTGATTAAGGGATAGGCAATACATCACCTATGGGACATCAGTACAATATAATCAAGGACAACAGAGACATAGAAAGGTATGCAAGTATTTAAGGCAACAATGGTAAATACTACTACATATATAATCCTGTAACAACCTGATACATATGTAGTTATGTAAACTGAACTGGAATAGAAGGGTATATAGGAGTACAACCACGTGCATATATGTATAGAGTTTACAATTCCTGACCACTACACCACTAGTGCTCATATGTTATTGTTGTTATTGCTGTAGAATCAACTCCAACTTCATAGCAACCCTATGCACAAGAGCTCTGAACTTTGCTCTATCCTGAGCCAAACTCATTGTTTCTAACACACCTATCCTCATTACTCCTGTTACTGTGTCAATCCATCTCATCTTGGATCTTCCTCTTCTACACTGTCTCTCCACTCTTCCAAGTATGACATTCTTCTCCAAGGTCTAGTTCTTCTTGGCAATATACCCAAACTGTGTGAGACAGAGCCTCAAAATCCTTACCTCTAAGGAGTGGCTTGGTTTTACCCACTCCAAGACATATCTGTTATTTCTCTTGGCAGTCCATGGTATGTTCGGTGCTCTTCTCCAGCACAATTCAAAGGCATCAATTCTTCTGTCATCGTCTAACTCTCTGATGTATAGCAAGTAACTGCAAATACCATGGCCTGGACTGGGTGTGCCTTAGTCTCTAGACTAGCATCCTTGCTCTTCAGCACTGTGGAGAGGTCCCTAACAGTAGATTTTCTTAATGCCATTTTCTTGACTACTAGTCTTGACTGCTGCTGTTGATTGTGGAAACTATCAAGCTGAAATTATTAACAGCCTCAATCTTTTTACATCTATCATGGTGCTATCAATTGGTCCAATGGTGAGAATCTTTGTCTTCTTGATGTTGAACTTCAATCCATGTTGAAGACTACAGTCCTTGACCTTATGTAGCAAGCACTTCAGGTTCTCTTCAGTTTTAGCAAGCAGGGTTGTGTCATCTGCATAATACAGGTTATTGATGAGTCTTCCTCCAAGCCTGATGCCACATTCCTTCTCATAAAGTCCAGCCTGTCAAGTGATCTGTTGTTCTGATTACAGATTGAAAAGAATTGGGAGATAAAAATGCATCCCTGATGTGCTTCTTTCCTTATTTTGAACCACGCAGTGTTTCCTTGCTCTGTTCTGACAAGTACTTCCTGGTCCAAGTTTTCCACTACCACAATCAGATATTCTGGGATTCCCATTCTTCTCAAAGTTAGCCACAATTTGTTGTGATCCACACAGTCAAATTCATTTGCATAAGCAATGAAACACAGAAATTCCTTTGGTACTCTCTGCTTTCTGCCAAGATCTATCTGACATTGGCGATGCTATCTCTAGTGCCATGACTTCTAAACCTGGCTTGTATTTGTGGTAGTTCACTGTCGATGTTCCAGTCACTTTTGGGTTATCTACAGTAAGATCATATACATGTATTTTTATATGCTGCAAATATTCTATTACAGAGTACATAATAGCACAGATATGAAAACCTCTTAACTTTGACTACACATTGGAAATGCTGGACATGTGGTCTAGAAATCACAGTCTGATCTCTGGTGGCATAGTGGGTAAGGAGTTGTGCTGCTATTCCAAAGGCAAGTGGTGAAAATCCACTAGATAATCTGAGGAAAATCTCTCATGCCACTTACAGCTTATGAAAACTGTGGAAGTTCAGTTATGAGTCTTTGGCAACTCGAAGGCATTGAGAGAGAGCATAATGTAGTCCATATATAGTCTTATATCCTACTTTGGTGAATAGTGAATAAAGTCTTAAAAATCTGCAAAAAACCACCTATATTGTAACTATTTAAAATACACAAAAAATTTAACTCTTGGTCTCTTTCTGCCTGCAGCAGAAAAATCCTACAGATTCATGGAAGTAATTAGTTCAGAGAATTAATAGTCCATAATCCTAGCATTCACTAGGGATCACAGTGATGCCCTCCACTAACCTGAAACCAGATCTAGACAGTATACAGCTACCAACCAGATCACAATAGAACATATCAAGCAGAGGGGGGAAAAACTTTATCAATAAATTAATGTTGATAAAAATGACCAGCCTGGCTGGTCTGGTGGAGACTATTGGAGTCCCCAACCCTGTGTGGTTCTTAGGATGCATCTAACTTAGAATAGAAACCACTTTCAGAGATGACCTTTCAACCACATAAAAGACAGGCCTACACAGTGAACAGTAACAAGGAGGAGGAACACTCTTCTAGAACAATCAATTATAGGAGACCAAAAGGGCAGCATCTTCCCCAAAAGAAAAGTAAAAAAAAAGGAAGGCAGAGGTGGGAAAAAGACCAGTAAACAGAAGTGAGAACACAGGTGAAAATGGGAGGGTGCTGACACAGGAGATTGCAACTGATGTCATGGAAAATCTATAAAATTTGTTGAAGGTGTGGCTAACTTATTTGATAACATTTTACCTAAATCACCAGAAAATATTTTAGAAACTGAATGTGGAGTTGATACAAATGTGTGGTAAATGTAAGTCCTGATTCAGTTTTCAGAGCATGGAGATTTGTAATTGAACAATAATATCTTAATCCAAAACATTCTATTCACTTATCTATGTAACCTTGAGTAATTCACTACAGTGTTTTTGGAAGATTTGTATCTTCATCTTTGTGCAGAAAATAAAATACTATCTACTCTTTGATATGGATTGCATCTCAACATCAAGGGAAAAGAATCCTTATCACCTGACCAATATGCAACACTACAATTTTTTGTTAGGTGCCATTGAGTTGAGCATGAAATGAACAGACATGAACTCTGTCCTATACTGTGCCATCCTCACAATATTTGACACATTTGAGGCCATTGCTGCAGTCGTTGTGTCAATCCTTCTTATTGGAGGTCTTCCTCTCTTTCACTGACACTCTAACTTTCCAAGCAGGATGTCCTTTTCTAAGCAACATGCCCAAAGTATGAGAGATAGAGCTTCAGCATATTGCCTTCCAATGAGCTCTCTATTTGCATTTTTGCTGAGATGTATCTATTTGTTATTCTGACCATCTCCAGGGGATATTCCGTAATCTCCTCAAATGCATCAATTCTTCTGTTATCCGGATGCCTTGTCCAGCTCTCAGATGCACAGAAAATTATAAGATTATTGCCTGAATCAGGCTCACCATAGTGTTAAAATGTTATCACTGCTCTTCCATATTTTGGAAAAGTTGTCAGCAATAGACTTGCCTGCTGCAAGACACTTACTGATTTCCTGACTGCTGGTACCAAGGGTATAGATTGTGGATCCAAGCAAGATCAAATCATTGACAACTTTAATCCTTTCTTCACCTATCATGATGTTGGATATTGGCCCAGTGGTGAGGACCTTCGTTTTCTGTTGAGATGTAATCTATAGCAAAGGCTGTAGTCCTTAATCTTCTGCAGCAGGTGTTTCACGTCTTTCTCACTTTTCAGGCAAGGTCATGTCATCTGTGTAACGCAGGTTCATGATACATTTTCTTCTGAGCTTTAAGAGTCTAGCTTCATGAATTCATTGCTCAGCATACAGATTGAATAGGTATGGAAAAAGGCTACATCCCTGACGCACATTCTTCCTGATTTGAAAACATAATGTTCTCTTGCTTTGTGGGACAATAGCTTGTCCTTTTATTTATTTTTTTAAATAAAATTTTTATTTTGTACTGGTTTGAACACATTGTTTTTCACAATGGATCTTCCCCATTCTCTTTACCCACTCCACCCTCCACCCATCAAATTGTGTGACCCTATGATTACAGTCCTCCCTCCACCCCACCTTCCTCCTTGGATCCTCATACATGTTTTACTAGTTATCTATTTCTACAATAATGGTCTTATACAGTATTTTTCCTTATGGAACTGAGTTAGTTCACTTAGCATAATACTCTCCAGCCCCTCCTGAGTAGGTAGTGATTTACAAAATCATTGTTCCTGCATTCTGCATAGTATTCCATCATGTGATTGTACCATAATTTCTCAATTCATTCAACTGTGGTTGGACATTTGGGCTGTTTCCATGTTCTTGTGGTGGTGAATAACACTGCTATGAACACTGGTGTACGAGTCTCCATTTATGCAAGAATTCTAACTGGGTCATATGGGGTTTCTATGTTTAGCTCCAAGCTGCCTTCCAGAGTGGTTGTACCATTTTACAAACCCATCAACAGTCTAGAAGGGTTCCTATCTTCTAACATCCTCTTCAAAATTTATTGCTTGCTGTCCTGTTAAACTTTATTACTACTATGGAGTGAAATGGCATCTCACCGGGCTTTTGATTTGCATCTCTCTTATTGCCTCAGTGATTTTGAGTATTTCTTCATGTGTTTGTTGGTCATCTGAATATCTTTTTCTGTAAAGTCTTTTGATATCTTTTGACCACTTTGTGATTGTGTTATCAGTTTTTTTTCTCGTGGAAGTTTTATAGGATTCTGTAAACATTTAATATAAAACCATTATCTGAAACCAATTGGTTTTTTCCCACCAGTCTATAGGTTTTCTTTTCACTCTTTTGGAAAATGTTTTTATGCATACAGAGATTTAATCTTTAGAAAGGCCCATTCATCAATTTATCCTCTCCAGAATGTGCATTTTCAGGCTGTATTTGGCAATCTCTTTACACCATATACTAGAGCATTTAAGCTTGATCCTAGTTTGTCTCTGATGAACTTTACGGTTTTGAGATTTACTCCTAGGTCTCTGATCCACCTTGAGTTGATTTTTGTGTATGCTGTGAGAATAGCTTCTTGATCTATGCACGGATTTTGCATGAACACAATTAAGTGTTCTGGGATTCTCAGTCTTCTCAATATTAGCCATCGTTTGTTATGAGCCAACAGAGACAAATGCCTTTTCATAGTCAGTAAAATAGAATCATACTTTATTCTGTTATTCTCTGCTTTCAGCCATGATCCATCTGACATCAGCAATGTTATCTCTGGTGCTATGGCCTCTTCCCCCTGGTTGCTCCCTGGTGCTATGGCATTCCACAGATGCTATGGCATTATCCACCTCCTTTCTAGTGTCTTGAAATTATGCATATGATACAATCTTGTTTGCCAAAACTGAAGAAGACCTGCAAAAATTCGTTATAGAAGGTCAAGGACTGAAGTCTTCCATATGGGTTATGCCTCAGCTTCAAGAAAACAAAGATTCTCATCATTAGGCCAATTGAACATCATGATAGATGGAGAAGATATTGAGATTATTAACAATTTCATCTTGCTCAGATTTACAACCAACATTCTGGCACTGTTGTTATTGTTACATGCCATCGAGTTCCCTGTGAATCATCACATCTCTATATACAACAGCTCTGAAACCTGCCCTATTCTGAGCCAGGCTCACTAACTCCAACACACCTATCCCCATTACCCTAGTTACCATATAAATCCATATCATAATTTGGGACCTTCTTCTCTTGTGCTGTCCTTCCATCCCTCTAAGTATGATGTCCTTCTCCAAGGATTTGTCCCTCTTGGCCACATGCCCCAAAAATGTGAGACAGAGATTAACCCTTTCTCAGTTGCACCAGGAAAACTTGCTGTCAGGGACCTCTCTAGAGTGCTAAAGAACAACAATTTAAGTCTGGAGACTAAAGCAGGTCTAATGAAGGCCATAGTCTTCTCAATCACTTGCTATCCATAAGAGAGCTGGACAATAACTAAGGATGACAGAAAAAGAATCAACACCTTTGAGTTGTGGTGCTGGAGAAGAGTATTGAACATAACATGAACTGCCAAGAGAACAAACAGGTCTGCCCTAGAGGGGATGAAACCAGGTTACTCCTTGGAGGCAAGGATTTTGAAATTCTATCTCACATAATATGGGCATGTTGCCAGGAGGGACCAGTTCTTGGAGAAGGGCATTATGTTAGAAGTGTGGAGATACAGTGCAGGAGAAGAAAATCCTGAATGAGATGGATTGGCATGTTGAATGGGGAGCAGGTGTGTAAGAGACAGTGAGGTTGGCTCAGAATAGAGCAGGCTTTGGAGCTACTATTCATAGGGTTGCTATGAGTTGCAGTAAACACAACAGCACTTAACAACAACAACAACAAAATAATCGTCTCTTTTAAATAAATTCAAGTATCAAGTTGAAATATTGAGTGATGTTATGGAAAAATATTGCATGATTGAGGAATCATGAAACGAAAATGGAAATAAAACACACAGAGTCACTGTACAAAAAGAACTAGCTGACACTGAAAAACTTCAGGAAGTACGGACCTGGTGGCCTAATGACAAGAAGCTGTGCTACCATACCAAAGGCATGCTGTTTGAATCCACCAGCTGTTCCGTGGGATTAGATGGGTAATCTCAATCCATGCTATTCATCGCCTCTGTAAACACACTGGAGGGTCAGCTCTGGGTCAGTTACAACTCGATGGTACAGAACAATAACAACCAGATGGACAGAGCTAATGGTAATTTAGGAAAGATTTCAAGCTGCTCTGAAGGCATTGGCAAAAATAAGGCCCTTGGATCGATGGAAACCAACTGACATGTTTCAACAGATGCAGCCCTGGTGTGCTCACCAGTTTATGCCAGAAAACTTGGAGGGTAGCTTTCTGGTTGACTGACTAGAAGATATCCATCCCCCCCCCCCCATTTCTAAGAATGATTACTCAACTAATGTGGAAATTAGAGAATAATATCATTATATTACATGCAAACAAAATATTGCTGAACATCATCTAAAAATGTCTGGAGCATTGCATTGACACAGAACTCTCAACATTCAAGCTACATTTAGAAGGAGTCATGACACAAGGGAACATTAGATTTAGACAAGATTGACGTTGTCAACAATTTCATCTTGCTTGGGCCAAAAAAATCAACATTCATCTTTACCACAGCCAAGAAATGAAAAAGATGTGCCTTGAAGGGCTTCTCTAAATTGCTAAAGAGCTAAGACATCAGTTTAAAGACCTAATAAGATGCACCTGATTCAGGTTATCATCTTTTCAAGCACTTCCTATGCATCTGAAGGATTGACAGTGCAAAAGAATAATAGAAGATGAATGGATGCCTTTGATTTGTGGTGCTGGGGAAAAATCCTGAATATCCCATGGACTGCTAGAAGAACCAATATCTCTGTCTTGGAGGAAGTGCAAAGTGGATGCTTCTTAGAGGTAAGAACGGTGAAACTGAATCGCACATACTTTGGGCATGTTGCCAGGAGGAGCCAGTCCTTGGAAAAATACATCATGCTGGGAAAGGAAGGTGGAGGGTCAGAGAAAGGACAGAAACCATCCACAAGACGTACCGACACAGTGGTTGTAACAATAGACTCAAGTGTATCAGGGATGGTGAGGGTGGTGCAGGTTAGACAAGGCTCAGATCTGTTGGGCACTGAGACATTATGGATTGCTGTCTACTTGATGGATCCCAACAACAGCAACAACCCACATTTTCATGAGTTTTAAAATGAGGATTAAAGGGGATAACACATGACACTGTATATGCTAGGACATAACAGACCCACTGTGGCTCACTTAGGACATAACAGACCCACTGTGGCTCACTTAGGACATAACAGACCCACTGCGGCTCACTTAGGACATAACAGACCCACTGTAGCTCACTTTTTAATTTATGATAATTATTTATTTAAAATGATAAAGTATAGTCCCTGCTTTGTAACATGTGCAAGACTTTGGAAGATCCATAAAGCACGTTGTAGGACACCAACCTCATTTATCTGTGGCTGTAATAACAATGTTGATTCTGTCCAGTTAATTCTGCCTCAGTCACTCCATGTGCACAGAGTAGAACTGCTCCCTAGGGTTTTCAGGGCTAAAATTTTTCTGAAGCAGATTGTCAGGCCTGCCTTCTGAGGAACCTCCATATGTTTCTTGAATAGTCCAGTGCCTTGACCGTTTGTAGACCCTTGAGGGTCCCCTATTGTATAGTCTCTTCTGAAAAGGAATATAACCATAGCTTTTCTTGAAAGTTGTCTTAGAAGTCATATCCAGATAAATCTTAAAGCAGTGAAGCACTTCTCTTATGCCTCTGGACATCTTTATTTCTCTGTCTAGCAAATGCTCCCTTATACAGCTGGCAGGAAGGAGGAACTCCCTAGATCATGAATTCTTAGAGGGCTCATTTAATCTCTCAGTCCTCATGCACACACAGTTGTTGTTGTTGCTGTGTATCGTCAAGTCAGAACCGACCCACACTTGACCCTAAAGTAGGTTTTCAGAGGCAATAAATTGCACAGGAAGAGATTATTTTTCTTCCGAGGAAAGCTGGTGGATTCAAACCGCTCCCCTTTGGGTTGGCAGAGCAATTCCTTACCATTAAGCCACCAGAGCTCCCTAACACACAGCTGATACTCAAGGTTGTTACTTGGAGTGAGAAGAGATTAGAATCAGTACCAAAAATTGTTTACACAAAAGAACCTCTGCCTAAACCTAAGGTTTCTTTCAGAGGAAACTATAGAGATAATTAAACTCATTACTATGGAGTCAGAAGCACCTCACAGCTGACCTGCCATAGGGTTTCCATTGAATGAAAGGATACTGCCCATCTCTCTCCCACGGAGAAGATTAGTAACTACATACAAGCAACAATCAAAAATGACAGGCACTATTGAAGGAGGCACACCTAGGCAGCACAGAATATTAACAACAGAGGCCACTTGAATTTACACAGGAAATAGTTACAGGTGGTGGAAAAATACACTGTGTGACTGTGAAAATAAGAGGTTTCCCTTAGGACTTATTTAAAATTAGTCTAAGTAATTGAGCCTACAAAAGAGAAAGAAGTCACATTTTAACACCTAGGAAACCACACTATTAATTGGTAAAATCAAATATAAAGAGGATAAACAAGTCAAGATATGGTTCTTTATGCAATTCTGAAGACTTAATTTCAGGATACAAAAGTACTCAAAGAGTGTTTTGTAATTACAAACCAATAAGAAAAGCCATCCAGGAGGAATAATTATATAATTTCTGCATGGCTTCATTGTGTGAGGCTTAGAGGAACAGGAATAAATAGATTCCTCCATCATTATGACTGCTGCCGGCAATGACTCACCATTACAACTGGGACCACATCCGAGAACGGTTTTCCCTCCTTTGTGCATCTTATAAGAAATTAAGAACGTTGTGTTTCCCAAGAATATGATTTTTTAAAAAATCCCTAAAATCTCATTCTGTTTATGATTTTTTTTTTTGCCAGTGACAAGATTAGAAACAGTTAAACTATTATTAAAAAGAAATTTCTGTCTTGAAAATGTTTTTCATTGCCTTAAATTTCTGGTCTTAATTGGTGGGAAATTAATTTATATCTGCAGTGACCCAGGGTTTCATAAATATTTATGATAACAAAATGCCATCTGTGTAAGTAATTGAGATTTAGCCTTTAAATTCTTGGGACTAGTACTATAAATCACATTAAGAAACATTTAATTTGTTCTAATCCTGCTACTGAGTTTCAATCAATGGATATTATAATAACCTTATTGTAATTCTGCAAGAAACGATAGTATTCAAGAACTAAAATAATTAAAAAAAAATCAACCACAACAAGTTACTCAAAAAAACAAGAATAAATATCTTGCTCTTTTAACCTTTAATGTATATTGGGAATTTGTCAGTTTTTGCTCTGTAAATTGTGCTTATTTAATCAATTCCATTTGTTACTTCCTGCAATGCTTATGTCTGAAGGAGAAAACATACTATTTTCCTTCAGTGGCTGGGATAATTGGGATGGGAGTGTTGGAGACAGTGCGATGGCACAGGACAGAGCGGAGTTTAGGGCTGTTGTACATAGGGTCGCTGTGAGTCGCAAGCGACTCGACAGCACATAACAACAACAACAACAACAACATGGGCTTTGGAGATCTTTCATCGGACATGTACTTGGCTTCAGATTTTTTTTTTCTTTCCTGTGAAAAACAAAAAAGGAAGCATTAATGGGAAATAGACAAAGTCTCGGTGGTGCAGGGCCTAAAAGAACTCAGCTGCACTGAAAAATAAACTCGTAAAACATTACACAATATGGGGTACCCTGAAGGACATTATGCTAAGTGAAATAGTCACAAAAGGACAAACACTGCATAGCACCACTGGTACAAAGCAGGTCTGACACGGGGGGTTGGGAGGAGAATAGAATTAGAGTGGATAGATAATGACCGTTGTACTGGAACAGATGAAGGAAAGAACTGTTTTAAAGGAATTTATGATTAGGCATTATATGTACGACAACAGCCCAAAACTAAAGGTACATTGCAAAGAGGTCTGAGGGGACAGGGAGGTAACTGTGCAACAATGAAGAGAGAATAAGAATAAGGATAAATAATTGGAAGAAAGGGAAGGGAGGGAAATGAGATAAAATGTGCGATGATGAATGAATGAAAATCTAACTTTTCCATAAACTTTCATGAAAATCACAATTAAAATAAAAAAATTATTTAAAAAAGTGAACAGACATGATGATGGTGGACTAGTCAATGGTGATTCATTTTATTGGGAATGACTATGAATCACAGTGTGGATATAACTTTTTTTTTTTAAAGAACTCAGGTGCTAACTGAGGCTGGTGGAACCTGCAAGTTACTTTATGAAAGAGGGATATGGTAGTAGTCTTCTTCCATAAAGATTGCAAACTTGAAAATCCTATAGGGTATTTCTACCGTGCCCTACAGGGTTGGAGTAGAGTTGAAATCAACTTGATGGCAACAGAGGATTTTGTTGCTGTTCAAAAGACAGTCGGGGCAAGCACCAATCTATGTCTACTATAACCATTGCTGTTGTATAGAATGTTCCTCAGTTTAAGATACTTAAGCACACATGCTAAGAATTCAGAAATAAATGAAATCACACTCTACACTGGAAAGCCAGCCGCTGCCATTCCATAGAGGATGATCTGACTTTCACAGCCTGTCCTCTGGGGCTGCAACTTCCTTATGTAGGCTCTAGCCTTACTCTGACTTCCAAGCCCAGCTGTCACTTAACAGTCTCATCATTTGTTACATTATCTATATGAAGCCAGATTTTGGAAAAATGCATATTATATAATGTTGTTAAGTGCTGTCGAATCTAGTAAGACCCTATGAACAAAAGATCTGAACACTGTCCTATAACTATCATCGTTTCTCTAATGTTCATAGAGTTTCCAAAGGCATATTGTTAAGAAAGTGGATGCCAATCCTGCTTCCAAGCCTGTCTTAATCAGGAAGCTCTACCAACCACTGTCCACCATGGGTAACCATTATGGCATTTGACACACCAGTGGCTCAGCATTAGGACACAATTATTATTTTCATTTATAGAGGAGGAAACTCTGGTGATCTAGTGGTAAGAAGGTGCATCGCCAATCTAAATCACATGGTTCTAAGCCACCAGCTGCTCTGAGGAAGAAAGATGAACAAGGTCCTCCACGGTGATTTAAAGCCTCTGAAAACATACTGGAGGATCAGCTCCAAGTCTGTTCTGATTTGACAGTACACAATAACATTTAAAGAAGAGGAAACACATTTATAGAGGGGAGACTAATTTAGCACATATGGTCCAGTGGGTAAATGGCAGAGCTAGGATGCAAATTGTGTAACAATTAAAAAAAAAAGAATTGTAACAATCTGGTTCTGGAGCACATTACCTTGTCTCTCATGAAGTAACACCTAGGTACGTATTCATATATGAATGTTTACTTGTCAAGTGATCCATATTTCAGAGTATCAGTTATCATTATCCTATGTGAAAGAATATTTTTTTTCCCAAACAGGAAACAATTATGTAATGTTTGACACATCTTGCAAGGCCAACCCTCCTACCTTCTCATTGCTTCCTCCACCTTTCTTTTCAGGGTCCTCCCAGCACCTCTCTTCTATAGGCACTGGGCTGTACTGGGACGAGTTGTTGTTAGGCCAGAATGAGGATTCTGGTTGCATCTCTCCCTGAGGTTCTGACTATGCTTTTGGTATAGTTGCATGTTCAGGGACCCGGAAACAAAAGGCTTAAGGGAGATCTTTTGATTTTAGTCATAATTGGATTTCCCTCCTACAGGGTATATCAGAAATTTCCCTGAAGGATACTGAATTCTAAAGAGAAACCAAAAAGGCCTTTGAGAAAAATGTCCAAGCGTGAGTGTGCCTGGTGGTGCAGCCATAGCAAAGAGGAGGGCTAGAGTGAGGGAGTAGTCAGGGGTTCTAGGAAGCAGAAATGTGCTGGAACATTGAAAATCCTGTTCCCACCACCGTTCCACCAGTCCCCAGGGAGACGGCAGCTGACATGTCTCCACTCTCCTCTTCACTTTCCTCCTTCACTCCTGGAATCACGGTCACTGTCCAGAAAAACTCTGATCAGGGAGTAACACTGCTGTAGAAACCATTTTGTTGAAGAACAACTGGGCAGAGCATCATTTTATTTGAAGGTGAGAAAAATAGAGGAGTCAGAAGTCTTAAAGGTCCATTTACTAGTGTATGACTTTCTTTGGTTCCCTTTTGCATTTTATAAGACATGAAATTGTAGTGCAAATAAGTAAAGCTCAAAAGGTTGGTCACTCTAACTCACTCACAGTCACCTTGGAAGACAGAACTGACTATGTGCTTCTGAAAGTTCACAACCTAGAAAACCCTTTGAAACAATTCTATACTCCACACATGGGGGTCATCGTGAATCAGAGTCAACAACACGCCACACCAGGAGCAATAAATATCGAGATTCACAACATTTCTGGGATGATCAAACAGAATTATAGGAAAATATATTGTAACTTGCAGCAATTTGTAAAAATTTGAACAAATAATATTTTCCTGTGGTAGTGAATGAAAAAAATGTATATAAATGTCTTGATATTTAATAATACAATAGTTGATTCATGTAAGGTATCATGGTTGTGGTTATTGTGAGCTATCATTAACAAAAAATAAACTACAGGTGAGTACTAATGATGAAATATTAGAGAAACCAAGATTAAAAAATTTTATAAACAGAATGATCTTAACTACATTAAAATTTATATACTTTTAAGTGGAAAACTAGAAGAAAATACATCAAAATATTATCAGTGACTACCCCTGCATGGGGGAATTATAGGCTAATTGGAAGATTTGTTACAGTGTTAGGTTGTTTTTGTTTTGTTTTTCTATTTCCCTCCACCCTTCCATTTTAGTGCAGTGGAAGCAACTAGATTTTTATCAAATATTCCTCTGATTTGGACTATATTCCTATCCTAATTTCTCTAATAGATCTCATATCCCTACACTGTTGTTTTGTTGTTAGCTCCCATGGGCTTGACCTCAACCCATGTCAGAAAGAAAGGCTGCCTGGTCCTCTGGCATCCACCGGTCAACTGCTGATTACACTGCTGAGATTCATGGGCTTTTCATTGGTTGATTATCTGAAGTAGATTGCCAGGCCTTTCTTCCTTGTCTGTCTTAGCCTGAAAAGCCCCCCTTGAAATTTGCTCAACATCATAGCAACATACAAGCCTCTACTGACAGGTAGGTGGTACTTGTGCATGAGGTGCAATGACTGGGAATGAAACAGGGTCTTTGACAGAGAAGATAACAATTCTTGCACTCAACCACCTAATCCTATAATAAAGGTCTCATTTTGCTATTAGTTGTTGGTTTTAGATGGCATCGAGTTGTGTACAACCCATAGAGACCCTATGAACAACAGAGCTGAAGCCTATCCTATCCTGTGCCATCTTTACAATCTGTGTCAAGCCATCTGGGTAAGGGTCTTCCTCTCCTTCGCTGACCCTTTGCCTTTTCAAACATCATATCTCTCCTAGAAACATGCTCAAAGCATGTGAGACATAGCTTTATCATCTGTCCTCCAAGGAACACTCTGGATGCATTTGCTCCAAGACATATTAGTTTGTTATTTTGGCAGCCTGTGGGGTGTTCAATACTCTTTTCCAACACTGCAGCTCAAAGGCATCAATTCTTTTTTCCCCTGTCATTCTTATTCACCACCCAGCTCTAAGATGCATAACAAGTGATCTGAAAGACCATGGTCTGAATCACACACATCTTAGTCCTCAAACTGATATCATTGCCCCTCAATCATTTGGAGAGGTTTCTGCAGACTTTCCCAGGGCAATGTGACTCCTGATCTCCTTCCTGCTGGTGCCAAGGGTGTTTACTGTGGATCCAAGTAAGAAGTTATTGATAGTTTCAATATTTTCTCTCCTCTATCAGGATGGAGAAATAATAGAGACTACGGAGAAAATAAAATTGCTGTAAGTAGTTTGAGATTTTTTTTTTTTACTTTTTTCCCTGAGTAGTTTAACAAGTATAACATTTTAGTTTGTTTTCCCTTTATACTTTATATTTTCAAAATTTACATGGTAGGTTTCTGTATTGATTGCCTGAAAAAGCATAGGGAATCAGGAGTGCAGGAAGACTAATCAACAATCTTTGTTATGCAGATGACACAACCTTGCTTGCTGAAACTAGGAGGACCTGAGGCCCTCGCTGCAGAAGGCCAAGGACTGCAGTCTTCAATATGGTTTGAAGCTCAACATCAAGAAAACAAAGCTTCTCACCACTGGGCCAATTGGCAGCATCATGATAGATGGAGAAGAGATTGAGATTGTTAACAGCTTTAGTTTACTTGGCTCCATAATCAATACTTTTGGTACCGGCAGCCAGGAAATTAAAAGATGAATTTCACTGGGAAAGTCTGTTGTCAGAAACCTCTCCAACGTACTGAAGAGCAACAATGTCAATCTGGAGACTCAGGTGTGTCTGCTCCAGATCATAGTCTTTGGAATTACTTGCTAGGCATCAGAGAGCTGGACAGTGACTAGGGATGATGGAAGGAGAATTGATGCCTTTGAGCTGTGGTGCTCGAAGACAGTATTGGATAGATCATGGACTGCTAGAAGAACAAACTGGTTCATCCTAGAGAGGGATGCTGCTCCTTGGAGGCAAGGATTCTGAAGCTTCGTGTGACATACTTTGGACGTGTTGCAAGGCAGGACCAGTTCTTAGAGGGAGATGTCATGCTTGGAACATGAGGGTGGAGGGACATCGCAAGAGAAGACCTTCGATTAGATGGATTGACTCAGTGACTGGCGTAATTGGTTTAGGCATGTGAGAGACAATAAGATTGGCAAAGGATAGAGCAGGATTTAGGGCTGTTGTACATAGGGTCGCTATGAGTTGCAGGAGACTTGAGGACACATAACAATAACAACAACAACAACAATATTCCAGCCCTGTACATGATGAAGGAATGAAAAAGAAGATAGATTCTGGCAGCAGTTATTTTGCAACCACTCAGAGAAGTAGATTTTCATATTTAATAAGCAACCTCCACACCCAGGACTCAATGAGGAAGGGAAACTGGGGCCCACCTCAGGATATTAGCCAATTGGTTTACTCATAAGCCTCCAGGCTTAATTAACATTTGTCACATTAATAGTGTATTAATACAAAGCCACAGCGTGCTCACTCCCCACTCATATTCTTCCTGCAATGGAATACTGACTTGTAGAAGTCATGGACTTGCTCCAAAAAAGCTCTTTGCAAAGAAGGTACTAAAAGCAGTGTGATTTCCTTGGCCTGCTCTATTTATTCCGCTCAAGCACATCAATTTGCCAACTTAGCAGAAGCCTGCTCTTTCTGGATCCAGAGAAACTGCAGTAAATTTTGAACAGAAATAAAGAATATTAGGTTCTTCTTTTTATTTTTCATTTTTCTTTTTTATGTCCAATGCCAGTGATTTCAGTGTTAATCTCAAATTCAAAAGGGTTCAAAGTTTTGGTTATGCATTTCTAGTTTGCCTTACCCCTAAGTCTCAAGTAACTCGTTAGTATTATTTATTTTTTAGTTAAATCTTTAGAGAGAAAAATATGGATTAAAACATGGTTTTTAGGCTACAGACAGAGGATGTTATATTGCTTTTCAGATTCTTTATGCCTCAACAGCACACAGGAGAAAAACAATGATGGTTTTTACTTGCTGTCATTTAGGCAACATGTCTGTAGAGGATTTCACCTTGCCCTAAACTGTGAAGAACACCATTGCTGAGTTTTCCACAAATGAGCAATGAATAGCATGTGTGTCCCTGGCTGGATTTTCCCTTCATTTAATAGCAGGGAAAGAGGTGAACATCTTTAAGCTATTTTGCTTTGAATAGGTGAAGTTAACTTGATTTGTTATCTATTATAACTGAGAACATTGCTCATAGGTGATTATGCAATTAGGCATGGTCTCTTTTCAAGTACAGAAAACATGGAGGAAAAATTTGAAAAAATATTACCTTTTCAAACCCATTTTTTAATTGCAAATAAAGAGATGTAATATAGGTCTTAAATGGGAGAATCCCAAATAACTAGTCCCTCTTAGCTCTGTCAAAATTCGGTACCAAGAATGATATTCCTACTTGGTAAATTCAAAGGAGAACGCAGCAGTACAAACCGTTGTGGGCTTTAGACTCTGAAATTTGATTTAGCAAAATAAATTATTTGCTTGGTTTCAGATTTTCTGGAGTTCACTCCCTTTTATTTGTTATTTTATCCTGAATGCCGGCTCAGATCGCTTTTTCATACTTCTTACTTTAGCGGCAAACTTTCTTAGCAACAGAGACAGAATAATCTTCATCTTAAAAAGAAAAAAAGTGAGGGGGCAAAATGCTTCCAGAATCTTCTTTGGTCTGATTGGTGTGATTGATAGTTTCAGTAGAGAACTGTGCTGGCCTGAGGGCCATGACGGTCCCCTGAAGTCCTCAATGTCTTAGGTTTTGACAGTATGAGGAGATGGAGCAGGAACCTGTCAGTGCCCCAGGCAGGATCATATCTCCTTGGGAGAGTAACAGTGTGCAAATCTCAGTTCCCAGGACTGGTGATGATGGAAAAGACCTTGGGCACCACTCCCTAATTTTAAAGACCAGGCAATTAAAGCACAGAAAACAAAAGTATCTTGCTCAAGGTTATCTATTTTGTTTGAGGCAGAGTTGGGTTCTAACTCCCAGGCAGGGCATTCCTACAGCTCCCGAGCCCCTTGAAGGCACTAGTCAGTCTTGGTGGAGATGGCCACAGATTTTCACTTTTAAAGCTGTAGATTTGCTTATTGGTTCCTTTAACTTAACTTCTCAAAAAGCAACACATTCTCAGAGGTTAATAGCTTTGTATCATTATCAAGCAATCAATACTAGTTGTGTAAGGAAATTCAAGAAAATGTGTTGTCAAACTTCCAGCACTTCTTTCAGGGGTGACTTGAATTCATTGAAAATATCCCTTTTAAAATAACTATGAGATATAATCTCACCCCAGTAAAAATAGCAAAATTTAACAGAACAGCAAGCAACAAATGCTGGCGAGGTTGTGGAGAAATTGGAACCCTTATTCACTGTTGGTGGAAGTGTAAAATGGTGCAACCACTGTGGAAGGTGGTGTGGTGCTTTCTCAAAAAGTTGCAAATAGAAATACCATTTGACCCAGCAATTCCATTACTGGGAATATAACCCAAAGAGACCATAACTTTCACCCAGGCAGATATATGTACACCCATGTTCATCGCGGCTTTGTTCATGAGAGCAAAGAGTCAGAAACAACCTAAGTGCCCACCAACAAATGAACGGATAGAGAAGCTGTGACATATTCACACAATGGAATACTATGCTGCATTGAAAAATAAGGAACTCATGCAATAGTATTAAAAATGGGTGACCCATTATGCTGAGTGAAATATCTCAGTTATAAAGGGACAAATACTGCATAGTACCACTGTTGTAAAACAAGACTGACATCAGGGTTGGGGGGAGACTGAGAAAGACGGGATAAGTAATATATACTGCATTGAAACAGATGAGGGAGAAAACTGTTTAGAAGGGATATGTGATTAGGTATTATTGACAAGAGTACAGAAAGAAGGGTGCATAGTGGAGTGGACCTGTGGGGGAGGGATTGTAAAACAATGGGGGAACTTTTCTTTTACTTTCAAAGAGAAGAAGACTGTACTGGGGGTTCGGTGGGGGGAAGAAGTGGGCAGCGAGAAAAGTGCAACAATGAATGAATGGAAATCCAAAGTCTCTGTAAATTTTCATTAAAATTCATAAACACACACACACACACACACACACACACTATCACTTTTGTAAATCATATTAACCTAGACACTCATTTCTAAAAAGACAGGCAAAGGAGGAGAAGAGAGGTAGAGGAGGTAATGAAGTTGACAAGTGACCAGAGGTGCCTGGAACCTTATTAGGCAAGAGAACTATTAGCTAAGAGAACTCACCATTTCACAGAACAGAAAACTGAGGTTAAAGAATCTCAGCACTTCTCTTAGGGACCTCTTCCTGTGCAGTACATGGAAGAGCTAGAGCTCATCCTGAATTTTTTTACTCTAGTACTTCTATTACTTGTACTAAATCTTTGCAAACCACATATAAGACATTTAAAAAGAGACCCCAAACTACCTTATAAGACCTCTGACTCTTTAGAAATGTTCTCTATGAAAGAAGGTAAAATTTTTATGAGATTCCTTCTAGTCATGTTATTAATAAATAAAGCAATGGTGTTTAAACCTTCAAGTGTTTTTGTCAGTCAGATACCGCTGATTTGCTCTGCCACAGTAAGGAAACACATATAAATTCACTGATGATGCAGAAAAAATTTTTCAGAGTAGCTCCATTGTCATGGTACATAAGTGACTTTTAATTAGTTCTGGGAGGTCACTTTGTCACATCTGAGTTCATTTATCATTCTTTATACAACAAACAATAAGCTTTCTAACCACTGATTTTCATAGGACACTCATAATTGGCCAACTACTTACAAAATAAGGGGGCACTGGCCTAGTGGCAAGAAGCTGGGCTTGCAATACTGAAGGCACATGGTTCGAATCCACCAGCTGCTCCATGGGATAAAGATGGGAATCTCCTCCCATGCAATTAACTGACTCTGAAAACTGGCTGGAGGGTCCAACTCCATGGGACAAAGCAACAACATTTACAAGATATGGAATAATGGATGGCAAGTTATTTATTTTGCTGATATTTGGGCCATGCTATTAAGGTTGGGTTGGTTTTTTGTTTTGGTTTTTTTTTAACCCCATCTACTTAAAAATATAGCAGAACAATAATTCTACATAAGAACACTGCAAAGGCACAGATAAACCATCAAATTTGAGACAGATAATTAGATAACTATTCTGTCAGTTTGGAAGCAGGAGAGTCATCCATTTCCTAAGCAACATGCCTCAGGAAACTATGAACTTTGATAAGTGTTGATAGTTAGATAAAGGCTTTAGGCCTTTTGTTCAAAGGGTCATTATGAGCTATGCTTGGCTCAAAGACAATCAACAATGACAACTTTTTTAGTAAAATCCTGAGGCTACATAAGTAAAAAGAATATTGATAATGACTCTATATATCTTCCCTTAGTCAAGTAAGAATCTTGAGAAAATGAAAGTAAAGAATTTGGAAAATTACTTGAGTCATTAGTTTTGAGGAGTCTTGATAATAAGAATCAGATGATAATAGAGACCATCTTGCATGGACGTCACACATCTCACCAAAAAAAGAAACATATTTACTAAAACAGGCAAATAAAAAGAAAAAAAATTTGCTCAAATTTTCTTTAAAACTTGCTACCAACGACCCAGTTATATTGCTACTAGCATGTCTCACAATTGTTTAGAATTTGCCAGTCAACCAGAGAATCCAGACCTATAATCTTATTTCATTCTAATGCAACCTTTTAGTAAAATTCAAGCATTGAGTATTAGTCTGTCCCATGAATTGGGTTGTGTCCTGGAAATACGAAAATAAGTAAGAAATGATGCATGTCCTCAAGCAATTTATTAAATAATAAATGTTATCTTATGTAACAAGTAAATATTAGTGGCTAGAATATACTTATTCACTTTATGACTGAATCATTTGATATCAAAGCTTACTCTATCTTAAGTTTGGGAGTAGAAATTTAGAGGAAAGTGACACCTAATTTTTTAAAAGATCTCTCCTACCATCACTCTCGACTTTATGGATTTTGTACATTTGGGTTTTAAGACAATGTACAGACTTGTAATACTCTTTTTGTCACAGACAAATAAATATGCTTTGGATGGTAAGACCTGGTCAAGTATTTTGAAGTCCATACTGACTCAAAACAACCTTCCATTGGGTTTCTAAGGCTGTCTTTAAAAGAGGAGACTACCAGTCTTTCTCCAAAGGAGTGTCTGGTGGATTCAAACTGCTGATCTTTTGTTTAAAGGCATATGTTTCACACTATGCTACCAGGACTCCTTATCGTTTGTGAGGTTAGAGTTAAAAGAAAAAAAAAACCCTTTAAGCATTTATGCACTTAAGTAGAAACAGAATCTACATTGTCACACTCACGAAATACATTTAACTAAATTATGGATGCTATTATATAGGATTCTGTGTCTCACAATTGAGGCAGAAGATGAACCTGAGGAGAGTTTATACACAAACAAGGAAGAGGATGAAAGAGTAAGACAAAAATATCATGAAGACTTAAGGAATTTGTATTAAGGGCATAACTGAATAATACCTTATAACAGTCTTCATGAACATGAGGAGTTATTGTTTTTCATCCCCATTTTTGTTTTACCTTGATAGATTGTAGGAAATAAATTCAAACTGTAGCCCTAAGAATTGGGCTTACTCATAGTTACTGACAGGTGAAATTGTCAGTTATAGCATAAGACACCAAGAGAAGCTGTGACATCACTCTTAATAAACAGAATGATTTCTAACCTCTTTATATGGTTCAAATGTGACACGGCCTCAGGCAGAAAGGTATACTAGATGACTTCCAAGTTTTCTTTCAGCTCAGTGGCTATCACAATGATGATTTCAGACTCTAATGGCTTCTTTCCATTATATAAACCAATAGTACCTCAAGCCTCCCTTTTACGTGGGAATAGTTCCATAAATGTAATCCGTGGAAATAACCTCAATTCATGACTATTCTCTAAGTGTAAGCTGAAAATATTTAAAAGTGCCTGTATCAATGTTTTCAAAGTTAAAAAGCCAAAGATGGGAAACTGCTAACATTTTGAGAGTTGTTTTCTTTTTCACTCATTGAGTCTTATCTCAAACCAATGGAGATTATAATTTTAAAGGTGATTAAAATCCCTTTGCAAAAGACCCACAAATTTAAGGTATATTTTTCTCCTCACTAAACTAAATTTATATTGGACTTCAGAGATTGCTCAATATAAGACAAGGTTTGGGATGTGGTAAACCTAGATATCATTCCAACCAATTAATCTATTTGACAACTGAGACTCAGGCTCAGTATGTGTAAGGAATTAAGCAGGGTGATATATTTCAGTAAGACACAAACTTGATGTTGTAATTCAAGTCTTTTGGCCCTTAGCCCAGTAACTGTTTCCTAAAGCATATTTTAAATTTTCACAGAACCAAACCAAAGACTATTAAAAAAAGCCATGTTTCAAAGTATATCCAGATGTTTCAAAGAATAAACAATTTTAAATTCCTTTCTTTTAGAAACATTTGACTAAAGAAATCAGGCACCTCTAGCACTAACAGACATTTACAGTAGTCATTTCATTTATAAGCGACAACCATAGTCTAGCTCTCTGTACAAATAAAAACAACAATTTTTCTTATAGTCTTGATAGACACAAATGATCACTTATCTCTAACTGAACAGTAGATTTTAGAGGTAGATAAGTAGAATTTAACGTGATTATTACCATGTCTTACTATTCTTGTAAACTTAGGAAGATTATTTAAACTTTTATCTCCTCATCTGCAAAATACAGGTAATAATTTACTTAGATTAACTGAGATATTATAACATATCTAGGGCTTAGAGCAGGACTGGCAAAACATGTGATCAGTAAACTGAAGTTGTTGCTGCTATCATCATCATTAACACACTATTATTGCCATGTATGCCAATATTCATAAGTAACCACTAGTGATGGTGAGATATTAAAAGTTTTGGACACAAAACATGGGGGGGGGGGAAAGGCTCCTGAGTAGGAAAAGAAAACTTTCCCCCAAGTGGTGAAACTCATTTTTTCACTGTCAAAAGAAACATTTTAACATCTATTTCCTGCCTAATCACAGTATGTAAGGAGTTGCATTGCTAACCCAAAAGTAAGCCCTCTCTGGTGGTTTGAATCTTTGTGGGAGAAAAATGGGCACTCTTCTTCTGAGTAATTTATAATTTCAAAAAACAAACAAACAAACAAAAACCCAAAAAACAACCCACCCCAAAAAAATCCCCTTTCACTGAGAGTCAGCTATGAATGGTACAGCACTGTTGTTTGCTTGGTTGTTTTTGTTTGTTTGTTTGTTTGTTTTTTAATATAGAATCAGGGGGCCAACCTGAAGGCAGTTAACAATAACACAGCCAGAGACCGTAGTAGGCAGTGTGTGTAAAAAAGACTTAGAAAATTATGATTGTCCCCAAAAGTTTCATTGTCAGTAGGTGAAAACAAATAATTAAAGAGATGAATACAATCATATTAAGGAAGAAGAAGAGAAAAGGGATAGGAGTTGAAGTAAAGGAGGCATAATTAAAAAGGGGTGCTTTGGTGGCCCGGTGGATTTCTTTGGTGGAATTCTGTGAATTCAAGGAAGGTGGTTCAAATCCACCAGCTATTTCTTGGGAAAAGAGGGGCAATCTCCTCCCATGTCATTTACAGCTTTTGAAAATCCACTGAGGGGTCAGCTATGAGTTGGATCCAACCTCATGGTAATTAGAATAAGTGACATAGAATATAATCCTTTCAGCAAAAAGGCAAGGGAGGATCATGATCACTAAGTTGAACTGGAATGGAGTCAATTCCAGCTTATAGCGACCCTCTGCCGGGTTTCCACTGTTGTAAATCTTTAAAAGAAAAGACTTTTCCAACTAAATGACTGGTGATTTGAACCACTGGCTTTTCAGTTAGTAGTCCAAAATACAAGAGTATTTTAAAATGGAAATTTTCTTAGGCTAAAGGAGGATAGTGTTTTATCGAATACATTATTTATCTGCCTGAGCATACATTTAGTTGGGTAGTAGAGAATAGTACATAGAAATCTTGGATAGGTACAAAGTGGGGTGGGGACAAAACAAAGATATTTCAGCCACGAGGTCTGGTACATAGAAAGAACTGGTAAGTGCTGAGTAAGCCAATTATAGTAACTGTCTGTTTTTTTAATGAGTTAGTGTGACTATCTATGTAAGATGGCCATTACTATCATCTAGTTTTTATACTAGAATTTACCAAGTAATGTTCGTTATTTCTCATTTCAGTTTGCACAAGGACTCTTTAAATGACAAAGGGAAGACATATAAAGAAAGTCATTTTATTCTTTTGAATTACATGGCCCCACATTTTTATTGACTGAATAGTTATCTAAGTATATATCTCACATTAGGCAGAATTTACCTGAGCTTAAATTTTAATGTATACTCCTCTTTAGATATTGTTTTTGTTGTTATGTGCCATCGAGTCACTTGTGACTCATAGCAACCCTATGTACAACAGACCTAAACTCTGCTCTGTCCTGTGCCAGTTGCACTGTCTCTGACACTCCCATCCCAATTATCCCAGTCACTGAATCAATCCACCTCATAGAGGGCCTTCCCCTCCTGCACTGTC
>NW_006399755.1:23217885-23294930 GCF_000299155.1 Elephantulus edwardii
GCCCGGTTTCAAACCGGGGACCTTCTGCATGTTAGGCCAATGTGATAACCACTACTCTATGGAAACCTCCCTTTTTTAAATATAGAGGATAAAAAAATCTTATAAACAGCATGACCCACAGATTAGAGCTATAAATAAATATGGAGACTTGTGGTGAATATTTAGAAAAAAGATCTCCAATCTATGCCATAAGTGATTTATTCAAATCACTTTAAAGATCATATTTTAAATGTATAAGGGTTTAAATGCTGATGACAAAATTCACAAAATGTACCACCACAAAAGGCATGCCCTTCTCAGGACAGAAGCCTTTCTCAGTGAGGCTGCATCACCCTGGTTAAGGAGCACGCCATATGATACATATTAATAACTTCTTAAAAATTTATAATTCATTTCCGTATGAGCAGAAACCATAACAGGAAAATGATAAATTGTAAGATGATAAGGAAAGTTCCAAAACACAGGTCTTTGAAATAAATTTTCTGAAATTATTTGTAAACCTGTAATGAATAGAACTGTGTTCCAACTACTTGAAAATTATAAGTAAAAGAAGAATCAATTTACTTACTGAAACATTGTAAAATAATAATATTTTGCTGAAGCTAAATATATAAAAATAATTGTTCACAATTAATTATATTTTTGTAGCACTTGATGCTATGCTGAAAGTATTTTTCTACTTCATCATATATAGCATATCTCTATGAAGTGGTAGTACCATAAGAAGGCTAATTTTGGAATGGAAATGCACTTTTTGCTAACAGGCTTTCTCCAAGTGGAGAAACTTTCACTCAACACCTCTTCCTCCACTCAGAATTATTTATAACTAAGGCTTATCTGTCCCAGCTCCATATTGTTGTTGAGAGGTGTTGGTGAGTCAAGTATGACTCATAGTGACCTTATGAACAACAGTTTTGAACCATGTCCTATTCTGTTTCATCCTCACAATCTCTGACATGCTTGAGCCCTTTGCTGTAGTTGCAATGTCAATCCACCTCATTGGGGGACAGTGTTCCTCTTTCTCACTGACCCTCTATCTTTCCAAGTATGATGTCCTTTTCTAACATGTCAGAGGATGAGAGATGGAGCTTCGCCATCTTTCAAAGTCTCCAAGGAGTACTCTGACTGTTCTAGTTCCAAGTAATCTGTTTGATCTTTTGACACTCCATTAAGACATTCAATATTCTTCTCCAACTTCACAACTCAATGGTATCAATTCTTCTTCTGTCATCTTTATTTATTGTCCAGGTCTCAGATGAGTAGAAGGTATTTGAAAAGACCATAGTTTGAATCAGATGTACCTTAGTCATCAATCAAACATTATTGTTCTTAAGTATTCTGGAGAAGTCCTTGAAGTCCCAGACTTTCCCAAATGCAGTATGCCTCTTGATCTCCTGAGTGCTGCTTGCAGGTAACGTGATAAAGGTTCATCTTATATTCTTGGGGCATGTTTCCAGGAGAGACTATTCTTTGGAGAGTGACATCATGTTTAGAAAGGTGGAGGGTTGGTGAAAGAGAAGACCCACAACCAGATGGATTGATACAGTGACTGTAGCAATGGGATCGACTGTGTCAGAAATTGTGAGGATTGCATAGGCTAGAACAAGGTTCGTATCTGTTGTTTACAGGGACTTTATGAGTCATACTCAAGTTGATAGCACCTATCAATAACAATCATATGTTCAAGAGTAAATGGTAATGAAGGAAGAAGTTCTAGCTGCAGTGAGGAAATTGGTGGAAAATAAGGCCTCATTAACCAGTGAGTTACCAATTGACATGTTTAAATTAACAGATGCAACTCTGGACATGTTCACCAACCTATGCCAGAAAATTTTGAGGATAGTCACAAGAAGCTGTTGTCAGAACAGGTCAGGGAATTTTGCATGGTTGGATATTAAGGAATATGTTTATCATAGCTTTATCTTTTCTCCAAAACTATTTAACATATTTGTTGAGCAAATCATTCAACATGTTGGACTCTATGAGAAGAATGTGGCATCAGGATCAGAGGAAGATTCATCAATAACTTGTGTAATGCAGATAATACAATTTTACATGCTGAAAATGAGGAGTACTTGAAGCACTTGCTGCATATCAACATCAAAAAAATAAAAATCCTCCCCACTGGACCTATACGTAACAACATGATAGGTGGAAACAAACCTGAAATTGTCAACAATTTCATCTTTCTTGGATCCACAATCAACACTTCAGGAACCAACAGTAAAGAGGTCAGGAGGTGTATTGTACTGGGAAAGTATGCAGTCAACAACCTCTCTAAATTCCTGAGGAGCAATGATGTCAGTTTGAAGACTAAGGTGCACATGACTCAGGCTATGGTCTTTTCAATCATTTGCTATTCATCTAAAAGCTTCACAATGAATAAAGATGAAAGAAGGAGAATTGATACCTGTATCTGTGGTGTTAGAGTACTGAATATCCTATGGACTCCCAGAAAAACAAGCAAATGTATCTTAAATACAACCAGAATGCTTCTCAGAGGCAGAGATGACAAAACTTAGTCTCTCATACTTTGGGCATATTGCAAGGAGAGGCTATTCCAATCATGCTGGGAAAGGTAAAGGGTAGGCAAAACAGAAGACCCTTAACAAAATGGATTGACACAGTGACTGCAGCAATGGGCTCAAGTACGTCAGAAATGATGAGTATGACAGAGGATAGGCCAGAGTTCACATCACAGTTCCCAGCTGAACACTATTTCATATGGTCTCTATGAGTCATATTTGATTTGATTTTACCTTAACAACAACTACAACTATCCCATGGGGCTAGCTATCAAACTTTAATGAGATAATGACAAAGTTCATGAAGTGCTGCCAAGCTAATTCTGACCCAGGACAACCTGTGTGCTTACAATGTTTAGTAAATTTTAACAATTTTGGTGAATAAAATATGAAAACCCTTTGGTTAATGTCCATTCTAGCTCTCTCTGGTGAAAAATGAGGAAGGGGTTAGGATTGAGTCATGAAGAAGAGGAAGAATATTCACTCTTTTTTCCCCCCAATAGTCAAAATTGACCAGCTATGGAGACTTAGCTTTTGGATATAATACTTGAACACAAATGCTCAGCCAAGTCACGAAATAGCTATGTGATAGCATTTAGGAAAGCTTCACTGTGATAAATTACTTGGAGGTTTCGAGTTTATCATGTGTTTAATGCAGCAAGCTGACAAGGAGGCTTTTCCCCTCTTCTTAATAAATGTCTCTAAAGGTTCCTACTCTGCAGCACACAAACTCTTTACTTCCCACTATGTATTTTCTCTTTGTTGAATTCATTAAAAGAAGAAGACAACAACAACAAGCTCCCTTCTACCTTCCCTGGAAAAAGTTGTCCTCTTTGTTCATGCCATTGTTTAAGGGTGCCCCTCGTCTAGAATTCAACATGAGAGGCCTCTTAGGAAAAAGGGGGGAGAGGATGGTGTGGAGACACTTTACCCAGGCTGGGCATTAGTTCTGCCTCCAGAAAACACCGTATCCCACGCCGTTCAGCTCATCCTGACTCTGTAGACCAGTGGGATGCAGGTTATGGCACCTGACAACCCTGGACAAGTGTGGCTCACTGTGATATAATCTGATTCTAGAAGGGTTTATGTAATTGCTGGGTTGTTTTTTTTTTTTCAGAGGCTTTCCCACATTTCTTGATAGCTGGTGACATTTTAATAATATTAAAATTCTTATTAAAGTTTGGAAAAGAAGAAATCATCTGCCCATTATCTTTGAGAACCTCTTTGGAGAGAGGGCTGGGTTATGAATCAGTGTTTTTCTCTTTCTTCATTTCATTTATGTGCAGGTTTACTAGACACACTGGACTGGTTTGAAACCTCCCAATGACGTCAATGGAGCAGAGAAACTGGAGCAACGGAGACAGCTGCAATGCACCAAGTCGACTGAGGTTTTATTCTTTCTCCCAGGATGACATCTGAGACAAACATTATCAATCAAACCCTCCGGGCTCAGCACCAGATCAACGGCACTTTATCATTCAAAGCAGTAAAAGCTGCAATTAGAGGGTCTGCTCACTTTTTTCCTAGGAATATTTTGCTCATGACAATTAATAATACAGTTAAAACTGCAGTAAGGAATAGTATGCTTACTAAAATATTTCATTTAAATATGAAAGCAACTTCTTTTACTGTTTTCATTTATACCTTATTATAGATCATTACCTACATGATAAACTTACAGCAGCTTCCAAATAATATGCAAGTAGCCAGGGGAATAATGTAGAGGTATAAATATAACAAAACTTTACTCCCTCTAGGAGAAAGCCAAAAACCACAATAATCAAACAAAAAAATCCCCAACTGTGCTAAGTGAAAGGAAGGAAAGTAATGTGTACGACTATTTCTTAAAAAATGTTCAAAATAAAACAGAAAAAAAAACCCCAGAGCCAACTATTTTTATTTGTTTATTAAGTACAACATACTATTTTTAAAAACATTTATTTATTGGCTCTTCCAGCTTCTCTGTAACAGTTTTATTTGCCCAAGTGTATAATAGCATATTGTTGAAATCTTCTAAGAGCACAGTACATAATTTAATTAAAGAGTTTTAAAGTAAATGTCTTAAAAGGAGGAAACTTTAATCTACTGAGGATACCAGCACCAATCATAGATAATTAAGAAATAAACATCTTTAAAATGACATTGTTTGTTTTAAAGATAACAAGGAGGATGGACAGGCACAGAGCACATGCCTGTGTGCAAGACAAAACTAACTGTGAAGGACCACTTCTCTGTTTCTGGAGGGTTTCTTGGCAAACAATACTAGTGACAAACTACATGCAAGTAAAGAAGAGGAAAAAGAAAAAAAAACTAGGACAAAGATAAAAGAGAAAGTACTAATGTCAATAACAAGGTTATATCATCAAATGAAACTAGAACCAAAGCCATTTAGTCTAGAAAGTCAAACTGGCCATGGACAAGTAACATAGAAAATAATATTCAGCAATTGTCTATTGCCGGATAGGCATTATCCATACCTTTCTTCACATTCTCTCTACCAGGCAATATTCTCTGTCTCTGTCTCTCTCTCTGTGTCTATGTCTCTGTCTCTCTCTCTGTATACACACACACACACACACACACACACACACACACATTAGATGTGTATCTTGTTTAATAACAAATTATAATATGAAATTCCACTACGCAAGAGATTTGTGGTTTCGTGTCTTCTAATGAATAACCAACAAGAGAATGTGTGTTTACACACTGGCAATAACAGTTTAGGTCAGCTAGAATTACAAACTCTTTGCCCATCAAGTCATGTTTACCCAAGGTACTGCACTTAAAGTGCTTTTCATTATTTGCGTTTAAACAATGATTTCCTTTTCTACTCTATTCTATTTCATTGAGATCTGTTGTATTCAATAATAGCTAATGCTACCAAATATCTTGCATATTTGTTCATAAGGCTGGATTTTAGAACTAATTCAGCTCTAGTCTTCATACAATCTCTAGATCCATCATTCTTTTATCCATCTTTTTCTTTCCATCCACCATAATGGTAATGATATGAACACTTATGCATGGTGTATGAAGGTTTTGTATCCTAGTTTTATCTTTTATCAGCTATTTGTCCTTGAATGACTCTTCATCCTCAAATGACAATGAAATGAAATACAGCCTTTCATAGAAATTCTAAAAGCTATTATTTCTAAAATGTGTACTATCAAAGCCAAGTCTGGGGCTACTATCTCTCTCGCTCTCTCTCTCTGTGTCTCTGTGTCTCTGTCTCTCTCTCACACACACACCCTCCCCCCATTAATAATGAAAAATCTGAGGAATAAATCATGCTATCAATTTAGCAATTAGAGAACCATTCTTGCTTGTCATACTTATTTGTCCTAAGTACCAGAGGAGTCCTGGTGACACAGTGTGTTATATGTTGGGCTGCGAACTGAAAGGTCTGCAGTTTGAACCCACCAGTGTACTTCAAGTAAGAAAGATAGACAGATTCATCTTGCAAAGAGTTACAGCTTTACGTCCAGTTTCAGAAAATCAACAGAGGTTCTATAGGAGTCTGAATTGAATTAAAGGCAAATGGGTTTCATTTTTGCTAGTACCAATACAGAAAAGTAGGGCTAGGGTTCTTTCACTTTGGTGGTAAGTGTAACTTCTTAGCCAGTATTCTGCCAAATCTGTCAGTGAGTTGCTACCCAAGTGGTTTGTGGTTTACCTGGTTTGCTGAGGATTATACCTTGCTGACCTTTGCTGAATTGATCTTCTATCTTTCTAGAGATGCTCTAGTCCATGTTCCCCTCCCTTGTCTGGATTACTGCAACAACTTCCTAAACAATTCCTTTGCCTTGAGATTTATTCTTAAGAACATCCTTTAAAATGATAAGTTTAAACATGCCACTTACTGATTAAAAAGCTTCAACACTCCTCAAACTTTTAAAAAATAATTTTAATGAACATTTACAGAGAATTTGGATTTCCATTCATTCATTGCTGAACTTCTCTACCCACCGAGCCCTTTCCCCCCAGACCCCCAGTTCGCTCCTCTCTTTCAAAAGTAAAAGAAAGACTCCCTCCCTGGTACACAATCCCCCGCACCCTTCCCACCACCCCAAGTACATTTCACTATGCAACCTTAATTGTGGACTCTTGTGATAACCATAATACCCTATCATACATTGCTTTTAAATTATTCAGTCCCTCATCTGTTTCAGTGCAGTATACACAATTTATCCAGTTTTTCTCAGTCTTACCCCCACCCTGGTATCAGTCCCATTTTACATCAGTGGCACCATGCAATATTTGTCCTTTTGTGACTGAGATATTTCACTCAGCATAATGTCCTCCAGGTTCACCCATTTTGAATAATATTGAATGAGTTCCTTGCTTTTCAATGCAGCATAGTATTCCATTGTGTGAATATACCACAGCTTCTCTATCCATTTGTTTGTTGATGAGCACCTGGGTTGTTTCCAACTCCTTGCTATTGTGAACAGAGCTGCGATAAACATGGGTGTGCATATATCTGCTTGGATATCAGTTATGGTCTCTTTGGGATATATTCCCAGGAGTGGAATTGCTGGGTCAAATGGTATCTCTATTTGCAACTTTTTGAGAAAGCGCCATACCACCTTCCACAGTGGTTGCACCATTTTACATCCCCACCAACAGTGAATAAGGGTTCCAGTTTCTCCACAACCTTGCCAGCATTTGTTTCTAGCTGTTCTGTTAAATTATGCTATTCTGACTGGGGTGAGATGATATCTCATAGTTGTTTTCATTTGCATCTCTCTTAGGGCTAGGGATTTTGAACATTTCTTCATGTGCTTGTTGGCCATCTGAATGCCTTCTTAGGTGAAGTACTCCTCAAACTTTTAATGAAAAAATATTTTTGTACTTTAGCTTGACATAGATCCTTATGTATATGTAGCCTGAGTAACTTTCTAGTTTTATAGTATTTATGCAATCAGGCATGCTATACTTTCAGTTTTCTATACTTGCTGTGTTGTTTTCAGGTCTTTCCCCCCTCCCGTTTCCTTCAACTTTACCTTCTTCTTGTTAATACATGTTTTTATTATGACAGACAGTTACCAGATTGCAATACTGCACTCCCATGTCTGTCTCTTCCCTAAAAGATTGAGCTCTTGAAGGGTAATGAATATTGGTTGTTCCTTTTTATTTCCTCTATCTAAGCAGAAAATGACACAATGTTCTTGGAAAAAAATGTCAGTTGAATAAATGGTGATTGTTGTTGTCATTAGGTGCTATCAAGCTGACTTTGACTCATAGCAACCCTACACACAGCAGAGTAAAAGACTACCTGATCTTGTGTCAGCGCCACAATTTCTGTTGTGCTTCAGCCCACTGCTGCAGTCACTGTATCAGCCAACTCTTGAAGGTCTTAATTCTTTCCACTAACCCTTTAGGAAAAACATGCTTCTCCAAGAACTGGTCCATCCGTTGGACGAAGTATGTGAGATGAAGTTTCACCCTCCTTGTCTCTAAGGAACATCCAGGTTAAACTTCCTCCTGAAGAGCTTTGTTTGTCCTTTTAGTAGTATGTTGGATAGTCACTACTGTTTGTCAATGCCACAATTAAAAGGCATCCATTTGCCACTCTTATTCATTGTCCAGTTTTCAGATGTATATAAGGACAATGACGAGCAGAAGAACTTGCCCTTCCAAAGCCAATTGAGTTTTCAAAAACTCCAAACCCATGCAATCAGGCTCTCATTGGCTTCAGCAAGAGGCTTCCAGAGCACAATCATGAGCAACCAACCAGTGCAGGGCTGACCCCCATCCACCAGGAGAAGAATATGCCCCTCCACAGGCAAATGAATTTCCAAAGGCAAATGAATTTTCAAAAACTCCTGGTCTCCATTTTGGAGACTGGGTGAAGCAGCTAGACTCTATAAGGTGGACTCTCTTGTTTCGGTTGAGGGTCGATGTGGATGTGGAATGTTTGGTTGTTTTTTATTTAAGTCTCTTGTTTAGAATCAATAAGATCTCCTGAAGGATACTTGTATTTAAAAGTTGGGCCCAAGGGATTATATTTTAATCCCTTGTTACTATGTTTTGGGAAAAAATTCTTCTAAATTTTATAGCACTTTTGTCAGTTTGCAGTGCTGAGGTAATCTGGGTTTGCTGTGACACTGAACCTTGTGTCATTGGGGTCTCAAATGCCATAATGGAGGAACTATGCCATAGGTGTGTCAAACACCATAATGGCTACCCATTGTGGGCAGTGTTTGTTGGAACTTCCAAATTGATTCAGGTTTGGAAGCAAGAGTGGAATCCACTTCCTAAACCACGTGACTCTGGAAACTCTTGGAAAAACTTGGAAAAACTATGATAGTTCTAGAAAGGCTTCAGGCCTTTTGTTCATAGGGTCTCTATGAGTCTTGCTCGACTCGACAGCAATCAGCAACAACAACAACAACAACAAGGACAATGTTAAAGGCCACCTGTACAGTCTGGAGTTGGCCTATTTGCTGATTCATGACACTTTAATATTAACGTGGAAACAAAATAGTAGAGTTTGTATGGTAAACAGTGATGGACCATTGAATTTAAATTAATCAAAGAAGTGAAAATTAGAGATGAATCTTTTCTGATGGGTAACTAATATGTAATTACTAGGTATTGAGAGTATATGCTTCATTACTCAAACTTAATTAGACAGCTTTTAAGGCCCTTTCACTTATTTTTATCAGTTTTATCAAATATAATTCACTGCCAATGAGTTTATTATGGCCTCATAGGACAGGGAACTGCCCTTAGTTTCCAAGATTGTATACCTTAATGGAACCGTGTTGTTGTTGTTGTTAAGTGCCGTCGAGTTGCAGGCGACTCATAGTGACCCTATGAAGGAGAGTCCTCGACACTTTTTCTTCTGTGTATCAGCTGATAGATTTAAACCTCCAATCTTTTAATTAGTAGCCAAATACTTTAACTACTGCACCGTGAAGGCTTCTCTTTCAGCATACAGTATACCTTATACAAGTATACAGTGCTTCCTTGCACACAAACACACACACACACACACACGCCATGAAAATGTGTTGACTGCTGCTTCTGTGAGCAATTAAGACATTACTAAAGAGCACCAAATGTTTTGAACTAGAATTATTTTTTGTGTCCATAAAGGCCAAATGATAATATCAATATAATAGTAAATTAAATTTACATATTTATCAATCTTAAAATGTAATAATTTTAAAAGGAAAGCAGATGGTCTTAGCAACTAAGACATCAATAATTATAAAAAATCCCCTATACCAGTTAGAGGAGTGAGAGTTAGTGTCATAAATATGTGAGTTTACATTGATTCTGGTCAGTATTTGCTCCATAAACATTGGAAAAGTAAAACCATCCAAGTTAAAAACTTGACTGATTAAAAAAGTTTTTTTCCATAGAAAAATTAATAGTTCTAATCCACCCAGAGTCACTTCCAATGACAGGCTTGCTAATTTTGCTCTTCTAGACGATCCCAGCCTTGAAAACCCTATGGTATATAGCTCTGACTGACACTTGTAGAATTGCCATGATTTGAAATGGGTAGCAACTAATGATAGCACAATAGGGACAACAGTAACATCTAATAGGTTTTGGCAAAAGTGAATAAGTATATAAAAGGTATTTTAAACTAGTATGAGAAGATATTAAATATGTTTAAGCAATGTATTTACCTTTCAGATTTTTTTTTGGTTGTTTTCAAATCATATATATGAAATACACATATAATTTTGCCCCTTTTTAAAGAAAGGATTAGCATTATGATGAGAATTTATGGTACTTTGGATTCTAAGGAAAAATTCTAATTTCCAAAACATGTATCCTTTGTATTTTAGAGAGTGACATTTAACGCCGAGATTGAAATTTTTACATTTTCACATGATTCACAAAATAATGCCCACCAATGCTTGTGTTGACTCCTCCAAAGCTTTGTTTATTAAGCCCTCATGACACTCCACCTTTAAGAAGAACCATAGGGCACTCAGGTCACTTACTTAGAAATCGATAAAACCCCAGGGAGCTGTATTAGACAATCTTGGAAAGGGATTCCTAAAATATCACAGAGCCTAGATATTTATTATCTGGTTTTGGTGTCTTATGGACACAAATCTTGACGCTTCCTGCCTGCAGTTTATGACACAACACAATGACATTGAAATCTTCCATGACTTTGAAACTTTTCACTTTTCTAACATTAGAAGCAGAACCAACCAGCTGGCTCACAAGTGGATCCGCACATGAGACAAGCCCTACACGTGCTCTGCTTGTGAAAAGTGCTTCCGCCAGTCATCCACATTCCATTGCCATGTAAGGATTGACCAGGGTTCCAAATGCAGAAGTGTCCCCAACAACCCAGGTGATTCCTGACCTGACCCTGCCATTGTGTGTGTATCTGTGAGCAAAATTTGTAAAATAGTATAGAACAGACTGTAGAGATGCCAAGGTTGAGATTTTCACACAGGACTTGGCTTTAACAGGCTTTATTGTATATTTTTCTAGTATTATGTATTTAGAATATGCTATAAACCATTTCTTTTTGGAAGGAGGAGTGGCATCCATTTCCTAAACAACATGCCTCTGAAAACTCTATGAACTTTGAGAAATGACAAAAGCTATATAGAAAGGCTTCAGGTATTTTGTTCATACGGTTGCTATGAGTCATGCTCAACTTGATGGCAGTCAACAACAATAACAATCATCAGAATAAAGACTTATACTTTCAAGCCACAAAAGAAAGTCCAAGGTAAAGATTCATCTATGTTCACTTCCAACTCATTAAAAAAATCTTAAATATGCCAATTTTCCAGGGCACACAACACTACTATAACTCAAACACTTCTCCTGACATGCGCGCGCGCACACACACACACACACACACACACACACACACACACACTCATTCATTCTTTGACAAGATTTAATGATATATATACCGAGAATCTCTGATGAGTGAATAGTAATCAAAACATTTGAAGGTCAGTTGGTTAATGTCTCATCTTCTAGGAGGGAGAAAAATGAAGCAATCTGCTTTAGCAGTGCTTTAGAGCCTTGGAAACTTCCTCGGGCTTCTCCTTTCTCCTACAGACTTGGTATGAGTTGGAATCAACTTGGCAGGAGTAACACTATGGATCAGACATCCCATAGCAGTGGGCATTAAATGGTTCTAAGCATGTTAGGATATAGGTTTCCTGTATTCCCCAAACATAGTGTTTCTAAGAAAGCTTTTGTAAACCAGAGTAACACAGGAAAAGAAAACAGTTATCCATTTTTATGGGAAATATTTTGAGTGTTCCTATACCCCAAAAATAATCTACCCAATTATCCTACATATAATATTAAAATAACATTAACAATATTCACAGACAGAGTTCTAAGCTATGGTGGCTTGATGCTGAGGTGCCAAGTATAGTCCACAGAGAAGGAACCTGGTGATATTGTTCTCAGTATTCAAGGTTATTGGTTCAAGTTTCTTAAAGGGCTTGCTGCACAACAATTTCTACTTAGTAGTTTGCACTTTCCTTTTTTTTTTGGTGAAAGCTAAAATCCTCTTTGGATTTATTTTGAATAGTAAAAACAGTCTCTAATCTAAGTCATTCATAAAAGTGAAGTGCAAACAAGAAGTGAAGTGGCACAAAAGTGAAACAAACTTTCACAAAGTGGGTTTAGGTGGGTAAAGGTGAGATACTATACTGCGTGTTATTAAACCAGTGAACAAACAGAAACAAACAAAACAATAACAACAACAACTACTCTTGCTCTCACAGAGTTCTTTCCAGCTTGAGTTAGTGGGTGGAAATGTGAGGAAGGGAAAGAAATATAGAGAGTGCATGTAAGCCATACTGACTTTCTCAAAACTCATTGCTGGTGAATTTGAGTTGAGTCATGGCTTTTGCTCCAGTGCGGTTTTGAGACTGTTTCTCTCTGAAGAGGCTAGCCACAGTCTTTTCTGTCTCTGCTGCTTTGTATTTTCTTTTTGATCTATTGTTGTTGTGTTAAGTGTCCTCTAGCTAGAACCAACTCCTAGCTAACTCTCCAGGGGATTTTCAGAGGCTGTAATTCCTACAGGAGGAGACTGTCCATCTTTCTCCTAAGAAACAAACAGCTAGTAAAGTGCCTGCCTTTAGCACAACTCCTTACCATTAATCTATCAGAAATGCTAATAATTTCCCTATTTTCATGTTAAACAAGTCAATGCTCACCTCCTCTGTGATGCTTCCACAAACTTTCCTTATAGACGCGTAAGCATAGCTCCTTGATGGAATTTCTCAGATTGTCTTCTATTTGACAGGTGCCTGTCTCCTCTATAGCAGACAAGGTGGTGCAGTGGTTAAGAATTCAGCCACTAAGTGATTTATTTCTTAGAGTTGAAATCCAGCACTGGAGGAGAAATTAATGAAGATTTGTTCCCAGCAAGATTACACTCCAGGAAATCCTATAAGGTAGCTCAGTTTTGCCACACTGAGTCACTATGAGTTAGAATAAACATGATTGCACAAAGAAAGAACATTGCATTGCCAGGACGGTATAGAAGGTTCAGTGGTAGGAATGTGAGAAAGATCTTTGTTTAATTCCTTGTCAACATATTTCATGGGTAGCTACTACCTCTTTGAGTCAGTGGAAGTTTGCATGTTGCTGTGGTGCTCAGTAGAATTCAGCAGAGCTTCCAGACTAAGAAGGACTAAGGCTTGGACATCTGAAAATCAGCCAGTGAAAAATCCATTATAACACTCAATGTACAACTAACCATGGAGATGGCATAAGACTGGCAATAGTTGAGTCTGTCATGTATGGAATTTCCATGTATTGGGGATTTATTTGATGGCATCTACCAATAGCAAATTGTATTGCCTGGGCCTCAGAGTGTAGAAAGACCACAAGGCATAACTGAATAGCATTCTCAGGAGAGGAAGAGTCCACATGAGATGGATTGATACAGCAACTGGGGCAATGGGGTAGGTGTGTCCAAACCAATGAGACTGACTTAGGACTTGACAGGCTCCAGAGCTGCTGTACACAGGGTTGTTATGGGAGGTGACTCAATGGCATATAACAACAATGAATACAGTACTATTCTCCCATAAAAAAAAGATTAATTGCAAGATTAGCTTTGATTAGGATGTTTCATTGTACACCATCCACACTAGTCAGCATAATCCATACATTTAAGACAGATTTTTCTTGAACTACAACTATTTTCTGTGGCATACAGTATCATTGTTTTACTGAAAGCTGATTCAGCAGCAAGGCAATTTAAAAGCTAACTTTTAATTAGTTGGTGCAAATAGTCTGGTGGAAATACGAATTTTATGACTTGATTATCATTTAAAATGCTTAATTTAATATGTGCTACCATCATTTGGATAAATTGAGGCTTACAGTTAAGATGTTTACTTTCTTTAACCACCTAATTATCAAAAGAAAATTAAATTACAGCTACTCTGAGGAGATTAGCCATCTAACTTACTATGACTGCACAATGGCCTTAGTTTAGTGGAACTATAAATGAGTAAAGACAGGAATGTATCAAGAGCGGAAGTGTTGGGGCTGTAAGCCATGGTAGTACAGTGGGTTAAGTGTTAGATTGCTAACTGTAGTGTTGGCAACTACAGTGCACTGGCAACTATGTCAGACAAAAATTAGGCAGTCTGCTCCCATCAAGATTTAGAGCCTCAGAAACTCTGTGGGATAGTTTTATTCTACCACATAGGTTCTCTATGAGTTGGAATGGATTCAATTGAAGGAGGTGTACTTTTGGTTTTTAGAGGGCTCATGTCAAGATTTCCCATCACTTTCTTTGCAAATTGCAAAAACAAATAAACAAAACCAAAAAGGACCCTCTATTAGGTTTTCCAAGCTGTAAATCTTCATGGAAGGAATTTCCATCTTCCTCCTGATGGATTTGAGCTACCAACTTTCTCATTAGCAACCAGCTATGTTACACTCTATGCCAGCTAGGACTTTCATCTTAAACCTGTTTTTAGCTTGCAAAATCTTGCCTTTGTTGATTCAACTATGCAGTCAAGTAGAAAGTTGTGTTTCTGACAGAGGTCTTAGAAGCCAACTAACATCCCTTCCTGTAATCAACTCACAGGGTAATTTTAGGTCTTTTCCTGAGCTGATAGCCACTGCCATCTGCTTTTAACCAGCTTATAATAAGTAGCTTTGAAAACTGAGTAAGAATATGGGTTATTTCTAGGTCTTTCTGCTTCTGAAAAAAAAATGTTTTTGTATGACTTTTCAAAAAATAATCTCCCGAAAATGGCGGATTTTCCTGCCCCATACCGAGGCAAGCACATTCACCCTTCTTTTGCATCCCCCTGATTTCCATTTACATGTGGAGCGGACTGGATATGAGATGATTGATAGATGAGTGTGACTTGTAAGTGTATAGTCTGCTTGAGAAGCCCGTGTGCAGCTCCTTTAAATAGCATAGGGATGAAAAAAATAATGTAATTATTTTTTTTAATTTTTTTTTTTATTTTTGTGTGTGTGTACCGTCAAATCATATCTGACTGGTACAGGAGGAGATTGTCCCTCCTTCCCCGGCAGAGCATCTGGTGGATTCGAACCGTGCGCCTCTGGGATTGTAGTTGCAGCTCCTTGCCACTAGGCCACCAGAGCTTCCCTAAAATAATGTAATTCTTGAAATATTATATACAATTTTCTATATCAAAGTACATTTATAGGTATTTCACTCATACTGTTTGTGCTATGGCTAAAGTCCCAGAAAAGAATTTTGTCTACAGGAAAGAAAAAAAAAAAGAATATGGTTTTAAAAGTGTTGAGTATTTATAGTCCATCTCAATAAAGAATTTATTAACTGAAATGAGTTTTTGTTAATTTCATACCTACTAGTCAATAACTATGAAACATAATGTACTTTAATTTTTGTGACCATTCATATTTCTTGGTTTTAAATGTTATCCTACAAATCTGATCCGTGACACAATTTTTCTCCTTCTGTCTTGGACAATTAAAGCTAAGGGTCTTCCTAAGCTGAAAACAAAACAAGCAAATGAAGTAAAACAAAACAAAACAAAATCCCACCCTTTACAATAGAACTATGCAGGGGTTTGTAGCTAATGGTTGTCAAAATTAGCACTTGCACAGTTTGAATATCAGCTTCTGTTTGCATGACAAATATACTCTGTTAGGCTCTGTGGGTTTTCTATTGATCAGTTTCAAAGGATAAAGAAACATTTACTGGTTTCTGAAAGTGTTTACAAATCTATAACTTAGCTTCCAGTATGATTGCCATGCAAGCAAAAACCATTTAGGTTAGGCTTATAATTCCACCTACTAAATATACTGAAAGGGAACACTGGTACTGTAGTCCATAGGGGCTGTGCTGTTAACCCAAAGACCACACCTCTCTGTTGGCTTAAATATACCAACAGATCTGAAGGAGAAAGATGGGCAACCTCTTCCTGTTTGAGATACAGTCTTGGAAACCCAATGGAGGGTCAGTTATAAGTCAGTTCTAACTCCAAGGCTTTTGAGTTTGAGTGCAAAATAGAGGTGAGCCCTTCTTAAGGAAATCATGTACTACAAATTAGATACATAGAAAAGAAATAAAATTGGAAGTAGTTTTACTATAAAATAATCCTGCTCTTTGCTGAAATATTTTCTCTAGAGTTTCCATCAAGTTTAGTTCCCCTAGTGCCCTTAAGTGACTTTTTACATTTAACCAACTGATGTGAGTATACTTGAAAATGTATGACTCACTTTTCTCACCTGAATTTATTGTTGTAGTACAAGAGAAAAAAAAATGTACAGATAATTAAAATACACGTAAGGCAAATGAGCTTAAGCAAGAAAAATATATACATATATATATATAAATCTATTTCTTAAGGAGTTGTAGGAAAAGAGATAAAACTTTATCAGGTAGATGGCTTACAAAAATACTATGTACAATTTTTCAAATTGTTAGCAGTTGAACCTTGAATGCATTTTGTACCACTTGTAATTCTATAATCTGTGATGAGCCCATTTGATTGTTTCAAGTTGTCATGTTGGCTGAGCTACTGAATCACTATAAGTACTAACCAAAACCGAAATGAAACTAAATCGTAGATTTGATTCTGACTCATGGTTACATTCCATGACGTTTCTGAGGCTGTAAACCTTAACAGAAGGAGACTGTCTCAATCTTCTCCCTGGAGAAAACCAAACACACTGTTTGAGTCAAGTCATACTCAACTGCAACCCTTCACTGGGTTTCCAAATCTATAGGTTTTATTTCCTTGTCGAATATCAGTTGACCATCAATAGCAAATGTTTTGGTTAGGAGAGCTCACAACTAACAATATCTGAAAAACACAAATAGAGTCTTGAGATTTTAGCATCACTTGCTTGATTCCTTCCTTGAAAATGGAATATCATTCTACTTATAAAATAAGTAGTCCTTTTTGGAGAAAGAAATGTAGTCTCTCCTGTAAAGATGTATGGCTTTGGAAACCCAAAGGAAGATTACTATGAATAAGAACTGACTCCATAGAAGTGGGCTTGAGGTTTTGTTTTGGTCTTGCTACTATAGAAAATCTTTCAGTTCTGGCCTGGTTTTGAATAAAGTCTATCATCTCTTTCCACAGAAGAAGTAAATCTGATTCTGAGTAGTGTGTCAGGTAAAGTATACATGTATAGTCACTTTTAAAAAAAATATTAATTGGTTTTCAGTCTCATTTCTATCATCAAGGCCTGATGGCACAGCCTTGCTCTAGAAAGTAAAGAAGATCTGTTGGTACCCAACTAGAACAACAACTACAGAAAATATATAACCAGGTTGTGCCTCACCACATTGGCTTCAGTTTACCTTTTCCATTAGTCCCTTCCTAAGCAATTACCTTCCTTTCTAAGATTTGGAGCTACCACAGTTTTAATCTCCATACAAGTCATGCTAATATGCTACTCTGTGTAAAAGAAGCCATGGTGCTAGGGATATCATTGCTGATTTCAGATGGATCCTGTCTAAAAGCAAAAATACTGGAAGAATGTATATTTGTACTCTATTGACTATGCAAAAGTATTTTACTGTTTAGATCATAATGAAGTATGGCTAACATTGAGAAGAATGAGAAACTCAGAACACTTAATTACATCATGTGAAACCTATACATAGACAAGAAGGCTCCTATGTGAAGAGAACAAGGGAGCGCTACATGGTATAAAATTAAGAAAGGTGTGTGCCAGAGTTGTATGCTTTCTCTATATCTACTCAATCTGTGTGCTGAGTAAATTATTCAAGAATGTGGTACCAAGATTATAGGAAAACTCATCAATAATCTACATTATGCAGACGACACAACCTTGGTTGCTGAAAGTGAAGAGAACTTGAAGCACTTTCTGCAGAAGATAAAAGACTACAGCCTTCAATAAGGATTTCATGTCAATGTCAAGAAAACAAAATTCTCAATACTAGATTAATAGGCAGTATCATGATAGATAGACAGAAGATTGAAACTTTCAAAGACTTAATTTTACTTCAATCCAGAGCCAACACCCTCAGTACTAACTATCAGGAAATCAGGAGTCATATTTTACAGGGAAAGCCTACAGTTAGGGAACATTCCAATTATTGAGGAGCAATGATGTTAGTTTGAGGACTAAGGTACACCTGGTTAAGGTCATGGTCTTTCCAGTCACTTGTTATGCATCTGAGAGCTGGACAATGAATAAGAATGTCAGAAAAAGGATTAATGCTTTTGAGTTGTCATGCTAAAGAAGAGTATGAAATAGCAACGGGACTATAAAAAAACAAAAACAAAACAAACTCAACCAACCAGATAAATGTTAGGGAAGGTGCATCCAGAGTGCTTTCTGGTGGTGAAAATAAGAAAGTATTATCTCAGCATACTTTGGGAATGTTGCTAAAATAAGCTTTGGAGAAGGACATCATGCTTGGAGATGAAGATGGTCAATGAAAGAGAGAAATATCTTCAATCAAATGTATTGACACAAAGATCGCCAAAAGGGGCTTGAGTGTGTCAGAGATTGTGAGTATGGCACAAGATAGGACAGGGTTTAGGTCTGTTGTTCATGGGTTTGCTAAGAATCATTCTTGACTTGATGGTACCTAATAAAAACAATATCTCAAATGTTCTCTTCTGGTAATGACCTACTATTCATCAAAATGCTCAGTAATACATTTTCCTTTACTCTAAGGAGCCTTGGTGGCATAGTGAATTAAGTGTAGGGGTGGTAATGGAAAGTTCAAACTCGATAGTCATTCTATAGGTAAAGATAAGGTAATCTATTCCTGTTAAAATGTACAGCCTTAGAAACCCCATGGAGAGTTACAATGAGTTGGAATTCATGGAACTGACTCAATAGTCATGGGTTTGAGTTTGGTTTGGTTTTCTCTTCCATTAGTGGTGCAGTGGTTAAAGTACTTGGTTTCTAACTCAAAGGTTGATGATATATCAGTCTACTGGTCACTTCACAGAAGAAGATGAGGAAATCTGTTTCCATAACTATTACAGCTATGAAGACCCTATGGAGCAGATATTCTCTGTCCTAAAGGGTTGTGATGAGTTGGAATTGACCTGAAATCACCAGATTTATTTTTAAATAATTCCACCTTTATTAATCAGTTTAATATTGTTATGTCCACACTTAGCAAGCTAGCTGTACAACAATTCTCATTGTTTTAAACTCTTACTGGGTACAATAATTGATTTATTGGTGGGTTTACTCAATCTGGGAGTCCTTTGAACCTGTCAGAGGCACATCAGAGTAAAGGCCTGATAATCAGCTTCCAAAAGATTAAAGCCATGAATATCCTATGGAGCACTGCTTTACTTTGCCACACATAGAGTCGCCTTGAGTCAGAATAGACTTGATGGCAACTACATACACACAAGGATTAGGTTGTTTTACTCTACTGGATGATTATAAGGGAACTCTGGTGGTTTACTGGTAAGAAACTGTACTGCAGTCCCAAAGACATACAGTTCAAATCCACCAGCAGCTGTAAGGAAGAAGGATGAGTAATCTCCTCCTGTGCAATTAATCACCACTGAAAACCCACTGGAGAGTCAGTTAAGGGTCAGTTACAACTCAATGGTATTCAACAACAACAACAACAAATGGTTATAATAGAAAATGCAGAGAGCTGTAATTGGAGTATAAAAAGAGAAGTACTTGGTTGGCATTTCTCAAGTGGAGGGAACTGGAAAACAAATTTAGCCTTGAATCACATTATTGAATATGGACAATATGTTGAGTAATCTGGAACCATCAAAAGAAGATGGAGGGCATATACAGAGAACCTGTACCAAAAAGAATCTACTGACACTGAAATATTTCAGAAGTATCATGTGAACAAGATCCAATGGTAATGAAAGAAGATGTTGAAACTGCACTAAAGGCATTGGCAAAAATGAGGCCCCAGGAATTGATGGTATATTGATTGACATGTTCCAACTAACAGGTGCAACCTTTCATGTGCTTATTAGTCTATGTCAGGAAATTTGGAGGACAGCATCTGGAAAACTGACTGGAGGAGATCCATATTTGTTCCCATCCCCAAGAGAGGTGATTCAACTAAATGTGAAAATTATTGAACAATGTAATATGCAAGTAAAATACTGCTGAACATCATTTAAAACCAGCTAGAACAGTACATATAGGGAACTGCTAGAAATTTAAGTTGGCTTTAGAAGAGGCTGTGACACCAGGGATAACATTGCTGATGTCAGATGGATCCTGTCTAAAAGTAAAGAATGCCAGAAGAATGCTTATTTATGCTTTATTAACTATGCAATTGCATTTGACTGTGTGGATAACAAATTATGACTAACATTGAACAGAATGGGAGTAGCAGAACACTTAACTATGCTCAAGCAAAATCTGTACCTAGACCAAGAGACTGTTGTGCAAACAGACCAAGGGAATACCATATGATTTAAAATTAAGAAAGGTTCATGTCAGGGTTGTATCCTTTTTCCATACCTATTCAACCTGTATGCTGAGCAAAGTATTAGAGAAATTGAACTCTAAGAAGAAGAAAATGGCATCAGGATTGGAGGAAGACTGCTCAATAACATATAGTATGCAAATTAACACAATCTTGCTTGCTGAAACCAAGAGTGACTTGAAGTACTTGTTGTAGAAGTTCAAAGAATATAGCCTTCAATATGATTGAATATCAACATTAAGAAGACAATATCTCTTACCACTGGTTTTATAGGTAACATCATAACAGAAGGAGAAAAGATTAAATTTGTCAAAGATTTTATCTTACTTTGCTTCACAATCAACACCCTTGATATCAGCAGTCAGGAACCAGGAGACATATTGCACTGGGAAAGTCTGCAGTCAAGGACTTCTCCAAATTATTGAGGTGCAATGATGTCAGTTTGAGGACTAAGGTGTGCCTGATTCAGGCCATGGTCTTTTAAACTTGCTTTGCAGCTGAAAGCTTGGCAATGAATAAGGTTGACAGAAGAAGAATTGATGCTTTTGAGGTGTGGATGTGAAGACGGAGTACTGAATATTCCATGGACTACCAAAAGAACAAAGAAATATATATTAGAGAAAGTGCAGCCATAATTCTCCTTGGAGGTAAAAATGATAAAGCTTCATCTCACATACTTTGGGCACCTTGCTAGGAAAGGCTATTCCTTGGAGGGATTGGAAATGTGGAGGGTCAGCAAAAGAGAGGAAGATCTTCCACCAGATGGATTGACACAATGACTACTGCAATGAGCTCAAGTATGTAGAAAGTGTGAAGATGATACAGGATAGGACAGGATTCAGATCTGTCGTTTATATCATTTCTATGGGTTTTACTCAACTCAACGCCACCTAACAACAATAGTTATATAGGGAGCTCTGGTGGCTTAGTGATAAGGTGTTTTTCTACCAAACCATAGGCATCAAGTTCAAATCCACCAGCTCCTCCACAGGAGGATAGGCAATCTCCTTCATTGCAATTTACTGTATCAGAAAACCTACTGGAGGGTCAGCTATGAGTCAGTTCTGACTTGATGGTACGACAACTGCAGCCACGGTTGTATAACTTTGGACACTAAAAGCCCAATATGTCACCTGCTGTCAGGCACCTTTCCAGAGTACTGAGAAACAATGATGTAAATCTAGAGATTAAGGTGTACCTGATCCAGGTCATAGTCTTTGCAATTACTTGCTATACATCAGAAAGCTGGACAATGACTAAGGGTGACAGAAGAATCATTGTTGCCTTCAAGTTGTGGTGCTAGAGAAGAATGTTCAACATACCATGCACTGCCAAAAAAGCAAATAGGTCTGTCTTGGAGAGGGTGAAACCATTGAAATTCTGTCTTACATACTTTGGACATGTGGTCAGGAGGGACTAATCTTTGGAGAAGGACATCGGGCTTCAAAGGGTAGAGGGACAGTGCAGGAGAGGAAGACCCCAGATGAGATGGATTGATACAGTTACTGGGGCAATTGGGAAAGGTATGCCAGAGTCAGTGAGACTGGCTCAGGGTAACGCAGGCATTAGAGCTACTGCATACAGAGTCACTATAAGTTGCAGGTGATTGAGGGCACATAACAACAACATCAACAAAATAAGTGCTTATAAAAGTACATTTGAAAGGTAAAGGAATTAATATTTTCATTGAGTGAATGCAATGTTGCTGTTGTTATATGCCATTTAGTCAACTATGGCTCACAGCAGAACTAGGCATAATAGCTCTGAATTCTGCTCTATCCTGAGCTACTCTGTCTCTGACACATCCTTATTATTCCTTATTATCAACCTCATTCAGGGTCTTCCTCTTCTTCTCTGTCCCTCAAACCTGCCAAGCATGATGTCCTCCAAAGACTGGCCCCACCTCGCTACATGACCAAAATATATGAGATGGCTAGCCAATGTGTGTTTTATAAAATACTGGCCAGCTATATAAACAATGTAAAGTGGAGGAGACAAAGAATAAGAATATTTGTTGAGTTAATTGTTTGCACGAAGGAACATAGTATTTGCATGTCTCATTTAAATTCTACAAATAGCAACAGCATAGAAATGTTAATGTTCTCATTTATTTTTAATAGTAACTTATTATTTACTAAATAGGAAGCTGTGGTGATGTTGTAAGCCGTGGTGTTAATCTGAGGGTACAAATTGACTTGTGGCTCTGTAATAGAAAGATAGGCAATCTCCTCTCATGAGGTTTACAGCTTTAGAAACCTAATGGAAGGTTGTGATGAGTCAGAAAAAACACTATGTAATGCAAGTTATTTGCTGAATGCTGCATATGTGCCAGAGCTGTGAGGTGCTTCCTATTTTATCATGCAGTCATTATAACATTTCAAAGGAAGTAGTACCATCTCCTTTAAAAATGGGAAAACTGTAGTTTAGACTTTCCAAGGTGCAGGTGATGGCTTTGGGTTATTATACCTTATTGGTCTAGTTCTCTAAGAAGAGTTTGTTTCATAGAGACAGCATTACCCAAACTGAATCCTCTTCTAACAATTTACAGTGACAGTAACAGCACATGATTGCTCGGAAATTAACAAGAAAAAGGATTCACTATTAAATCATACATTTACTGGTTTTCAGAAAGCTCTTCTATTTTTTTTTCACAGAACACAAATGTGACACTCCATGATAGGACCCTCATCGGAAGTTATACTAAAATGGAAATTTTGGTTTTGATCCAATTAGTCAAAATTTCCAATTGAATTGCACTTCTGATTGGAACATTGAGCATTTTAATTTCCATTTCCTTTCATGTAACTTGACATTTTAAACAGATCCTAGATATAAAATATGACAAAATCCTATTTGTTTGTTGTTATGTGCTGTCAAGTTGCCTGTGTCTCAAACAGCCCTAAACCCTGCTCTATCTTGTGCCAATCTTATTGTCTCTGACACACCTACCCCCATTACCCTAGTCACTGAAACCATCCATCTCATCAAAGGTCTTCTTCTATTTCACTGTCCCTCCACCCTCCCAAGCATGATGTCCTTTACCAAGGATTGGTCCCTCCTTGCAGCATAGCCAAAGTATGTCAGATGAACCTTCAGAATCCTTGCCTCTAAGGAGCATCCTGGTCTTAGGCACTTTAGTATGAACCTGATTGTTCTCCTGGCAGTCCATGATATATTCATAGTCAATGTCTAATGCAGGACTATTTATATTACAAATTGATAAGGTATATTGTTTGCACTGTGCTTGGAACTAGACAAAATAATTACACCAGTCAAGCATGGTCTGTGCCCTTTAGAAGTTTTGTCATTCACAGAAGTTAAAAAGTGAAATAATCCCAGATACTGTGTCAATAATTAAAAATGCACACTAATATTTTCTTATGTTAGGTATGCATGTAAATTGTGTGTGCATGCATATAAATAAAATAAGACCCACCACTATTGAGTCAATTCTGACTCAGGGTGACATTCCATCAAGTTTTCTAGGCTCTAAATGTAAACATGAGTGAACAGCCTTATCCTTTTTTCCCCCCACAGAGCAGCTGATGTATTTGAATGACCTATCCTTTCGCCTAGCAGTCCAAAACCAAAATAGTATACCATCATATCACTTATATTGTTACTGCTTTTTTTCCCTTTTAAAAAAATATAATTTTAATGAAAGTTTATAGAGAAGTTGAGCTTTTATTATTCTTTGCTGGACATTTTCCCTCCTTCCCCTTCCCTTTCCCAAGTCCACTTTGCAAAGTATCTCTTGTTTTGGCTTGTTGTTATACATATGACACCTAATCAAATATTTCTTTCAGACAGTTCTTCCCTTTATTTGTTCAATACTGTGTTCATTATCTATCCACTTTTTTACTAGTCTACCCCCACCCCTCATGTCAGTCTTATTTTATAACCATGGTGCTGTGCCACATTCTTCCTTTTGTGACTGAGATATTTCACTCAGCATAATGTCTTCTAGTCTCACTCATGTTGTGTAGTGTTTTACAAGTTCATTGTTTTTCAGTGCTGCATAATATTCCATTGTGTGAATATATTATAGTTCATCCATTTATTTGTTGATGGGCGCTTGGGCTGCTTCCATTTATTTGCTATTGTGACTAATGTAGCAATAAACATGAGTGTGCATATATCTGTTTGAGTCACAGCTCTGGTTTCTTTGGGGTCTATTCTCAGTAGTGGGATTGCTGGGTCAAATGGTATTTCTATTTCCAACTTTTTTTTTCCATAGTGGCTGTACCATTTCACATTCTCATCAGCAGTTAATAAGAGTTCCAGTCTCTCCACAATTTTACCATCATTTGTTATTTATTGCCGTGTTTAACTTTGTTAATTGTTACGAGATGAGATGATATCTAGGGATTTTGAGAAAACCAGCTGTAGAACACTTAAGCAAGATCCACACCTCACAGCATACACAAAAACCAACTCAAGGTGGATCAGACCTAGGAGTAAATCCAAAGACTATAAAGTCGTCAGTGGCATGCTAGGAACAACTCTGGAAGCACCATTCTACAGCATATATAGACTTCCAAGAACAATGAAAATCTTAAAACCAGGAGAGAATAACACAGATGAATGGGGCCTGCTAACAATCAAATTCCTATGCACAACAAAAAACTTCTCCAGCTGGGTATAAAGGAAACCCACAGACTGGGAAAATTATTTGGCAATGACCTATCTGATGAGGGACCTGTATCTAAAATATATAGAATACTCTAGCACCTCAACATCAAAAAGGTAACTCTATCGTATAATGGGAACAAAATATGTATGAATAGATACATCACCAAAGAAGAAATTAACCTGGCAAATAAACACATGAAAATACATGGTCTATTGTGTCATCAATTTGAAATTTACTCTTAGCTGACTCTCAGGTGAATTTTCAGAGGCTGCAAACAGAGTGGAAGGAGATTATCCATCTTTCTCCCACAAGCAGCTTGTGGATTCAAACTACCTGCCTTCGGGCTGGCGGCAGAACTCCCTATCTTTCTATATTTCTTTTTGTATTAAATTTCAAAACAAAGATAGCTAATACACAATAGAAATACTTTAGACAGTACAAATTATTTTATATTTCCCACATAACTGGTAAAAAGGGCAAAAATATTAAGTATCTATTCAATAGCCACATTAACTTATGAATTCGGTAAAAGATAAATATATACTTGAGAATTACTTAAAATATTTTTACTTAGCAACCTTTTGTATATTTTAAGAATCTACCAGAGAAAATCTTTTAAAAAATAGTCTTATTTTAAATTTGAAGCAAAAGAAATTATATAATTCAATACCAAATTTTTAATCTGGCCTAAGGAAAGAAAATAGTGAATTCTTACAGAATATCCCCAATTTACTATATATTCTTATAATTAAAAAAATAAAAATGTCAGTGTATAAACCTTTTAAAACCTTCTGACAAATAATATAACTTTACAAGGCATACAATTCTCCATGAGACTTTTGCTCACTTTTAATTTCCTGATAGTCAATGATTTTAAATACAAAACCATCTCTCAGCTCTAATCTAGAACTGTCAGATCAAGTTCATTGTTCATTGCATCACCAGCACCTACCATATCCACGAATGTCGCCGGGGAGGAGGCAAATCGCTCACACGCAACATCCTGAAGAGCTGGTACCCTGTCAACAGCCCAGCACCCAGAGACTTAGTACAGTTTCATTAATTGCCAATCTCCTCCTGTGTTCTTGCTGCCACATAGTTATTACTTAGCTCTTTGTCCTTTCATTTTTTTTTCCTTTCTGGTGGCATGTCACTTCTCATGGCAGAGTAGATATCACTTCGATACGAATGCAAATGACTTAGCAATCAGGTAAGCATTCAACTGGAACATCATCAGTAGGCTCCTTTAGATAGAAAATGAGAAAATTGATTTGCAGCCAAATCTGAACCATAGGCTCCCATAAAGTATGTGGCATTTCTTCCAAGTTATCTTAGCAAAAGAAAGAGAGTTCCTAAAATTATAGAAGAAAAACTCCCTCTAAACAGCACTCTGCTTTCTCTTTTTGTCTTTCCTTCTCCATGCTAGCACATTTTTGGGTTTTCTTTTTAGCCAAAGTTCGTGGTGATTAGATTAATCAAATAAAATCCTCTCCCCTTCTACCTTTTGCGTTGCGTTTGGAGCTACCAAGCTTCCTGTCTGACTCGTTCTGCATTGTTTAGCCCATTCAGTGCACAATGAAAGCACACCTAACACACGGGGTCAGATTTCCTGAACCACATATGTGCGACCACAACAAAGGAGAAAAGCCGGGAGAGATTATAAATCCTTTTCACTGAAAGAGATTACAAAACAAAGAAAATGTCTATGTTATACAGTGAAAATAACAGCGTGATTGGAAGAAAGAATCCAACTTTGTGCAGGTTTGGGACCAACTCCCCTGGGTCTCCTAAGATGCTTTGTATTTAAACTTCTACCTCTGGTCTAGGAAGACTGGTCTCCACAGCAAGCATAACACTTTTCCAAGGTTTCTGGAATCACCATTAGCACAGCACAGCAGTAGTAAGTTCAGAGTCTAAGATCCCTACAGGGCTAAAATTATCTCCCAGAGTGGCCAGGTATAGCCCACAGACATTTATCTGTAAGGACAAGGGTCCCAGTATTTCATGTCTCTAAGTAAACTAGGAGCATTTCTTTTGGCTCATAGTGACATTGATTTGCAATCAAACAAGAAAGCACGTCTGAAAGACTTCTCCTTTGTCTCTGCTTTTAGACCTCACCCTCATTTATCTTCATTCTGTATGTTGTGTTCCTATTCCTTAACCGTATGTGTGTCACTGAAATGGATGCCTGTATTGATGCTTGTTTGTTTTGCTGTTTTTTTCTTTCTCATTTTAGAATTCCGCATATATCTAAATGTCCCACACTTCACAATATTTCAGAGCTAGTGTTCATTTTATGCAATAGGGTTACAAGTTTTAAAAGCACAAATTCACAGATAATCAAAACTTAGACATAAATATCTAGCGTAGGCAAGTATACAGAGATAGACACAGTGAGTGCAACAATGGACTTGAACATAACAACGACTGTGAGGCTAGCACCAGATGAACACGGTATTGTTCTGATGGACACAGGGTCTTTATGGCTCAGAACTGACTAGACAGTCCAAACAAAAATGGAAACCAGAGTAGTAGTTGCCTTGGGTGAGAGGAAACAATAAGAAGAAGTTGTACAGGAAGCATTGACTACGTGACTGGTGCTAGAAAATTTGAGAATGGATACTGGTATTGATTGCACAGCACGATGAATGCAATCCATGTTCAAAATAAAAACAAAAACAGAGTCAAAAAGCCCTTAGACTTTAAAATCCATTTTATAACTGCAGTTGCACTTGGTCTTTTGACTCCTTACAGCTTATTTTCAGAATAGCAGCTAGGTTAGTTCTTTAAAAAAATGAACTAGGGGTGGGGGTGGGGTGGGCAGGGAGAAAAATGCAACAATGAATGAATGGAAATCTAAAATCTTTGTAGATGTTCATTGAAATTAATAAAAAAAAAAGAAAGAAAAAAAATGTTAAGTCAGGTCACATCATTGGCTGGCCATCTTCTGTGGGAGCTCTGGTGACAGAATCCATCCATATGTAGTTGTTTTACTAACTCTGAGAACATGCCTCTTTGGCAGTTTGAATCCTCTGGTCACTCCACAGAAGGATGAATAATATTCTCCTGGTCTTTGTATACCTACAGAAACCTACTGAAAGTCTAGCTATGCGTTCTGAGTGAGTGAATATCTTTCAGTTGGTCCCCCTTTCATTCAGAGTGAGACCCAAGTTCTTAGAGGAGTCTACAATATGGCTCCCATTACTGCATTAATATTATTGCTTTATCATGTTACTTGACCTGCAGTGGATCTGATCCATTTTCAGAACCTTCCAGGTATGTTTTACTGCTGTGCGGTCTCTCTGCCTGAAATACTCTCCCCAAATCCTTTCCACAGTTCCCGCCAATACTTTCACAAACCATTGTTCAAATGTCATCTTATTGAGAATGACCCTAACTTTCCCTGCTCCACTACTCTTCTTCCTTTGCTCAATATTTTTTGTATAGTATTTACCTCCTTTTAGCACTCTGGGCAACTATATGAAAGCTCCAAGGTTCATACTATACAGAGGTGCAAGTAAGGCCTGGAGATTTGCGTTGGCAAGATCACAGCCTTGAAAACCTTATGGAATAGAATTGCATTCTGTGCACTTAGGACCATGATGGGTAGGAATAAACTCTTTAGCAACCAATGACAAAAATATATCAAGAGATTTACTCATTATGTATATCATTTGTTTGTTCCCCTTAAAAGAGAAATACGAGTCAGATATACACACTATATAGTGTTTACTGTAGTGTCTATTACACATAGGTGATCAACAAAATATTACAAAAAATCAGCTCATTAGTAAATAAAAAAAAAAAAGGAGAGTGTAGATCTTTCTCTTACACCGAACAACATTCTAGCCTCATTCACAACAAACAGAAAGGGCTTTCATAAGAAAATACTTTCTCGGGTTCATACAATTGCTCAAGGTAGCTCCTTTACAGTAAACAGTTTAAAATTATCTGTTGATTTGGGCAGCAGTATAATTACTGAGAATAAGTGAACTGAGAAAAGAGAGGCATTAGTGAATTTGGCTCACTTAATATAGTCAAGCAAAGAATGAGTATTGATAATGTTATAAAGGATATATTTTAGATGATAAAGGAAAAGAAAAATTCACAAAAATATTTGGTAAAACTTGAAAAGGAAATTTGGAAGATGATGTATGGCTAATTAACTATCACAAACAGTAAGAAATTATACTTTTAAGAAAAGTAAAAATGTTGGGTTTTAAAAAAAATTAATAGGATAAAAATATGATTATATAATACTAGCTTTATTGAAATATAATTAATATACAAAAATATGCTCTTATAAAATGTCCAATGTTTAATAGTATCTTCATAGAGTTGGGCAATTAGAACTATTTAATTTTAGAAGCTTTTCATCACCCTTGAAAGAATTCTTAACATTATTTACCACCCTAATTCTACTATATCTGACAACTACTAATCTTCGTTGTCGCTACAAATCTATTTTTAACATTTCACATAAATTGAATTATGCAATACGTGGCTTCTTGTGTTTGTATATGCTTTCAAAGCCAATTCATCTTGTGGCCTCCCATTTCTTTTTGTTGTTATCATTGTTGTTGTTATGTGCCATTGAGTTGCTTGCAACTCATAGCGACCCTATGTACAAGAGCTCTATACGCTCTTCTATCCTGTGCCAACCTAGCCATCTCAAACACACTTATTCCCACCTCCCTAGTCACAGAATCAATCATCTCATCAAATGTCTTCCTCTCCTTCGCCGCCCCTCCACTCTGCCAAACGTGATGTCCCTCTCCAAGGACCAGTCCCTCCTTGCAACATGCCCAAAACACGTCAGACGAAGCTTCAGAATCCTGGACTCCAGGGAACATTCTGGCTTCACCCTCTCCAGGACAAACCTGTGTGCTATCCTAGCAGTCCATGGTATATTCAACACTCTTCTCCAGCACCACAGCTCAAAGGCATCAATTCTCTTTCTATCAACCCTAGTCACTGTCCAACTCTCTGATGCATAGCATGTAATTGTGAAGACTATAGCCCAAACAGACACTGGCCTGGATGTGCTCACTAAGTTGTGTCAAGAAATCTGGAGAACAGCCAGCTGGCCCACTGACTGGAAAAAAAAAATCAATATTTGTTCCCATCCCAAAGAAAGGTGACCTAAAAGAGTGTGGAGATTATTGAACAATATCATCGATATCACATACAAGCAAGATTCTGCTGAAAATTATCCAAAAACGTTTGGAACAATATGTCAACAGAGAACTGCCAGATGTGCAGGCGGGATTTAGACGACGTCGTGCTACTAGGGATATTATAACTACTGTTAGAGGGATCTTAGAAGAAAGCAAAGAATACCAGAAGAAAGTCTATCTGTGCTTCATTGACTATGCAAGGCTTTTGACTGTGTGGATCAGAATAAGCTGTGGCTGACTCTGAGAAGAATGGGAATCCCAGAACATTTGATTGTGCTAATGCGAAACTTATACTTGTACCAAGAGGCAGTCATCAGAACAGAACAAGGAGACACTACATGGTTCAAAATCAAGAAGGGGGTTCATCATAGATGTATTCTGTCTCCATACCTTTTCAATCTGTATGCAGAACAGATCATCCGAGATGCTGGGACATACGAAGAGGAATGTGGCATCAGGATTGGTGGAAGAATCATCAACAACCTGCGTTATGCTGATGACACAACCCTGCTTGGTGAAACTGAGGAGGGCCTGAAGCTCTTGCTGCAGAAGATCTAGGACTACAGCCTCCTATATGAACTGAAGCTCAACATCAAGAAAACACAGATTCTAACCACTGGGCCAATTGACAGCATCAGTATGGATGGTGAAGAGATTGAGATAGTTAACAGTTTTAGTTTATTTGGCTCCGTGGTCAACACTCTTGGTAACAGCAGCCAGGAAATTAAGAGATGAATTGCATTGGGAAAGTGGGCTGTGAGGGACCTCCCAAGAGTACTGAAGAGCGACAATGTCAGACTAGAGACTAAGGTGCGCCTGATCTGGGCTATCATCTTCACATTTCTTTTTACTACCAAATAATATTCTATTTATACATACACATTTTCTTTACCCACATAAACATCTTCTTTACCCATTCATTGGCTGTTTGGCATTTGGACTGATTGTTATAAATTTTTAGATAGTATGCATTTGTCTATTAGTTTCTCTTACTAAGATGGCTTATTTGTTACTGCTGGAAACTATTACTAGTGTTTTAAATAACAGCAGGGTCACCCATAATGTACGGATTTTAGCAAAGCTTCAAAATGAAAAGAAACTAAGAAAAAGGACTTAGTTATCTACTTCTGAAAATAATTGGCCAAGAAAAAGCCTTCTAAATAGAAATGGTACATTGTTTTTATAAAGTGCTAGGTTGTAACACATTAAAATATAACTAGGAATGGTACATTGAAGAGCAAGAGTGTTTCATGAGTTTTTAAAAAGAATATTTTGAGGTATTTCTTGAAGTAGAAAGCTAGTCATGATAGGATATCTATACACCTGCAAGAAAATCACTTAATACAATTACTATTTAAGCTTGTACATCAACTGCTAGTGCTAAAGAAGAAGAAATTGAAGATTTTTACTAACTTTTGCAATATGAAATTTATCAGTCTCATAACCAAGATATATTGATAACTGCTAGTCTTCGAAATTAATAAATTAGACACAAGACCAAAAGTTAGAAAAGATGGTCTTGAAAATAGAAATGATGCATTATAACACATGATAGACTACTTTGCTTTACTTTTTATTTTTAAAGTTTAGTTTGATGTTAACAAATCATATTTTCATTCACAGATATTTTGTTTTATAACATATATTATAAGCAATTCAACAATAATGTATAATAAATCCTTATTGTACAGTGTTTTTCCCTTCTCTAAAATAAACTATTAATTTGTGTTCTTCTTCTCTCTTTTCACATGATATAACTTATGTAATACTAATTATTTGTTCCATGCATCTAGTTTTTCAATAACATAAATGGTAAACATGCACATGCATATCACAATATGTTGTTGTTGTTATGTGTCGTCGAGTCGCTTGTGACTCATAGCGACCCTATGTACAACAGCCCTAAACTCCTCTCTGTCCTGTGCCAATCACACTGTCTCTGACATTCCCATCCCGATTATCCCAGTCACTGAATCAATCCACCTCATAGAGGGCCTTCACCTCCTGCGCCGTCCCTCCACTCTCCCAAGCATGATATAGAATATGCAAATGAATCACTAACTACAACTGTGAAAGATATGATGGAAAAGATCAATCTCTTCCATCAGAATAAAGCCAGAAGCTAATACAGAATAGCCCACCAACTGTTCATGTGCAAGTTCAGATGGAAAAGGAAGAATAAGAAAATGAATATACAATAGCCAAAGTATGTCCTTGAGTGCATTCCATCTGGATGAAAGACAATCTCAAGAACAGATTTTATAGAGAAAGCAAAAGATTGTTAAAAAAGACAGAAATAAAGAAAAATCAAAACAGATGTCAGAAGAGACTCTGAAAACTATTCTTGAACACAGAGATGCTAAAGTGGACAGGAGAAAAAAAGTGAAGTAAAAGAGTTGAACAGAATATCTTGACTATAGCTTGAGAAGACAATGTAAACTATTATAATGAATACTAAAAAGGGGGGAACGTTATTCCTTAAGCTGAAAGATAAAAAGAGAAAATTCAAGTCCCATATTTCAGTACTAAAACATTTTTATTGTAAAAAAAAACCCCAAAGAGACCATAACTGATATCCAAGCAGATATATGCACACCCATGTTTATCGCAGCTCTGTTCACAATAGCAAGGAGTTGGAAACAACCCAGGTGCCCATCAACAAATGAATGGATAGAGAAGCTGTGGTATATTCACACAATGGAATACTATGCTGCATTGAAAACAAGGAACTCATGCAATATTATTCAAAATGGGTGACCCTGGAGGACATTATGCTGAGTGAAATATCTCAGTCACAAAAGGACAAATACTGCATGGTGCCAGTGCTGTAGAATGGGATTGATGTCAGGGTTGGGCTAAGGCTGAGGAAAACTGGATAAATTATGTATACTGCCTTGAAACAGATGAGGGAGAGAATAATTTAAAAGCGATTTATGATAGGGTATTATAGTTATCACAAGAGTCCAGAATTAAGGGTGCATAGTGGAGTGTACCTGGGGTGGTGGGAGGGGTGTGGGGGGATTGTATACCAAAGAAAGAATTTTTCTTTTACTTTTTCAAAGAGAGGAGCAACGTGGGGGGAGGGGGCAGAGAGGAGGGCTAGGCATGGAGGAAAGTACAACAATGAATGAATGGAAATCCAAAATCTCTGTAAATGTTCATTAAAATTATTAAAATAAAATTTGAAAAAAAATAAACAAAGCAAGCACCAAAAGAAAGTGGAAAGAATACACAGTCACTGTATAAAAAAAGGTGTGTGTGTGTGTGTGTGTATTTCTTAAGTGCCATAGAGTTGTAGACGACCCATACCAACCCTATGAATGAATTTTCATCTTTTTTCCAAGTTCATAGAGTTTCCAAAGGTAAACTTTTTTGGAAGTGGATGCCACTCTTGCTTCCAAGCTTGTCTTATTTGGGTGATCCACAAAAACCAGGCCCGAGGGCCGCAGGTCATTACACTCATCTTCCCAGGCTAGAAATAGCCCCAGACTGATGGCCAAAAGCCTTTTTAAATATGAGGCAAAATTCCATCAGCTCATTCCCTGTTGAGAGCAAGAGCCATATCTAGCAACAACAACAAATAATGATATCATATATATTTGTATAAAAATTAATGAAAAGGTTATGTGTGGGCATGTTTTCATTTATTCTAGGTATTATATAACCAAGAGTGAAATTGCTGGGTAATATGGTTATTCCATGTTTGTTGTTATTTGCTGTTATGTGCCATCAATTTGCTTGTAACTCATAGTGACCCTAAGAACAATAGCCCTGAAACATGTTCTGTCCTGTGCAAACATTACTGTCTCTGACATACCTACCCTCATTACCCAGTCATTGCATCAATCCATCTCATCAATGATCTTCCTTTCTCTGTCCCTCTCCAAGGACTGGTCCCTCCTTGCAACATGCCCAAAGTATGTCACACAAAGCTTCAGAATCCTTACCCTCAAGGGGCAGCCTGGTTTTATCCTTTCTAGGACAAACCTGTTTGTTCCCCAAGCAAAAGTCCATGGCATATTTAACACTCTTCTCCAATACCACAGCTCAAAGGCATCAATTCTCTTTCTGTCATCTCTAATCATCGCTTACCCTTTGGAAAACTGCTAACCTCTTTTTCTCCCAAAGTGGTTACTCAATTTTATAATTCAGCAATGGAAATATAAAGGATTATAGTCTCCACATCATCTTCTACACACATTATTGCTTATCTACATTTTTATAGCCACCATAGATCTTCAACTAGACCCATAGGCAACATCATGATAGACGGAGAAAAGATTTTTTACTTGGATTCACTATTAACACCCATAATAGCAAGATTCAATAAATCAAAAGACACGTTTGCTTTTGGAAAATAAGTTGTCAAGGTCTCTTTAAAGTGTTTAACTAATAATATGTGAGTTTAATGACTAAGGTGATTGATCCAAATCTTCGTATTATACAGAGTTTCACTAATTACTTGTTTTTCCCTTTTTTTATGTTACTCTGATTTATTTACAAAGTTTGAATAAATTGTTTTTCACAAAAGATCCTTCCCATTTCCTTTAGTCCACCCACTCATTGAATTTTGCGACCCTAAGATTAACACCTTACCCCCATCCTCACCCCTCTATTTCCACCCTCCCCCTAACTTGGAACCTCATACTCATTCTACAATAATGGTTTTATACAATATTTGTCCCTATAGAACTGAGCTAGATCACTCAGCATAATGCTCTCCAGTTGCTTCCAAGTTAGGTAGTAATTTACAAAATGATTGCTCCTGTCGTGTATTTTCAATTGCTTACTATGCATCTGAAAGTTGAACAATGAAGAAAGATGGTCAAAGAATTGATGGGTTTGAATTGTGGTGCTGGCAAGATTATTGAATATCCTACAGATTGTCAAAAGGAAAAACAAATATGCCTTGGAGGAAGTGCAACCAAAGTGCTCCTTAGAGACTAGCATGGTGCAACTTCACCTTGCATATTTTGGGCATGCTGTCAGTAAAGGACAGTCCCTGGAAGTTCATCATGCCAAGAAAGGAGTTAAAAAATAAGTAGATCAGAAAGAAAAACAGGAACACCCTCAACAAAAAAGAGAGACACATTAACTGACAGCTGGCTTGAGTATGACAGAGATCATAAGGATGGTTCAGGATGTGGCAAAATTTTGATCTGTTGTTCATAAACTTTCCATGAGTTGTAATCAGCCTGAAGGTACATAACAACAGTGGGTATGAGGTGGTTTCTCATTGTGATTTTTATTCACATTTTCCTTATTACTTATGATTTTAATTCATGCAACCCTTTTTATAGAAATGTTTATTCAAAGCCATTTTCCATTTTATTTTTTTTTATTGTTGTATTGTAAAATATTCTTATTATGTTCAGGGGAAAATACCTTATCAGATAAATGATTTGCACGTTTTTCTTCTATCTATTATGGGAGTATTTATTGTTTTCTTTTTCATAATGTCCTTAAAAGCTTAAAAGTTGTTTCTTTATTTTTAAATTTTTGTTTTGTAATCCATCTATCTCTTGTGCTTTTGGGGTCATATGTAAAAAGACATTGACTAACTCATGGTCACAAAAATGTATTAATTTTTTGAAAAAGACATAATTTCAGCTTTTACATTTAGGTTTATGATCAATATTGAGTTAATTTTATTTATGGTATAGGGTAGATTTTTAATTTTTTTTCTGTTCATATAATATACATATTTCTCAATACTCTTGATGGAAAAGGTATTCTCTATTTATTAAATTATATTAGTACACTTGATAAAAACCAGCACTGTCATAAATATGTAGTCTCAATTCTATACCATTTACCTATATATCTACATTACAGTTTTTGCAATAATTGGTGAGATCAGGAAGTAATAATGTTCCCATTTGTTAATATTTCTCAAATTTAGTTTTACTATTTTGAATTCCTTGTACTCATACAAATTTCAACTTCAATCAGCTCAGTTTTTTCTAATAAGGGATTTGATAAGGAGCCTGCAAATTAAATTTTGTACATTAATCTTCTATCCATTGGAGCTCCATCCTAAGTATCATTCTTATGTGCCATTGAGTCAGAACTGGCTCACAGCTGACCCTCCAAGGAGTTTTCAGAGGCTGTCAAGCATAGGAGGAGATTGTTTATCTTTCTCCCAGGAAGTAGTCAGTGGATTTGAGCTGCATAACTTTTTGTTGGTAACAACTCCATACCACAAGGCCACAGAGCTTCTAAATATTTCTCATTATAAATAAATAGTCGAGCAACCAAGCAAACAAAAACCTACTGGAACTAATAGAAAAACCAAAACAAAACAGTAAAATTACAGTGCATAAGATCAATAGTCAATAATGTGATGAGTTCTTCTATACCAACAAGGAATGCTCTGATAAAAATAAAAAAAATCAAGAAACAATCAACATTTACAATAAACTCCTAAGCTATAAAACTAACCAAGAAATGACCTACCAAAGGCATAAAAGGTTTCTAGAATGAAAAGAAAAAGGCCTTACTATAAGAGACTAAAATTACCTACAACACTTAAAAAGTTAATACCATAAAAATGCTAATTCTACCTAAAATAATTTACAAGTACAGTGAAATTATGATACAAATACAAACATTCTTTATTAAAATGGTAAAATTAATAACCAACTGCATCTGGAAATGAAAGAAATCCACATAATTAAAGAAATGTTGAAGAAAAAGAATAAGGCAGGCAGTCTCACATTTTTCTATATCAAAACATCAGTTATTATCATTAAATCAGCTGGAACTAAGCCATAGCTGACTCTCCATGGTGTTTCCAAGCATCTAAATTCTACAGGCAGTGATTGTCCTCTTCCTCCCATGTATTCACTGATGGATAAGAATTGTCAGATAAAATGAGGCCTTAGGGTAGTGGAGCAACTCTCTATGGAGTATACCATCGACTCAACTCAACTCAACTCAACAACTCAACCCAACTCAACTCATTGATATTGAGTCAGAAGTTACTCATAGCTGACCCTCTAATGGGGTTTCCAAGACTCTAAATTGTGCATCATTCTGCAGTGTAACATCCTCTCTAGTCTATAAGTGGAATAAATTTGAGGACTCAGAAATAAACTGAGTCTTCTGTGGACAACTGATATTTGACAGGTTGTCACTTTGGAAAATGTCTTTTCCAAAAAGACATGCTAAGTCATGCTAGAAACACTGGATATCCACTTGATTAAAAATGAGTCAGGACCCAAACCTCACCTCATAATATATTAAAAAAGTTAACTCAAGATCAATCAAAGACCTAAATTTGAAACCTATAATTATTAAACTCCTGGGACAAAAAAACAATAAAATATACATGCATACTAGAAATAATAATGAATTCCAATTTGCGACTCATATGAAAATGTCAGTGTTAGTATTATCATAAATAATAGTAATAGTTATAATTATCCTTCATGTTTGGAACAATAATGATCACTTTGTAAACATTTTTTTCCACAGTGAACCTCTGAAAAGCAATATTTATTTTTAGTTTATTGTATGAAATGCAAATAAAAAATGTTACAGGATTTGTCTAAGGTTTATAAGGTATACTATAGTATAATAGAGCAAGGATTCAAATACTAACTAAAGAAATTAAGTCTGAGACAAGCTTCTCAAGCTAACACAACTAACGAATTTCACAGTAATGGTTCTAGTTTTTGTCTTCTAGTCCTATATTTCATCTATAATACATCCTACTGTCTATGATGGAGTTGTTGTTACATGCCGTGGCATTAACTATGACTCATAGTGACTCTATGAACAATAGCTTTGAACCTGGTCTATCTTGAGCTAATCTCACTGTCTTTGACACATCTGTTGCATATCAGTTGACATATTTCAATGAATAGATTCAGTATTGGATGTGCTAATCAGGTCGCGCTAAGAAATCTGGAGGAGAGCTACCTGGCCAACTGACTAAAAGAGATGCATATTTCTTTTCATTCATATAAAAAGATAATCCAATAGAGTGTGGAAATCATCAAAAGATATAACTAATAACAAATGCAAGCAAAATCTTGCTGAAGATAATCCAAAACCTACTGGAACGACAGAGAACTGCCAGAAATTCAAGCTAAGGTTAGAAGAGGCCATGACACTGGGGATATCATTACCGATGTCAGATGGATCCTTGCTGAAAGCAGGCAGTAACACAGGAATGTCTATTTGGTTTTATTGACTAAGCAAAGGCATGTGACTGTGTGGACCACAACAAATTGTGGCTAACCTTGAGAAGAATGGGAATCCCAGATCATTTGATGTGCTTGTGAGAAACCTATGACGGAAACTGCTGGCTTTTTCATAAAATAAAAAACTACTAGTAGTATGAATTCCTCAGGGTGAGAAAAAAGGGGGGGGGGAATACATCACATACAGAATGCATTGTTTTAAAATAATGTCTGCAAATTGCTCTTTTGCTTTGCTACTGAGGCATGCTTGGTGATGGGCCTGGCCTCCAGCTGAGGAGGCTGGGTAACATCAGGAAGGAAATGGAAGAAAAATTATAGCAGAGACTTGCAAACTTGCAATAACACATTTCAAGATTTTTGCTTAAAGCTCTCTAGGAGAAAAAGCAATAGGGAATAAATGTTATCTGAGGGCACAAAGACATGTAGACAGTCCATCAGCAACTAACAACATGAAAGGCACCAAAACAACCTTGCCTCAGCAGGGAGCCTCACTGAGTAAAATGTCATGCATCAAGGCTGGATAAAACCCTGCCATTGGCTGCAACTGAAAGTCTGGAGTGTGATGGGCAGCTAGACAGCATTTCAGGACTTTAACAAAACCAGCACTTATTTTATTTCATTAATTTTTAACCTTACCAGTCTTAAATGACATTTTATAATTTTATTCACCAAAGAACAGTTATACATGCTAAAACATGACTTAACTGATTAAGGCATATTACAATAAATATTATGTCTCTGAATCAAATGGGATGAGCTAAAGAATTTGAATTTCTTTCCATTCAGTTTCAGTGCATGAGTATTTTTTTTATACGAAAAACCAGAACCTCTGCTTTTTTACTATTAAGAGTAGTATTAATAAAATTTGGTAGCATAGTGACTTAGTTATGCTATTAACTGAAAGGTTAGTGATTTGAATGCACCTCACTCCCTGAGAGAAAGATGATCAATCTCATCCTATCAGTATTTACAACTCCGGAACCTAGGTGTAAGGATGCTGTGAGTCAGACTCAACTCAGTGGTGGTGGGTTTGCTTTAGGTTGTTGTTACTTTAAAGAAGTTTGATAAACATCAAAAGAGTTGTTGTCAAGTCAACTCTGACTAATGGCACGCCCAAGTATTATAGAGTAGAAGTTCTCTGTAGATTATTGTTGGTACTAATCTTTATAGTAGCAGATTGCCAGATGCTGCTGGATGAGTTTGCAGTGCCAGTCTTTAGGTTAGTATAAACCATCCATAACACCCAGAGATCAGATTAATAGCACGACTTACAATAACTAATGCATCCAGTACTTTGGAGCTTCCAAAATGATCTTACATACATTGTTGCCCTCGATCCTAATTATTTAGGGCTCTAAAAGCCTAGTCTTTATCTAGCTGTGCTGTTAACCCAAAGGCTGAGCATCTCTGGTGATTTGAATCCACATGTTCCTCCACATGAGAGAGAGAGCAGTCTCCACCATTAGATTTACAGTCTTGGAAACCTGCTGGAGTGTGACTTTGAACCGAGATTAACTCAGCAGTGAGTGAGTGAATTCTCATCACAATCTTCTGGGAAAAGCACCTTTATTACCATTATAAATATCAGAAAATTGAGATCCAAATCTAGATGTAACAAATACTATACATCAAATACTGGGCCAAGTGTTGTTACTCATGTCAGGTTATTAACCATTCCATTTTGGTAGGCAAGTAAGATTTGGAAAGAATTAAAAATTCGTAAGGATGACAGAAGAAGAATTGTTGCCGTTGAGTTGTGGTGATGGAGATGACTACTGAATATCACATGCTGTTGTTGTTTTGTGCCATCACGTCACTTGTGACTCATGGCTACCATATGTACAACAGCCCTAAACTCTGCTCTATCCTATGCCAATTTATTGTTTCTGATACACCTACACCCATTACTCAGTCACTGAATCAATCCACCTCATCGAGGGTCTTCCATAGACTGGCAAAACAACAACAACAACAACAACAACAACAACAACCCCAAACCCCAATCAAGTATTCCTTGGAAAAGATGTGGCCAGTGTGTTCCTTTGAGGCACGGATGGCCAAGCTTCATCTTTCATACTTTGGACATGTAGCTAGGCAAGGTTGTTCCTTGGAAGGTACATCATGCTTGGTCAAATGGATTGACTTCAGCAGTGCCTTCCAGTGTCTCAGAGTTGAAAAGGATGGTACAGGATAGGGTAGGTTTCAGAACAACTCTTCATAGAGTTGCTATGAGTTGAACTCGACTAGATGACACCTAACAACAAAAATGACAATATCATAACTACAAGAACAACAAAGCTAATAGAAGGCAGAGAAGATACTTCAACACAGTTCTTTGATCTAAAATTAGTATACTTATAGTAAGAAACCATAGTCCCCAACAAAAAAATTGGAAATTGTTTTGACATATAGTTTTCACAGTGAGTACAGAAGTCGAAAATTGTTCTGAACCTTTACAAGAAAAACAAAAATAATAAATATTCATTGTGGACAATTCATTATTTGTCTAATTTTGATTTATGTAATCACTATGCTCTCATTGTCATTTAATACTCACGAGAAGCCTGGAAGGAATGTTGTTGTTATGTGCCATCAAGTTGCCTGTGACTCATAGTGACCCTATATCCAACAACTCTGAACCCTGCTTTATTTTGAGCCAACATTATTGTCCCTGACACATCTACCCCCATTACACCAGTCACTGGATCAATCCATTTTATCCAGTGTCTTCATCTCATGCACCATCCTTCCACCCTTCTAAGCATGACATCCCTCTCCAAGGACTGGTTCCTTCTTGCAATTTGTCCAAAGTATGTCACACGGAGCTTCAAAATTCTTGCCTCTAAGAAGCAGCCCAGTTTTGTCCTCTACAGGACAATTCTGTTTGTTCTTCTAGCAGTACATGGTATATTCAATACTTTTCTCCAGCTCCACCACTCAAAGACATACATTCTTCTACTATCATCTTTAATCATTGTCCAGATTTCTTATGCATAGCAATTGCGAAGACCATAATCTGGATTAGGCACACCTTAGTCTCCAGACTGACATTCTTGCTCTTCAGTACTCTGGCCAGGTCCTGACAGAAAATTTTGCCAAAGCAATTTGTCTTTTGATTTCCTGGCTGCTGTTACCAAGAGTGTTGATTGAGGAGTCAAGCAAACTGAAGCTGTTTAATAATCTCAATCTCTTCACCACCTATCATGATGCTGCCAGTTGGCCCAGTGGTGAGAATCTTTGTTTTCTTAATGTTGGGGTTCAATCCATACTGAAGGCTGCAATCCTTGACCTTCTGCAGCAAATGCCTCAGTCCTCCTCAGTTTCAACAAGCAAGTTTGTGTCATCTGAATAACATAGATTGTTGAGTCTTCCTCCAATCTTAATTCTACATTCTTCCTTATAGAGCCCAGCCTCAAAGGTGATTTGTTCTGCATATAAATTTAAAAGGTATGGAGAAAGAATGCATCCCTGCCATACACCTTTCCTGATTTTAAACTATGCAGTGTTTCCTTGCTCTATTCTGATGACTGCCTCATGACAGAGAGTTGCCAGAAATTTAAGCTGGGTTTACAAAAGGCCATGGCACCAATAATGTTATTGCTAATATCAGATTGATCCTGGCTAAAAGTAGAGAATACTAGAAGAATATCTATTTATGCTTCATTGACTATGTAAAGGAATTTGACTGTAGAGCAATCAGTGGTCTCTCCAAATTGTTAGGGAGCAATGATATCAGTTTGAAGACTAAGGTGTGTCTGATACAGGCCATGGCCTTTTCAATTACTTGCTAAGCATCTGAGAGCTTGAAAGTGAATAGGGATGACAAAAGAATTGATGCCTTTGTGCTGTGGTGTTGGATAATAGTACTGTATATCCCATCCTATGGACTGTCAAAAAGCCAAACAGATATGCCTTGGAGAAAGTACAGTCATAGTGCTACTTGGAGATAAAGATGGCACTACTTCATCTCACATAGTAAGGTAATATTGTTAGGAGAGGTTATTTTTTACAGGGGGGCATCATGTTTGAAAAAGTTTAAGGTAAGCAAAAGGGAGGAAGAGCCTCAACAAAGGGATTGACACAGTGACAGCAGCAATTCATAAATGATGAGGATGGCACAAGGTAGGTTCAGATATGGAATCTAACAAGAAGTCACTAGAATTGTGGTGTTGGAGAAGTGTGATGAAAACCCCATGGATTGCCAAAAGAACAAAGAGATATATGGTTGTTTGAAATTCCAGAAACCTGTGTGAAATACCAATCCTACCACTCAGAAGTATGTGACCTTGGCTAAGTAATTTATATGAGTCTAATTTTTTTAAAAAAATTAAATTATGTAGATAATTATTAAAAGAAAATGGAAAGAATATAATGAGTCACCGTATCGAAAGGAATTGGCAGACACAGAAGAATTTAATGAAATAACACATGAGCAAAAGCCTATGGGGATGAAGGAAGAAGTTCAAGCTGCTTTGAAAGAACTAACAAAAAATAAGGCCCAGGAATAGATGGTATCCCAATTGAGATATTTCAGCTAACAGATGCTGCCCTGGATGTGCTCACCAAGTTGTGCCAAGAAATCTGGAGAACAACCACTTGGCCAACTGACTGGAAGAGATCTATAATTGTTCTCATTCCAAAGAAAGGTGACCCAACAGAGTGTGGAAACTATAGAACAATATCATTAATTTCACATGCAAGCAAGATTCTACTGAAGATTATGCAAAAACGACTGGTACAGCACATCAGCAGAGAACTGCCAGAAGTTCAGGCTGGGCTTAAAAGGGGTCGTGGTATTAGGGATATTGTAGCTAATGTTAGATGGATTTTAGCTGAAAGCAGGGAATACCAGGGGAATGTATATCTGTGTTTCGTTAACTATGCAAAGGCGTTTGACTGTGTGGATCATAACAAACTGCGGCTGACTCTGAGAAGAATGGGGGTAGCAGAACACTTGATCATGCCAACGAGAAACCTACACTTGAACCAAGAGGCATTTGTCAGAAAAGAGCAAGGAAACACTGCATGGTTCAAAATTAGGAAGGATGTATGCCAGGGATGTGTCCTGTCTTCATATCTTTTCAACCTATATGCAGAACAGATTATCCGGGAGGCTGGGCTCTATGAGGAGAAATGTGGGGTCAAGATTGGTGAAAGATATCAACAATCTGCGTTATGCAGATGACACAACCCTGTTTGCTGAAACTGAGGAGGACCTGGAGCGCTTTCTGCAGAGGGTCAAGGGCTGCAGCCTCCAATATGGATTGAGGCTCAATGTCAAGAAGACAAAGATTCTCACCCCTGAACCAATTGGCAGCATCAGGATGAATGGTGAAGAGATTGAGGTTGTACACAGCTTTAGTTTGCTTCGCTCCACAGTCAACACTCTTGGCACCAGTAGCCAGGAAATTAAAAGGCCCATTGCCATGGGAAAGTCTGCTGTTAGGGACCTCTCCAAAGTACTTAAGAGCAATGGTGTCTCTCTGGAGACTAAGGTGCATCTGATACAGGCCATGGTTTTTGCAATCACCTGTTATGCATCAGAGAGTTGAACAATGACTAAGGAGGATAGAAGGAGAATTGATGCCTTTTGAACTCTGGTGCTGGAAAAGAGTATTGAAGGTACTATAGACTGCTAGGAAAACAAACACGTTCATCCTAGAAAGGGTTAAACCGGGCAGCTCATTGGAGACAAGGATTCTGGGGCTCCGTCTAACATACTTTGGACATTTTGTAAGGAAGGACCGGTCCTCAGAGAAGGACATCATGCTTGGTAGGGTGGAGGAACAGCGCAGGAGAGGAAGGCCCTCTATGAGGTGGATTGATTCAGTGGCTGGATAATCGGAATGGGTGTATCGGAGACGGTGTGATTGGCACAGGACAGAGCAGAGTTTAGGGCAGTTATATATAAGGTCACTAAGAGTCGCAAGCGACTTGACAGCACATAACAACAACAACAACAGATAATTATGCAGCCGCTATGGTGTGGAATCATCAGAACCTCTGGTAGTGAAGCAGTTAAATTCTTGGCTGCTCATGGGTGAGTAGTTAAAAATCCCCTGATACTCTGTCTAGGAAATCCTAGGACAGGCTCTACTCTGTCTTTTAGGTGCCATTATCAACTCAACAGCACACTAAATGAGGTTGATGGGCAAACAGGAAAAATAAATATCATTCTACCACCAATTCAGAAGTTTACTGTGTAAGTCACATGCTACATTTGCACTAATATACTTGGTAAACAAGAAAATAAAACCATAAAAACCCAAAACTAGAGATTCTAGAGAAAGCCTGTTTGATACTCAGATATTAATCTGTTACGACTCAATTTAACTTGACAGCAAAAAGTTTGAGTGTTTCAGAGAAAAGTAATCATTAAAATCTTAAAAGATTCACCTCTTACAGAATTTATTCAGAGAACTGAATGTTAAACCAGGAGGGGGGAAAAAAAACAAAACAACAAAACCCAACCAAAAAAACATCCAGAAGATTATCCTGTTACTTTAAACTTGGGCAGGTATCAAAAGACTTCCACAGGGTACAATTTCCCAGCACTCTGTTCTAAGAATACATTCCAAAGACAACAAAAAGGCCATTCTTTGTAAATGCATATATGTGTGCTTCCATTCAGGTTTGCATGCCTGTGTCTGTTGGCGCGTGTGGGTGCTTAAGAAGCTCCTCTCTACTTACTTGCCTCCAAATGTGGGCATCTTTCTACAGTGCTCCAGATGTTCTATCAGAGTTGTTAGGTTGTCAATAAGTAATGCCAAAAACAAGGTGTTTATAGCAACTAATATAAAATAATGTGTTTTCCACCATTTGGGAGTATTCTATAATTTTCAAGGACAAAAGAAAAAAAGAAAATTGCCTTTTCATCTTCTGGAAGATTGGTCGCTTCTGGATGTTTTAAAATACCTTCCTGTCAATACACTCAGACCCTTTAGAATAGTAGTCTGGAAATAAGAACATACTGATGCTCAGACAGCGCCAATCTATTATTGCCGAAGGGCTAGAGGCCAACTTGGCTCATGATTCTGAAGGCTGACGGAAGCACCTCCTCTTGGTGGCTCTATGTTTTCATATTTAAATAAATCCTAAAGGCATAATCAAAATAATTAGATTTTCAAAAGCAGTAGGAATCAATTTGACTTTAGAAAACATCCCATGATTTAAAAGATCTCAGAGGGTATTATGTCCAACTTTTGTCATTTTACAAAGAAGGAATCTTGAGCACAGGGTGTGAAAGAATCTTTTGTGAAGCTACTTGGGCAGTTAGTTGAGTTCTGTTTGGTTTATTTATTTCCCCCCCCCCCCTCCTCCTGTAACTACATTAAAAACTTTTAAAAAATACAAAACCCGAACCTCAGTAGCTTGTGTCACATTTTTAATTGCTTGCTGATTGCTGACTTCTATAATTAGTTGTCACTGAGTCGACTTCAAGTCATGGTAATTCTAACGCGGTAGAACAGAGCAGAGCTGTGCTAAGTAGGGATTTTAATGCTTGATTTACAGAAGTAGATCATCAGCCATGTCCTCTGAGACACCTACGGGTATACTTGAACTTGCAGCCTTTTCGTTAGTGGCCAAAAATGTTAATGTTTCTATCACCCAGGGACCGCTAACTCCATTAGAAGGAAAAATAAAGGGGGGGGGGTGTAGGATGTCAAGGTCAGAGGAGGGACATTAGAAAGCCATAGACTTCCATTTAAACTATATTGAGCCACTTAATAAAGAATTTAATTCCTATGTCTTAGAGGATGTATAGATAAAATGCTCCTGAGAGGCAAGGATAAGGAGACTTCATCTCACATACTTGGGGCATGTTCCAGCCTCTGAAAAAGAGCACTATGCTTAGAAAAATAAAGAGTCAGCAGAAGAAAGGAAGGTTCTCCACAATAGGGATTGACATAGTGATTGCAACCATGATTTAGGCACAACAGGGATTGATTGTGATGATGATGTAGAATCAGGGAGGGTTTTATTTTGTTCTACACATATGGTTGTTATGAGTCAGAGCCTACTCAATTGATAATTAATAGCATACCCTGTGATTTGCACTATAAAATGGAAATAATCTACAAAATAATTAAAATTGTTATCACTGCCAAATATCTAGCTTAAATAGGCATAAACAAAATGGAGGAAACTATTGCTTCTTATGATCTAACTGTTGAAAGGACTGAAATTGCAGAGCAAGTGATGACTAAATATGACTAAATATTGCTGTTATGGACATTGGTGTAAAAATCTCCATATGTGCCTCAGTTATAATCTCCTTGGGGTATATTCCTAGCAGTGGAATAGCTGGGTCATATGAAATGTCTATGTTCAACTGTTTGAGGAAACACCAAACATCCTTCCAGAGTGGTTGTATCATTTTACAATCCCACCAAGAGTGTATGAGAGTTCCAATTTCTCCACTCCTTCTCCAACATTTATTGCTTACTGTCCTGTTACATTTGCCACTGCTAGTAGGGTGAGATGGTATCTCGTTGTGCTTTTGATTTGCATTTCTCTTAATGTTTGTGATTTTGAGTGTTTCTTCATGTGTTTGTTGGCCATTCCAGTATTTTCCTCTGTGAAAAGTCTTTCCATGTACCCTGATGACCACAGCAGCATTATTCACAATTACAAGAACATGGAAACAGCTCAGTTGTCCAACAATAGATAAATGCATTAAGAAATTGTTTATATGATGGAATACCATGCAGCACTCAGAAACAATGATTTCAAAAACTACTACTTAACATGGGAGAAATTGAAAGCATTTTGATGAGTGAGTTAATTCAGTCTGATAAAGACTAAATATAATATGATTGATGTTCTTCCTGGATAAGACTACTATTGTAAAAATGGAAGTATAACTAGTAATATGTGAGTGAAAGTCCAAATGTGGAAAAAGAGGCGGCAGAGAAATAGAGGGTGGACAGGGAGAGAAATCATTGGGTCGTAGAATTTGGTAGGTGGAGGGAGGGGTGAAGGACATGGGAAAGATCTAGAGGGACCTGAAAAGACAGGGTAATGGTGGAAATAGATGAAATGTGGTTAATTTTACAAAAGACAATATATGGGAAAGATTGCATGAAATATAATGGTAAAACATAATACATATGAATTTTGTATGCAAAACAATGTATTTTTTTTAAATGACTGAATTAAAGGATCCAACACTGTTTGACATCCCTTTCTTCTTTCTATGCATCATGTTAATTTTTTGTTGTTGTTGATCTCCTCCATGCAGAATGGGTCACTCTTTGTGACCACAAGGAACAATATTTTTTCTCTCTTATGCCTACTATAAAAATCCTACATGAGTATCACTGAATTTTATACCTAAAAGATATTGAATTGCTAAATATTATCTATCTTGTTACAACAATAAAAAAATTTCCTCTCTTAGGACTCTAATTGGCTCATTTTGGGTATTATTATGATGCCTTTGGCCAGTAAGTAGGGAGAGTTGTATGCAAAGCCTCAGGGAAGCCAGAGTTTGAATGAATCACAGCCGTTTTATAGAATAAGAAATAAGCTATAGTATAAAATAACTGTAATTATCTACTACAAATGTCTAAGAATCAACAGATTAAATAAAATGGTGTTAGATGTTGCTGAATTGACTATAACTCATCGCAACCCTAAAAGCAATAAACCTGAACCTTACTCCATCCTGGGCCATCCAGGTAATGTATGATACACTTGAGCTTATTCTTACAGTCACTGTGTAAATATATCTTCTTTTTTTCTGAATTATACTAGTTTATTTACAAAATTCTAATACATTGCTTTCCAGAACAGATTCCTCCAATTTCCCTCACTGCCACACCCATCAAATGTACAACTCTGTGATTAATCCCCACCTCCCCCACACATGCACATCCTTATCTCTTCTTGAGGGTCTTCCTCTCTTTTGGTGACCTTTCTAAGCACAGTGTCCTTTACCTAGTATTGACTCCTCCCAACAACATTCCCAGAATATCTTCACCATCTATTTCTCCAAAGAGTACCTTGGTTGTAACTTCTCTAAGATATATTTTTTTCTCTTGGCAGTAAATGGGATATTCTGTACTCTTTTCCATTCTTCAATTCAATTCTTCTTCAGTTCAAGGCATTGATTCTTATTCTGTCATCCTTAGTCATTGCTCAACTTTCAAACATACAATAAGTAACTTAATTGAATAGACAATAGACAAAATTTCAGGGCAGTTGCCTTATCCTATAGTAAGTGTTTTTAAGTAATTTAGTAGTGTTCCTGGAAAATGCAAGGGACACTGATTAATGAGCAGTGAAATCAGGAAATGTGAGAGTTTTTAAGGGGATCACTCTCGGGTGGGGGATAAAAAGAATTCTACTTCAGTGTACTAGAGTCTGAGTGGCTACACAGGGCCCCAACATCTATGCTCAAAGTTATACCATCTTTAGCATTTTGGTAGATAGGCAACATAGATGGAAAAAAGATTGAAACTATCAATGTCTTCACATTGCTTAGATCTATAATAAATACACTTGGTGCCAGCAGTCAGGAGACCAGGAAATGTACTGGACTGGGGAAGTCTAAAAACAGGGACTGTACTTTGGAAAGTCTCTGAATTACTGAGGAACAATGATGTCAGTTTGGGGGCTAAGGTCTAGGCCATGGACTTTTCAGTAACTTGCTAAGCATCTAAGGGCTGGACAATGAATAAGAATGACAAAAGAATTGATGCCTTTGAACTGTGGTGTTGGAAAAGTGTACTGAATATCTCATGGACTGCCATAAGAACAAACATATGTCTTGGAGAAAGTGAAGCCAGAGTGCTTTTTGGAGGCAAAGATGACAGAGATTCATCTTTTATGCTTTGAGCATGTTTTTAGGAGATTTTTTTTTCTTGGAGAGGGTCATCATGCTTGAAAAGATGGAGTGACAGTGAAGAAGAGGAAGATCCTCAACCAGATAAATTGACACAGTGACTGCAGCAATTGCCTTGAGTGTGTCAGAGATTGTGAGGATGGCATAAGATAGGAAAGGTTTCAGATCTGTTGATCAAAGAGTCACTATGAGCCATGATCGATTCAATAGCACCTAATAGAAACAGTACTTTACCAGTAGATTGTTGAAGTGACTTTAATAAACTCTTTACTTTTCTTTTGCTTTAGTTTTATGGTGTCAAAATTTTCAAATCCAAGATTTCTTTTCCTTTGGGTTGTTTTCCTGCCAACACTGGCAAAGTACCTAAATCTACACATTAGAGCAGCAGGGTGAGAGAAATTTTAAGCCAAAGAGATAATGTTGATGTCTCTATCAAAGCCATACAAACTAAATCATAATGACATAATTGTTCTGCTAGAAAATAATATTCGATCTAGAAAAATCTGAAATTTAGGTCATCAAAATTAGATATAAAGATATAAAGAAAACACCCCCCAATTGACCACTTTAAAAAAGACCCTAAATTTATGGAAAGAACATTCAAGTGTTAAAATGTATAGTCATGGAATTTAAATCTAAACTTATTGCCTCATTTAATAAATGTTTGTTGAATATCTACAATAATAAAAGCTATTCTCAACACTAGAAATGTATTCAATTATTTGATTTACATTATAAGGACCATAATCCAAAGCAAATAATAACAAGTGAAATGATTTAACAAGTAAATACTAACAACTGAAAGAATAAGGAATAATAAAGCCAACCAAGATTAACATCATGATAAATGTTTAAAAACTGCAAGCTGTGAATGCTTTCATTCCATTTGACTCAACTATCTCAATGTCTGTGGGATCAGCGATTAAAAAAATAATTAATGATGTATTGGGCTATTCTGCCTCAGAAAAACATCTTTAATAATTTATTTTACTTTGATGACTAAGATGCATCTGTCCCAAGCCAGGTTTTTGTCAGTTACCTTATGCTGTTGTTGTTGTTTGGTGCCATCGAGTCGTAGACGACTCATAGAGACCCTATGAACGAATGGCCTGAGCAATGTTCGTACATAGAGTTTCCGGAGGCAAGCCATTTCGGAAGTGGATGCCGCTTCTGCTTCCAGGCTTGTTTTAATTGGGAAGCTCCAGCCAACACTGTCCACCATGGGTACCTATTACCACCATTGGCACATCACTGTCACAGTGTTCAGCACAGCAACACTAGTCCCCTCTGTACAGCAACACACAGACCAGTGCTATACCACCTAGAAGAATGTTTGACAGGAAAACAATTTGAACCTGGCCGAGGGCCCCAGATGAAAATCACCCACCTTCGGCTTGGTAGCATAACTTCCTTTCCACTAGGTCACCTTATATGTATGTGAAATATGGGTAATGAAAAAGAAGAAAGAAAAGAATTGATATGTTTCCATTCTGATGTGGGAGTAGAACAAAGAATATATAAGGACCATCAAAATAACAGGCAAAATCAGTCTTTAAACATAGTATCAGAAGGTTCTTTGGAGGTAAAGGTGGTAAGATTTTGCCTAACTTACTTCGAACATGTCATTGTCATTGTTTAACGTAGAGTCAGAACTGACCCATACATAGCTGACCCTCTGGTGGGTTTTCAGAGGCAGTTAATCACATGGAAGGAGATTTTCCATCCTTCTCCTGTGGAGCAGATGTTGGGATTCAAACTTCATGCCTATGAGATTGCAGTGCAGCTTCTTGGCACTAGGCCTCCAGAGTTCTATTAGGACCAGAACATATCATTAGGAGAGAATATTGTTAGAAAAAGACATTGTGTTTGGTAAATTGTATGGCCAATGAATGAGATGGTTTTTCAAAGATTCACAACAATGGATTCTAATATACCAAGGAGAATAAGTACAGTGCAGGTCTGAGCAATGTTGCATTTCATTATACATAAGACTGTCACAAATAGGAGCTGATTCAAAGAGAACTAATAACAAAGATAAAAACTATAGGACAGTATGGTTAAGATAATCTTTGAGCAGAGTCTTAATAAATTGAAGGAGGCAATTAAGAGGGAAACTTGGGAGAACATTCGAGGGGAATATTGGTAGTTTCAAATACTCTAAAGTAGAAACAAACTTGAACAGAAAGGTAGAAGCTAGATCAGACAGGACTCATAGGCTCTAGGAAAGTTTGGAATTTTAATCAGAATTTGAAGGGTTCCTCACTGTATCGTTTTATATTTAAAATAAACACTTTGGTTGATATTTGGAGAAATGACAAAAACAAAAGTAGCAAGATAAGAAGTGGAAAGTTCAGTCAGGAAACTCTTTTAGAAGTGTAGACTGTTGATAAAGTTCTGCTTATATTGGTAGAGTTGAAGGTCACAGTAAATAGTCTTATTCCAGGGATATATTGAGGGAGATCCAACAGGACTTCCTGAGTCATGAAATGTGGAGGCTGAGGCAAGAGAGACAGTAAAGACAATGGCATCTAGAGTTTTGCTAGAGCATCTCAGTTTATAGCCACTTCTCTATAGGAGGAATACTGGTATTAGAGCAGGGATTTGCAGAGTTCTGTTTTAGAAATGCAAACTTGAGATGCTTATCTAAATATAGTTAAGATCTTCAGAGACATAAGTTTGCAGCATGAGAAAGTATTAAGGGAGCACATACAATATGAGGGTAGTTGAGTCTGACTCTATACACTTCATAAAGGGGAAGTGTCTCTCCATCGATAATATCCACAGCAGCAAATAGTTTGGTTAGACATGCTACCCATCTCCCCAACCATGGTCCTGAACCTATTTCTACCAATCATTGTTGACTCAATGACTTTACTCACATCTGTAGGGTTTATTAGGGAAATAGATTGAAGAATGGAGGAGGCAAAGAGTATCACACAACGCAAGTCCAGGTTTAGTCCAGCAAAGAACAAGTTCTCAATTAGTTACAGTGCAGCAGTGTAATTGCAAGAAGCCTGGTTTTCTCAATCATCCAGTAAACTTTATGTCAGAGCTGTTAAACATTAGCTTTTACTTCAATTCAATTTTAATTCTGTGTGTAAAACCTTTAATTGTAGCATAAATACAAGGCTCTTCTGGGTACATTTTGCCATAGTCTCCTCACACCTTCACCGCAGTCTCAAATTCTCTATACACCACTATCACTAGGATACTTTTTTCACAGTGTAGAAAGTACTCTCTCATGTTGGCCCCACAGCTCTTGATGATTTGCAAGACCATGTGTCCACAGTTAAGGTAGCTGGAGACCATGTCCTGCATTCTCCCCAGTGGAGGCTAATGTAATGGATAGAGAAGCAAATTTCTAGAGCTTCTGAAACCACAGAAAGAGGAAGAGAATAAATTGAATTGAGACAAAAATGTGAGATACATTAACTGGAAGGTAATATTGAAAGTCAAAGGCTGGCTGAAAACACTTTGGCAGAATTTTTTTCAGAAGACAAAACAAGAGGGGAAAAAATCATCACTAAAGGATTTAGAAGTCTGGAAGAACAGGAGCCAGTGAGGGAGCTGGCGAACTAATATAGTACTGTATTTGAAGCGAAGTAAAGAGGAAGGAGTACTTCAAGGAAGAGGGAGTGATTAGGCAAATTAGAAGTTAAAAGTAGCTTTGACAAAAGTATACTCAAATGGATTGTGAGGATGAAGCCTGATCTTAGTTGATTTAAGAAAGAATAATCAATTGTGGATAATCATTGAGTCAATTCCAATTCATGGAAATTCCATAGATTTCAGAGCAGAATCTTATCTCTGTTAGCTTTGGATCACACAGACTCTACCACTTCTTCACTCCAACTGATGAAGAATGAGAAGTGAGAAAGTTAACAGTTAATATAGTTAGCTCTTGGATTTTCTTTAAAAGAGGTGAAACCGACAGTGTCTGTTTCTGGCAAATAAACAACATGAGGTCTAGAAAGATAGTTTCAAAGATTGGAAATATTACAAAATGTACACTTAAAGACTTGTTCAGATAGAGAAGAGATACAGAAATTGAAATTGAAATAGGGTAATGAGTGAAACTACACTCGGTAAATTAGAAAAGGCTATAAAAGGGTCAGATGCTATAATTTTATCTAAATGGACATTTACTTCCATAACTCACATCTCACAAACCATTGTATCATGTTCCTTTTATAAATATTTATGGTGACATTATAAACACACTCTTGACCACTTCTTGTTTGTTTTACTTTTATAGGAGATTCTTTGTTAGTTACAATAATAGCTATTGAGTTTGGGAAAAAATGATGAAATTGTTCATGTACCAATGAAGTCACACTTTTATGTTCCATTGACTCATTCTTTGAAACCAAAACTTGATAAAACATAGATGACACTCTTATTGCAATATAAAAACAATATTTCAAATGCTTACAGTGTATAATGTCAAGGTAGATTTTGTGAAATTTACAATTCAGGGTAATATAATTGAGATATCAATTCTTGCGCAGGGGCCATGCCAATCTTCTCTGTATTGTTCCAATTTCAGTATAAGTGCTGCCAAAGTGAGCACAAGATATCAATTCTCATAAGCACTATTTAAATTTATTTTCATTTTGTCTCATCTTTTTAATTTTATTGATTTTGCCATATGCAAAAGTTAAGGATATAATAGTATAACATATTTCAAGGCTGATACTGGCTTTATAACTGCATTAAATATTAGAAGTGGTGCAAGGGAAAAGATAAAGCTATGTGATTAAGTTTGTTTATCCTTCTTAGGGAAACTGCTCCTCTCCCTGTTGAAGTAACACATGGAACACTCCAGAGGAGGCAGCTGATATGCACTTATGCAAGCCATGCATATGAAATTGTATAGCTTTTACTAATAATCAACAAAGATGAGTGAGTGTAAATTTTCTCATGCTAATTTGAATAATAAATATTACTTGTGATTTTAAGCAAGAAACACCACAGTTTGAACTGAATTTTAAAGGGATTACCCTTTTCAAGGTGGATTAGAAGAAGGTAAGGAATAAGGAGATCAATTAGAAACCTCATTTAACCATTAACTCAATATGCCAATTACTTCTACAGGATGCTAGAGATTTTACTAGCTTCTGGGGATTATCTCAAGAGGAAAATGTTCTTCCCTTAGAAATTTTACAGCTAACAAGCAGCCAAAACATATTAGGTTTAGTTATGTGAAGACTAATAATCAGTGGACTATCTCTCCTAAAAGTGATTTAGAAAACAACACATTTGTGCAAAAAGTAAAACTTAATGTGAAACACCTTTATTAATTTGGAGACATGTCTTTTTGAAGCTGAAAAGTCATGAAGTAGTGGGAGTCTGGAGCAGTTATGAAAGGTCATGTGAAGCTGTGATGGAGCACAAATTAAAGGTAAACAGAGATAATTCTCCAGAAGTTTGTCCCAGAGAAACCAGTCTGCTTCTAGGAGACAAATATTTTGAAGCTTTGTCTAACATACTTTGGGCATGTTGCAAGGAGGGACCAGTCCTTGGAGAGGGACATCATGGAAGGGTGGAGGGACAGCACAGGAGAGGAAGGCCCTCAATGAGATGGCTTGACGCAATAACAGGGGGTAATAACAGAGACAATGAGATTGTGTCAGGACAAGGCAAGATTCAAAGTTTGCACACAGGGTTCCTATGAATCACAGGCCCAAAACAACAACAACAAAAGATATGAGGAAAAAAGAGACAGTAAGAATCAAAGAAGGGAGAGGAAAATGAAGCAACATTACAGAAAAAAAGAGACACCAGCAGAGAGTTTATTGCGAAGGAGAAGGTAAGAGATAATAGCAAGCACGGTCTTGGTTTCTGTCCTAATTTCAGCTCCAATCCGGCTGCATCTTTAAAGCAGCCAGCGAAATAGTGAGACTTGGTGTAGGTCTGTGGTGGGTTTGATATTTCCAGACACAATTTAGAAAATACAACAGAAACAAAGAAAATCCAAAAAGAAACAGTTTTTCCTTTTCCCTACAGCTTTCACTAGCTTATTTTCTTGAGCAAAGGGGGATGGGAGGAATATGGTTGAGAGAGGCAGGAGAAAAAGGTTTATGCTCTCAGCGAACACAGCTCATGCAGAAGTAAAAGACATTTTGAGAGCAATTTTTTTCCCCTTTTTTAAATGGAGCATGTGTAGTCACCCTTACACTTGACAAAATGCTTCCAGGAAAACTCCTGCCAGACAACAGTGCTACAGGGTCTGTACCGTAGAACAAAAGAGCACACTTAATTCACATGGCATTTTACCCATGAGTAAAACCAAAAAGTGAACAGTAGCAGAAAGCAGGATCAATGATGGCCCCAGATGAAAAGGTGGCTGCACAAAGGCCCATCTTTTGCTCCTCTTTTTGCTCAGACCTTCATATACTTATCATGTCTGTCCCCAAGTTAAACTCTCCTTTCATCATGCCTGTCTCCTGAATATTCTCATGGCTCATTCTGTGACAGAGACGAGGCCAATCATGCATCCTTACAGAACAGCCCCACTATTTCTTTGGACCTGTGCTAGATAATGAGATCATAAAGATAAAAGAATTTTCTTTCTTGAAGAGCTCAGTGTGGTGAGTCAATCAGGCAAAATAAAATAGATAAAGATTGTTGTTGTTTGGTGCCATTGAGCTGACTGAGACTCACATCAACACTACGAACAACAGAGCTGAAAGTTGCCCTAACCTGCACCGTCCTCAGAACCTCCATCATGCTCAAGGCCATTTGCAGCAGTCATTGCATTGGTTCAGCTTGTTGAACATCTTATTCAATAATCTTTCCCCTCTCCTAGCATGATGTACTCTATACATTTCCCAAGAAGGTTCTAAAATCTCCAAGGCTTGATTCCTCTGGACAATATGCCCAAAGCAAGCTAGATGAAATGTCACCATCCGTGCCCCTAAGGAGAACTCTGGACACACTTCCTCCAGAACATATTTGCTTGTTCTTTTGGCAGTCCATGGAATTTTCAAATTCTTCTCCAACACGATAATTCAAAGGCTTTGATTATTCTTCTTCTTGCTTCCTTATTTGTTGTCCAACTGTCAGATACGTATAAAGCAATTGGAAAATACCATGTCTTAGATCAGGTGCACCTCAGTTTTAAAAAACTGACATATTTGTTCTTTAGGACTTTGGAGGGTTTCTTGATAGCAGACTTCCCTGCTGCTACCATGAGTGTTGATTGTGAATGTAAGTAAATTGATAGCTTTTGTTCCTCCATTTACCGATGTTGTTGCCTGTTCTAGTGGTTAAGATTTTTCTTTTTTGCTTTTGAGATGTAACTCATACTGAGAATTGTAAGTCTTTGATCTGCAGCAAATGCTTCAAGTCTTCTTTGGAGAATAAAAAAACCCCCAAAACATCTAAGCGTGGCAGGCATAGAGTGCTATGAAACTCAGGCCCCTAAAACATTGAGAGGTGGGATTCTATTAGGGAGAATAATTTAGTTACATCTGAAGATAAGGGAGAAAAAACTGTTTTTAAAAATAAAAGTTTGAATTTGAAAGAGACTAGGGAGTGAATGGTAAAAACTGTGCTGCAATCACAAAGGCTCATGGTTTTAATCTACCAGCTGCTCCATAGGAAAAGGGTAGACAGTCTCCTCCAAGGCAATTTGTTGTTATTACGTGCCAGAGAGTTGCCTGTGACTCATAACAACCCTATGTAACAATAGCTCTGAAGCTTGTCCTATCCAGAGCCAGTCTCACTGACTCTAACACACCTACTCCCTTTACCTCCACCCATCTTACCCAGAATCTTCTTCTCCTACACTGTCTTTAAACCCATTCAAGGATGATGTCCTTCTCCAAGGACTACTCCCTTTTGACAATATGCCCAAAGAATGTGAAACCGAGCTTCAAAATCCTTGCCTCCAAGGAGCAACTTGGTTTCACCTTCACTAAGACAGACCTCTTAGTTCTCTTGGCAGTCAGTGGTTCAATACTCTACTCAAGCACCACAACTCAAAAGCATTTATTCTTCTTCTGTCATCCTTAGTCATTGTTCAGCTCTCTAATGTATAGCAAGTAATTGTGAAGACTATGGCCTGGGTCAGGTGCACCTGAGTCTCTAGACTGACATTGTTGCTCTTCAAGACTCTGGAAAGGTCCCTGACAACAATTTTTCCAATGCAATTTGTCATTTGTTTTCCTGACTGCTGGTGCCAAGAGTATTGATTGTGGAGCCAAGCAAGTTGTTTTTGTTAACAACTTCAATCTCTTCTCCTTCTTTCATGGTGCTGTCAATTGGCCCAGTGGTGAGAATCTTTGTCTTCTTGAAGCTGTGCTTCAATCCATATTGAAGATTACAGTACTTGACTTTCTACAGCGAGTACTTCAGGTTGTCTTTAGTTTCAGCAAGTAAGGTTGTGTCATCTGCATATTGCAGTTTAATGAGGTTTCCTCCAATCCTTATGTCACATTCCTCTTCATAAAGTCCAGCCTCCTGAGTGATCTGTCCTGCATATAGATTAAAAAGGTATGGAGACAGGATGCATCCCTAACACACTTCTTTCTTGATTTTGACCCATGCAGTGTTTCCTTGCTTTGTTCTGAGGACTGCTTCCTGGTCTAAGTTTCACATGAGCATAATCACATTTTCTGGGATTCTCATTCTTCTCAAGGCTGCCACAAGTTGTTGTGATCCACACAGTCAAACATCTCTGTACAATCACTGAAAACAGATTCCTCTGGTACTCTTTGCTTTCAGCCAAAATCCATGCGATATTGGTGATAATATGCCTAGTGCCGTGGCCTCTTCTACACCCAGCTTGTATTTCTGGTAGTGTTCTGTTGCTGTACTGATCTTGTCAATTCTGGATAATCTTCAGGAAACTTTTGCTTGTGTGTGATATTGCTTTATATTTAACATGCTATGTCTTTCACCCTTTTGTTTGGAATGGGAATAAATATGGATCTCTTCTTGTCAGATGGCCAGGCGGTGTCCTCTAGATTTCTTAACACAATGTTGTGAGTATGTCCAAGTCATCATTTATTTGTTGAAATACATCAGTTGCTATTCCATCAGTTCCTGGGGCTTTATTTTTTGCCAAGTCCTTCAGAGCAGCCTGCACTTCCTCCTTCATCACCATTGCCTCTTTATCATATGTTGTTTCATGAAATTATTATGTGTCAGCCAATTCTTCTTGTACAGTGACTCTTTATACTCTTTCTGTCTTCTTTTAATGCTTCTTAGATAATTCAATATTCTACCCATATTGTCCTTAAGTGTCGCAACTCAAGGCTTGAATTTATTCTTCAGTTCCTTCAGCTTAAGAAATTGCACGTGAGTTCAGCCCTTTTGATTTTCTGACTCCAACTCTTTGCACATTTTATTATAATATTTTGCTTTGTCTTCCAGAGCTGTCCTTTGAAATCCTTAACTCCCTGCTTCCCCCCCCCCCTTTGCTCTGGCTTCTCTGTGCTCTAATACAGAGAGTTGATTCTAACATCCATCTCAGTCTTTTCTTCCCCCTCTGTGTTTGCCTCTAAAATTTCACTGGAGGGTCAGCTCCTACTTGACTGCACACAACAACATAAGCACATATACTTAATAAATTACCATTAGGTGCATTTGAGTAAAGGGCAATTTTAAATAGGTTGTTAATGATGCTATATTATGGAAGGGAAGCTCTAGTGGCCCAGTGATAAGGAGCTGTGCTGCCAATTCTCCCAGAAAAGCAGTTTAAATTCAGTAGCTACTCCATGGGAGAAAGATGGGCAATCAATCTCTTCCCAAGCGATTGACTGCCTCTGAAAACCAGCTGGAGAATCAGCTAGGGGTTGGTTCTGACTCAGTTCTATATAACAAAAACAGTCAAGTAATAAGACATCTAAGCAACAGAAATACTTTTACATCAGTTGACCTTGACATCCTCAGAACACATCACTTTGTGATCTACAGGTCTTAGGAGGACAGAGCTTTCTGGTTCACTACAAGCTCTATCTAATGTCTGTATGTGGGGGTATTTAGGCGCAGAGATGCTGAGGGAAAAGTGCCTACACTTCCAGCAGGAAGTAATTGAGTTCAACAAATACAAATGGACACCTACTGTTTGCTTACTGCCTCCCACACTGCACTACAATCTCTCACAGTGCTGGAATCTCATCTAATTGATCTTTGTGCTCCTTGGCATTCAGCACAAGATCTAGCACAGAATAAACATGATAGATGCATCAATGGAAGCTCTGTCCCCTCTTGGGAACAGAGAAATTAAATAAGACAAACATAAAGGGTGACTTTGACTCCCACAGGCCCCAGGAGGGGAGTGATTGGCATAAATATATTTAAGAGTAAGGCAAAGTAAAACAATGTGTTTGCACTGCTAGGAACAATGGTAGTGGTTCTAGAGAGGAAGAAATGACATCTGTTGGGAAAGTAGTGAAGGTTTAGAAAGGTGAGTGTCTTTTAGGGAACTTTGATAGCACAGTGTCAAGAAGCTACACTGCAATACCAAAGGCATGCAGTTTGACGTCATCAACTGCTCTGTGGGAGAAGTATGGGCACTCTCCTCTTGTGTGATTAACTGCCTCTAAAAGCCAGCCTGAAGGTCAGATATTAGTCAGTTCTGATTCTACAGTATACAACAACAGCAATGAGGTGAGAAGTAAGAGTTTGAGAACTGGGAAAGTGAAGGAGTCTTGAGCAGGAAGGAATAAAAGGGCCAGAAAAGGCGCCAAAAGCCAAGAACATGTCTTCTTGTGAAAAGATGTGAGACGGTTAGGGAGGTTGGCACCAGAGGACAAAGAACTTTAAATGTCACCATAAATATCAGCAACCCAGCTTGTCTGGTATGAACATGCTGCTGCCAAGATGTAGCCACTCTTTTGTCTGCTCTCTTTTGTCTTGACAAAGATAAAGAACATCTAGGAAACACTGACTAGACTCCTCTGTCTGGGGCCCACAGTGCAATGACTTTTCTCATATCCTTAATCACTTGTATAAGAGTCCAAAATCAGAAGCACTTGGTTGATGGGTAACTTGGCAGTCTAAAAGCTGAAAGGAGGTCTTGTGGCATAGTACATAACACAAGCAGCTGGCTACCAGTTGCTCAGAAAGAGAACTGTGTGAAATCTCCTCCTATACAATTCACAGTCTCAGAAACCCCATGCAGGCTCAATATGAGTTGGAATCCATGTCACATGATTCCAAGTGAGGTGTTTTCTTGCTTTGTTTTCAACATGGACTTTTAATTCCATTTTGGAATCTTGACATGAGTCTAGAATCCATGTTGGGTTTTCTAAAGGTTTCTTGATAGTTGATCTGGTTATGTACTCCAAGGGCACACTCCCTTTCTTTGGAGTACAGCGAGTGCAGGACATCCAATCTATCCCCATAGGTTTTATTTTTGGCTTTGGTTTTGTGGTTTGTTTTTGTTTTTGATAGTATATTCTGTGGGTTTTGTTGTTTCTTCTTCTCCATTACAGACAAACAGATGCAAGATGTAAAGGTTATCTAAATCTTCACAGTGGTTCAACAGAAATAGACATGGCTGAGAAAGTAATATAGCCAAGAGATTGCCAGAAACACTGACACTGTTTATCTGCTACCACCCTGTAATATACTGAATAGCATATGCCTTTAACCAATCATATAATCCCTCTTATGTGTCATGGACCTATCACCACTAACTTCTATTTTATAAATATCCTGCCTTTATATTTCCTTATGATCTTTCAAACAGTTGTGGATATTGTAACCTTTAGTTTCTGATCCAACTATGTTGTTGTTGTTGTTATGTGCCGTCGAGTCGTTTGAGACTCATAGCGACCCTATGTACAACAGCCCTAAACCCTGCTCTAACTGTGCCAATCACACCGCCTCTGACACACCCATCCCGATTACCCCAGTCACTGAATCAATCCACCTCATAAAGGGTCTTCCCCTCCTGCACTGTCCCTCCACCCTACCAAGCATGATGTCCCTCTCCAAGGGCCTATCTCTCCTCACAACATGTTCAAAGTATGTCAGACAGAGCCCCAGAATCCGTGCCTCCAAGGAGTAGCCTGATTTAACCCTCTCCAGGATGAATCTGTTTGTTTTCTTGGCAGTCCATGGTACATTCAATACTCTTCTTCAGCACCACAGCTCAAAGGCATCAATTCTCCTTCTGTCCTCCCAAGTCATTGGCCAACTCTCTGATGCATAACAAGCGATTGCAAATACCAGGCCTGTATCAGGCACACCTTAGTCTCCAGAGAGACACCGTTGCTCCTGAGTACTTTAGAGAGGTCCCTAACCACAGACTTTCCCATCGCAATACACTTTTTGATTTCCTGACTGCTGGTGCCAAGAGTGTTGACTGTGGAGCCGAGCAAACCGATGCTGTGAACAATCTCAATCTCTTCACCATCCATCCTGATGCAACCGATTGGTCCAGTGGTGAGAATCTTTGTCTTCTTGACATTGAGCCTCAGTCCATACTGAAGGCTGCAGTCCTTGACCCTCTGCAGCAAGTGCATGAAGTCCTCCTCAGTTTCGGCAAGCAGGGTTGTGTCATCTGCATAACGGAGATTGTTAATAGATCTTCCACCAATCCTGACGCCACACTTCTCCTCATAGAGCCCAGACTCTCAGATAATCTGCTCTGCATACATGTTGAAAAGGTATGGAGATAGGACACATCCCTGGCGTACACGCTTCCCAATTTTGAACCATGCAGTGTTACCCTGCTCTGTTCTGACTACTGCCTCTTGGTCCAAGTATAGGTTTCGCATTAGCACAGTTAAATGTTCTGGGATTTCCATTCTTCTCAGAGTCAGCCACAGTTTGTTATGATCCACACAGTCAAACGCCTTAGCATAATCAATGAAACACAGAATAACAGTACAAGAAGGATTTTTGTTCTTTATTTATTCTTGTGCTATGGAGCTGTCATTTTCACTCTGTGACTATGGATGTTTCCTTGTTTCAGACTGTCTCTATCCCTCAATATACTTCAATCTGCTTTTATCTAAGCAGATTCCTTTATACTGTTCTCGAATTACCTTAGATATATAGCACCGATAATTCTGTTACACAAATCACATCTAGTCATTGCCCTGTTATTTCTGTTTACATTTAGTTATTTCCCAAGTACCAAATGCTCTTTCACTGTCTTTGAGTCAAATCCACTCCTAGCATCAGTGAACCCTACATCAGGGAGGCTGGAAATGGTAGGGGAGGAGATGGCCCCTATTTTACCTGCAGAGTTGCTGGGGGGATTGAATTTCCAAAGATTAGTAGTGAAACTCTTTAAGGATGCCAGTCCTTACAAAAATGCATGATGCTGGGAAAGGTGGAGGGCTAGAGAAAGAGGGAAAGATCTTCAACAAGATGAATTAACATAGTGACTGTAACAATGGTGCAGAACAGGGCAAGACTCAGATTTATCGTTTATACGGTTGTGAAGGACATAGGTTTGACTGGAGGACAGAGAAAAACAATAAAGCACACCAGGTGGGACACACTGAGCCCTAAACATTCTAAAACTAAAAGATAAACAGTCAGAATTCACCAAGTGCTCTGCAGAAGAATAGTGGGGAGCCTTCTCACATAAAGATGTTCAGCCTCAGAAAACCTGTGAAGCAGAAGAGACTCAAAGGCACTGGAGTGTGTGTGTGTTTGTTTCCTTGTTTAGTATCATGCAAGAAGGAGTTCTGATGATGCTATGGTAAAGCACTCAGCTCCTAACTTTTTATCAGCCTGAAAACCACCAGCCACTGTTGGAGAAAGAGCTTTTCTTCTGTAAAGACTTGTGGCCTTGGAAACTTTGAAAGAGCAGTTCTACTTTGCTCTATGAGTCAGAATTTTTTGATAGCAGTGCTTTTTATTTTTATTTTTTATTACATAGTATCAAAAAGAAAGAAGTCCTAGTGATAAAATGGTTAAGTACTTATAGAAGTTGGTTGTTCAAACCTACCAGCATCTCTGTCTAAGAAAGACACTACACTCTGCTCTTATAAAGACTTAAAGCTTTAGAAACCCTATGGAGCAGTTTATTTTTGCCCTATAAGCTATGTCACTAGAAGTCAGAACTGATTTGACGATAATGAGTTTGAGTTGGTTTCTTTTGAGGATAAGTGAAAAGCTTAACATTGACAGTGTTTTCATTGTGATAATCAGAATTCTCAAACACAGCTTTGCCAAATAGAAATTCTTTAAGTGCAACGCTGTATCAAAAGAATAACAGAAATAATCACAACAGAGATATTTTTGTATTTTTCAATAAGAATATCATACAAATGAATTTTTCTCATTTCTCTTTTTAAAAACTATTTTGAAGAGTGTATGCTGCTTTTTTTAACTCAAAGGTTCAAAATGTGCTACTGACACTATAATATTAATTTGTCATTCACTTGACTAAATATCAGGGAACATTTATCTGTGTTGCACCATGTGCTATGAGAAGTATAAAGAAGTAAAATTGCATCTTAGCTAGTAAAAAAGCAGTTGGGTTATTTTGGGTAGCCAGATTTATCTATTAATGCCACATGAAATATAATTTCAGCCATCAAAGGAAATACAGTCTAAGAGAGAAAGAGATTAACACAAAGTGCCTTGATTTGTTACATATTTTTTTCACTGATATTTTGCTTAGGAACATAAGGGTCATGGGTACCAAGTGGGAAGGTAATACTTGGGGGGGATATTTTTTTAATTTTATTAATACTTTAATAAAAGTTTACAGAAAATTTAGATTTCCATTCATTCATTGTTATACATTTTCCTCCCTACCCCACCAGTTTGCTTTTCTCTTAAAAAAAAATTATTTCATTGTTGCACAATTTCCTCCTTCCTCCCTGTGCCCCCAGTCCAATTTGCTGATATACCTCCTATTCTGAACTAATGCCATGCAAATAATACCTAATAATATATTCCTTTTAAACAGTTCTTTCCCTTATCTATTTCAAAGCAGTGTTCATTATTTATCCCCTCTTCTTAATTTCCCCCCAACCCCATGCCAATCCTGTTATATAACAGTGGTATAATGTAGTATTTGTCCTTTTGTGACTGAGATATTTCACTTATCATAATGTCCTCCAGAGTCACCCATTTTGTATAATATTTTATGAGTTTCTTTTTTACTGTTGTGTAGTATTCCATTATGTGAATGAATGTACCATAGCTTTTCTATCCATTCATTTATTGATGGACACCTGGGTTACTTCCATCTCTTTGCTATTGTGAACAATGCAGAAATAAACATGTGTGTGCATAAATCTGTTTGGGTGGCAGTTCTGGTTTCTTTAAAATATATTCTAAGTAGAGCAATTTCTGGGTCAAATGGTATTTCTATTTCCAACTTTTCAAGAAAGTGCCAAACTGCCTTCCATAGTGGATGCACCATTTTACACGCCCACCAACAGTGAATAAGGGTTACAGTTTCTCCACAACCTTGCCAGAATTTGTTGTTTGCTTGAGAGGACTCTTAAAAGTTGAGCAGTCATGTTGTCAAATACACAGACAAATGCAGAAAAGGAATGGGAGGAGATCAATAAATAGTTCATTCTGGGAAATAGAAACCTGTGATTAAAGTTATAAAGTCAAGCAGTGAAAGGGATTTATTTCTGGGAAAGGGTATGACAGATACTTTAGATTGTGGAATGGAATTAGCAGAGTGTCTATGTTGAGCATGGATGATGGTATTGATGTGAAGGATGAAGTGACAATAAATGGATAAAGATGGAGAAGTCCAGCAAGTTCCACATTCGAAAGAACTATACATACCAGCTCAAAGTATCTCAATTATAGCATGGAGGCAATGAAGAGTCAGTCACTGCACTTTCAGCTTTGCTTAGCTTTCTATCCATTTCTAAAACAACCAAATTCCTTTCATTTGCTTATAATTCCTACAATACAGATTGCCCTTATATGCATTTCCTTTATTTTGCAACTATTACCTAACTTTTAGATCCTATGTTTAATATAAATTTTAGTAGGAACTGGCTTACACACCTTCAGCCTTTATACACTCTACTAGCATTCTGTTATTTGAGTTCATAGATTAATAGTTACTATTAGTAATTTGAAATTATTGTTTAATATTTGTTTTCAACAATCATAAATCCATAAAGGTCACAAGTTAAAAATCATATATTTCAATGCCTATATCAAAGAAAAGATAAAGGGCTAACTGAATCCAAAGTAAGTGGGGTGGAGGAGAACCACAACAAAGAAAAACAGAGCTTAGAGTGGAAAATGATGACATAAAGGATAGAAAAATCATCAAGGAAAGTCAATAAAATGAAGAGTTCAATCTTTGGGAATGTCAGTAAAATGAATAAATCTTTGGACTGATGAAGAAAAACAGAGAGAAGACTAAATTACTAGAATCAGAAATATAATAGGATTATTATTATTATAGGTCTTATGGGGGAAATGTTAAGAGGATACTATGAACAACAATACATAAGGCATTAGATAACTTATATGAAACTGACTAATGTCTAGAAGTACCCAACCTACCAAAATTGATGCAAGAAATCTGAATATACCTATAACTAGTAAGCAGACTGAATTAATAATTTTAAAAATTTCCTATAAAGACAAGCAAATTCCAGGTACAAAAGATTTAATAAAAGAATTTCCTCACTTAAAAATTAATATTGATTATTTAAATACTTAAAAAAATAAGATTGAACACCACCTCCCAACTGATTAAATGAAGCCAATGAAATCCTTATTTCAAAACCTATCCTGTACCATCCTCACTATCTCTGACATTTTTGAGAATATTGGTTCAGTCACTGTGACAGTCTCTCTTGTTGTGGGCCTTCCTCACTTAACACTGACCCCCTTTCCAAATATGATGTCATTCTCCAAGGACTAGCCCCTCCTAACAATTTGCCCAAAGTACATGAAACAGAGTACATACCCTTTGTCTCCAAGAATAACCCTGGTTTCATTTTCTCAAAGAAAGATCTGTTTGTACCTTTGGCAGTCTAGTATACTAGACTATATAGTTTACTCTTCTGCAACAGCATCCTGTAAAGATACAGACTCTTACTCTGCCATCATTGCCTAAATTTCAGATGCATAGCAAGCAATTGAGAAGACCGTAATTGGATCAGATGCACCTTAGTCTTTAAGCTTACATCATTACTCTTTAGACTCTGGGGAGGTCCGTGACAACAGATTTTCCCAGTACAACTTATCTTTTTATTTCTTCACTTCTGGTACCAAGGGTTGTGGATTGTGGATCCAAGCAAGACGAAATTGTTGACAAAGTAAATCTTTTCTTCATCTATCAGATTGTTTCCTATTGACACACTGGTGAGGAATTTTGTCTTTTTTTGATGTTGAGATGTAACACATATTGAAAGCTATAGTCCTCAAATTTCTGCAGCAAGCACTTCAAGTTTTCCTTATTTTCAGTGAGTAAGGCTGTGTCAAGCAAGAATCTGCTGCAAATTATAAAAAGCGACTAGAACAGCACATCAGCAGAGAGCTGCCAGAAGAGTGGTGGAGTTTAGGAAAGGCCATGACATTAGGAATATTATAGCTAATATCAGATGGATCTTGGCTGAAAGCAGAGAGCACCAGAGGAATGTCTATCTATGTTTCATTGTTATGCAAAGGTATCTGACTTTGTGGATCATAACACATTGTAACTAACCTTGAGAAGAGTGAAAATCTTTGAACATTTGATTATGATTATGGGAAACCTATACTTGGACCAGAAGGCACTTGTCAGAACAGACCGAGGAAATACTGCATAGTTTAAAATTGGGAAGGTGTACACCAGGGATGTGCCCTATCTCCATACCTTTTCAATCTATATGTGGAACTGATCATCCAGGCGGCTGGGCTCTATAGGAGGAATGTGGCATCAGGATTGGAAGAACACTCATAAACAACTGGAATTATGCAGATTACACCTTGTTGAAACTGAGGAGGATCTGAAGCACTTGTTGCAGAAGGTCAAAGATTGTAACCTTCAATGTAGATTGAAGCTCAACATCAAGAAAACAAAGATTCTTATCACTGGTCCAATTGACAGCATCATGATAGAGATTGAAGAGACTGAGATTGTTAACAGCTTTGGTTTGCTTGATTCTATGATCAACATTTTAGGTACCAGCAGCCAGGAAGTCAAAAGACAAATGGCATTGGGAAAAATCTGTTATCAGAGACCTTTCCAAAGTACTGAAAAGCAACAATGTCAGTCTGGAGACCAAGGTGAGCCTGATCCAGGTCACAGTCTTTATAATGACTTGTTATATCTTTACAACTACTTGTTATACATCAGAGAGCTGTACAATGACTAGAGATGATAGAAGGAGAATTAATGCCTTTTACCTGTGGCGCTGGAAAAGCGTGCTGAATATACCATGGACTGCTAAGTGAACAAACAGGATTACCCTTGAGAGGGCGAAACCAGGCTGCTCCTTGAAGGCAAGGATTTTGAGGTTCCATTTGACATATAAGGAGGGATCAGTCCTTGGAGAGGGACTATGTTTGAGAGGGCGGAGGGATCACGCAAGAGAGGAAGATCCTTGATGAAATGGATGACTCAGTGACTAGGGTAAAGGATGAGGTAATGTTTGGGGTAATGTGTCAGAAACAATAAGCTTGCCTCAGTATAGAGCAGGGTTGAGAACTGTTGTACAGAGGGTCGCTATGAGTCACAGGTGACTTAATGGCACATAACAACAACAATATTGTGTCAATGAAATATGGTTCTGGAGAAGAGTCTTGAACAAACCATGTACTGCCAAGAAAACAAATAGGTCTTGGAGAGGGTGAAACCCTCTCTGCTTGGAGGCTAGGATTTTGAAACTCCACCTCACTTAATTTGGGCACGTGGCCAGGAGATACCAGTCTTTGGAGAAGGACATCATGCTCTGAAGGGTGGATGGACAGCACAGGGGAAGAAGAGTGCAGATGAGATGGACTGATACAGTAACTGGGGCAATGAGGGTTGTTTTATGGGAATTAGTGAGACTGACTCAGGACAGGGAAGGGTTCTGAGCTGAGTGAAGGAAGTAGATGCCACTCGTTCTGGTCACCTAGTGGCAAGCAGCTGCACTGCACTGCGGCATATGGTTTAAATCCACCAGATAGATGCTCAGTGGGAGAAGGATGGGCAATCTCTTCCTGTGAGATTAACTGCCTCTGAAAACTCGCTGGAGGGTCAGCTATGGGTCAGTTTTGACTCTACGGTACACAACAACAAAAACAAACAAACTTGCACATAAATATTCATAAAAATAATAAATTTTTAAATAGACTCCTTCCATGTACTTTACACCCTGGGAAACCAAATAGACGATCAGTTACAGGTTGGTTCTTACTCAACAAAAGTGAGGGGAGGGGACTTGACAATATTGCACTCTGGAGAAGGATGGTCAATCTCCTCCTGTGTGATTAACTGTCTCTGAAAACCCACAGGAGGGTCAGCTGTGGGTCGGTTCTGACTCGATGGTAGACAACAAACAAAACAATCAAATATTATGCTAAATGAAACATGCAAGTAACAAGATTTGAAATGATGTCATCCATACCAAATATCTTGTTGTTGTTATTGTTGTTAGGTGACGCCGAGTATGACTTATTTCGACCCCATGAGCAAAATATTGAGCCTTGTTCTAACTTGTGGCATCTTCACAAATATCTAGAACAGGAAAATTCATAGACAAAATATGGTAGTTGTTGCTTAAGGATGGGAGGCAGAGGAGTTTGAAGAGTGACTGCTAATGAGTATAGGGTTTCTTTTGGGGGTGATAAAAATAGGGTTTTTTTTGTTTAAGTAAGTAATATATTATTTTTTAAAAAATTATCATGCCTTGTATGAAAGTTTACAAAGTAAATGGTCTTTTTCAATCACTCATAAGACAGTGTTATAGAACAGTGAAGAAATGTGCTCTCATTTCTATGTCTTTCTGCAAGACTTGGTATAGAACAAGTAATTATTGACATGAATGATACAGTAATAACAAATCATTAAAGACACCTGCCAGGATAGACCTCCGACTTCATGTCAGGTTTCCTTATTTTAGTTTCTAGCCCTTAGTGATTTAAAACATTTCCACGTGGAACTCAAAAAAACCAGAATAAACCAGGTAAGAAATGCCCTCACAAAGCACCCTATTACTGCCATCTATAATTTGCTCATTCCCTCGTGAAGTCCGAATGAATTTAAGCTGACATAAAGGTCTACCTGATCTAGGAAATGGCTTTTAGTCTTCACCAGGCATTTGAACCAGAAAAAGACAATGTGATATGTGGACTACTTTCTCCTCTTTCCTAAAATTGTATGGAAGGAGGAGTGGCATCCACTTCCGTAATAGCTTGCCTCCGGAAATCCTATGAACCTGGAGAGAGGATGAAAGGCACCCGAGCATTGAGGACTCTCCTTCATAGGGTCGCTATGAGTCATCTGCGACTCCACGGCACTTAACAACAACAAAATTGCATAGTTAAGGTGGGCATGTGGAAGATATCTGGCATCACAGACAGCTCTCTGCTGATGCCCAATTCTCTCTCTGGACTCTGTCGTGGACCAGAAGGGTTATCTTGGTCAAATCAACACTGAGCATCATATGCAAAATGGCATCATCTCCCATCTTATGTGTTATTGAGTGAATCAAATATAAGGAACACCAATAAATAAATACTTATTAATATGTTGTATTTTGGACTACAGCAAGTGGAATATGGAGAGTTTAAAGACGGTCTTTGCTCTGAAGATTACAGTTTAGTGTGAAAGAATTTCCTAAGGTTTAGTAATATCCTAAGCATATAGAAGATATGATTCTTTCCTTCCTCCCACACAAACTCTCTTTGCCACACAAATTGGCTCACTTGAGTTTCACAGGCTCTGTACTTGTTTTAAGGATCTTGGCTGCTTCATTACTGGAGCAATACAAAAGCCCTCCAAGCACAGACCATCAAATCAAATCAAAACACATCACCTTCAATTTACAGACCTATTCAACTTCTCACAGGACAAGTAATCCTTTTTTCTTAATCTCTCTCTCTCTCTCTCTCTCTCTCTGTCTCTCTCTCCCGGGGATGGGGTGGGGGGGGGCGGGGAGGTTGGGAAAGAGAGAGGTGACAGAGGAAAAATTAATGAATGATACAAGAAAGCACAGGAATTTGAAAATGGCAAGTTTTTCTGGAGCATTAATTTTACCCTGAGGTAAGCAATTTAAAACATGACTCAAACCTTAAAATAAACAGAAATAAGAAGAAAAATTTACAGGAAATTTTAACAGATAACATTGGGTCTTTAAGGGACAGCAAGCAGACTTCTAAAGTATATGAGGCTGAGGTGGGAATGTTTCATGTAAGTTGGCTCAAAGTTGTGATGTTTGCCTATGTGGGTTGTTCATTGCAAAGTCACACACCTACATCCTGATGTGAACAGTGACCCAGAGTTTGTGCAAGGATTTTAACTCTATTTACCTACTCATCTAGGAGGGTGAGGGAATTCTTGATAGATAAAAATCTATCAGAATTATGCCTCTCAAGCTGTGGCTCTCTACTTAGAAGCTAAGTAGTTACTCTCTATAACTGTGCTCTGAACAATCTTGAAAAGGAGCATCAGAAGTTCAAACAGCAAGTATTACTTCTAGAGGTGGAGAGAGGACTGCCTGACCTCTCAAATATCTTCCTATCCTGTAAGGAAAAGCGAATACTGATGTCATACTGTGGTCTCACAATTTTGAAAATGCACACAGAAAATTGTTCATAAGAGCAGGAATTATCACTCAACGTTAGAGAGCTGATATTATCACTATGAAGAAGTAATTAGAAGGAAATCAATCCTCAGGATCTGTCCCGAAAAGCACAACAATCCACGGTGGGAAGCAAAGTAGCAGTGGGTTTGCTGTAAAGGCACCTTTTCTCATTTTTATCTCAACTCACATTTCTTTAAGGCCAGGTAATAAAAAGGCATAAAAGCTTTTGCGGAAATCACTTACCGTCATCTGCAAACCACAGAATTTTTCACTTAAAAGCTAAGAACTGATTTACAAATATCTCTGAGATCCAAGGACTCAAAATACATTGCATTCATCTTCTAAAGATAGAGGATAGGGTGCTCTTCTCTGCATCTAAGACGTAAGGTTTTCACATTTACGTCAAACATCTTAGTGTATAGGGATATACCTGGGAGCCCTTGTCCACCTCTTTGTGTAAGGCCAAACATCAGGGCAGAGAACCCAGTCTTGCCCATTGTTACAAAATGATCATAACCACTGCTTGGGATATAGGATTTACTGTCTACAATGGCCTTTTGGATTCTGAGCACATCAAAGACGCCTACTTTTTTACTAATTAATCTCTTTTTCACCTTCTGTATCTCTGTTAGAGTAATCTGCACCCGTCTCTTTCTTGCCTGCATATGTTCCCAGGGGCTGGAGAGCAAGCATCTTGACAACTCTACTTCATGAGGTCATCATCTGGCATTGTGTCTCACACAGTATAAAATCAGTAATGTTTTCCAAATGATTGACAAGTAATAGATTACTGTTCAAACTACATGTTTAAGAGTTGGCAGTCAGCTTTGTTGATTGATGTGTCTGGCCACCACAGCCCCACAAGGGTATAAAGCGGTTATATATTTAGTAGCATGCATTCATTTTTAAAAGTAGAAATTTGAGCCTATGAGAGTCTATCAAAAGAAAAAAAAATTTTTTGGTCAAGAGACTTTTATTTTATTTGAGAAACTAGCTTGGTTTCAGGAGTCCCTAGGTGATAAATCAAAAGAAAATTTTTTTTATAAAAACAAACACACAAAGAACAGCTCTCTCCCCCTTTTATTTTTGTCCATCAAAGCAGAAAGGACATTTATAATTGTGTACTGGTTCAATTTCTATTTCTTACGAGATGTTCTCTGTCTTGAGATACTTAATTCATGTTCTTTTGGAAGTTAATTTTGTGCTCTTTTAACCCAGGATCGATGGTGATAGACACATAGCCCCCTTTCTTTTGATGTTGCAGTCTCCAAAACCCTCACTGCTGTCAAGTACTAACTCATAGCTGACCTTCTAGATGAAAGCTGTAAATCGTCCTGGAAGAGATTGCCCATCTTTCTTCCATGGAGTCATTAATTGCCAGAGAAGTACTGCCTTTTGGTTAGTCTACCTGTAGATTATAACATCAGAACTCCAACTCCTTGACTAAGTCATTAATAACTGAATTAAATTCAACTTGATGGTGCTGATAATCGAGAATAATTTATTCTCTGCTAGAGTTTTGTCAGTTTAAAGAAAAGACCTTTCAAAAATTCAAAATTATATATGATGAACCTTACAATGCTTGTTTCCATTAGCTTATGTGCTTCTGATGGGGCCATGTCATATATATATATATATATATATACACACACACACACACACACACATGTCATGTACATATATGTCATATACATATATACACACACACAGACCTAATGTTGTTGTTGTTGTTATGTGCCATCGAGTCACTTGCGACTCATAGCGACGCTATGTACAACAGCCCTAAACTCTGCTCTGTCCTGTGCCAATCGCACTGTCTCTGACACTCCCATCCCAATTATCCTAATCACTGAATCAATCCACCTCATAGAGGGCCTTCCTCTCCTGTGCTGTCCCTCCACCCTCCCAAGCATGATGTCCCTCTCCAAGGACCGGTCTCTCCTCACAACATGCCCAAAGTATGTTAGACGGAGCCTCAGAATCTTTGCCTCCAAGGAGCCACCCGGTTTAACCCTTTCCAGGACAAATCTGTTTGTTTACCTAGCAGTCCACGGTATTCTCAACACAGACCTAATAGCCACCAGAACACAAAGGTCTTCACTACTGGGCCAATAGAGAGCATAATGATAGATGATAGATTTGTCTTCCAAATTAGAATTAGGTCCCTGCTAGTAAAGGAAAACAAGAGAGACAGATATGATGTGGATTTCTAACAGAATCTGGCATCATCTCCCTCACAGAAGTACTCTAGCTGTCATGCTGTTGAGGGCTTTCTGATTGCACTGTCATGTTCACCATTTACCAACCACATTCTTTGATCCTTGGATGGTACTCATATTGCTGTTCTGGGTTCCAGATACAATACCAGGTCCTGGACAACTGTCTACACCTGCCCCTTCTCTGCCTGTGAACATCCTTCCATTTAGATGTTCCTCCTTGAGTGAAACCCCAGTAAATCTCCAGGTCACAATAAATCAGCATTTGGGTTCACAAATGGCTCGTAATATTGATAGACATGTTTTCCTCAGCTGAAGACAAATTCTTAAAAGTAATGTCTTGACTTTTATTGTTGTTCAGAGTCTGGAAAAGGTTAAGTCCTCGATAAATATCTCTTGCACTAATGGGGTGATTTTCTGATTCTTCAAGCATTTTCTGTGTTTCTTATTCAATCCACTACCTGACTCTAAGCCTTATTCGGCTGTGTTGAGGTTCCCAGTGTATATCTAGAGAATTTTAATGCTATTATGACACAGACAACAAGTACTAGTGTGAGCTGAAATGTTAGTCAAAGCTGCTTCTCCATCTGGCTCACCAATAGCCATTCTCTAATTACGGAAAAATAATTTATATTAATGAGACCTTTCCTGGTGACTGACATGAATGTTGAGGAAAATCCTCAAATATTCTTCTCTTGTGGCTTCATTCTGAAGGCTATATACACATAAAAATTACCTGATATGAACAGATGCCAACACAAAAGCATTATTGTAATGCCATCAAATCCCAATAGAATTCTGATACTTCCAATGGAATATAATTTTTGTCTATAAAGCAAGCACAGTTCATATAATGAAGAGCAACTTAAAGAAGTGACTATATTTTCTTTTTGTGGATTTTTTATCTTAAATAAAAAATAACCAACTCTAGAAGTTGTTTAGGAGAAAACAGGTGTTCATGTAAGTGAGTTCTACTGGGCTTGCTTCCTAATATGTTCTTTCCTATTTAAAAAAATCATGAAAAAAAGAAACCCCACTTTGTCAGTGTGTTGGCACATTGTGGCAAAATTCAAGTTTCTCTTCAGGTTTTCCTTATTAGAAAATATTTGCATGCTGAATTCTTGGCAAAGTTTGAAGCTTTTCTAATTTTGGAGGGAGCTAAGAAAAGCAGTATGAAAATTGCCAGAAGTAACTTTGAATCTTTTAGCATCACTGTTTACTGACTTTTTATTAAAGGTAATACAGAATTATTCTCTTATTCTGTTCATGATACCTCAGGTGTATGATACATTGCATTGCTTTTCTACTTTAAATGAGTATCACACACACTATGGCTACATGTATGAGGTCAGCTTAAAATTTGGTCAAGGCTTTGCTGTCCTAAAGTCTCACAGTTTTACATCTTTCAGGTCCTGTTTCTCATTTGCACAAATGAGGATTCTATGTTCTCCTGTGATTTCTCACAGGGGCAGGGATATGTCTCCACTTTGCTCCTAGGAGACACAGAGAAGAAAACAGTCATGTGAAACTGAAGTTATAACAGGGCAAACTGTGAAGCCACCCTGAATCAGCTCCTCAATCCCTCTTCTTTAAATCGTGTTCCTCTCCCTCACATCCCACTCTCTACCAACTGGGGAATTCATCCAATCTGAAAAGATGCCGAAAATATCCAAAGCCTGAATAAATAAATTACTTCTAAAAACTTGTTCAGTACAGTAAAGTCATAGCAAGGGAATCTTCTGCACTTATTTTTGCCCTACTTTAGGGTAGACTTCCCTCCTGTGTATTCCCAGTGTGCTCTGCATGCTGCTAGCTGCTATTACAGCCTTTTTCATATTCTCCTGTTAGAAATTTGTCTCTCAACTGACTGTGTTTAGTCATAGTGCTTCTTGACTGCTCTCTGAGACAAATTTTCATGTCTTTATAATCTGTATTCTCACTCTTTATGTCACTGCATACAACAGAGGGTAAAATATTCAGCCAATTAGTGAAAAGCAAAACATTATTGATGGCAACATATTGTTATGGATTGAATTGTATCCCTCTGACAAATTTACTGGACTCTTTGTCTTTGTATTTGTGAACATCATTTGATCACTTTCCACAAAGCAATATAATGCAATACAATCAATTATTTGTGGTCACATCAGTGTTGCTGCTGTGCTTTCCATAGGCCATCAGGTAGGAACTGACTCATATCTGGTCCTCCATCAGGTTTTCAGAGACTGTGAATAGTTGAGGAAGAGAGTGCCCATCTTTTTCCAACCGCCACCCCCCAGAAGCTAGTGGATTCCAACCATGAGCCTTTGGATTTGCAGCACAGTTCTTTACCTACTAGACTCATCTGCTAACCATGAAGTCAGTGATTTGAATAGTCCATCATCTTTGTAGGAGAAAGATCTAGTCATCTACAGCCTGTAAACTGTGGCAGTTCTTCTCTGTTATAAAGAACTACCATGAGTTAGAATTGATTCAACAGCACACAACAATTAGCCTGGAAACAACTGGCATAGTTGAGACCCTGATTCCAACTTTTAGCCTCCATAACATTGTGAAAATCAATTTCTGTTCTTTAAGATCACTTGTGTGTGATATTTGTGTTACAGCAGAACTAGATAATTAAGACACATATAAATATACATTGATAAACATATATATACATGTTGGTATATATTTAGCCTTGGTTAAATTGATATCTTTGACAACCAGAAACTAGTAAAATCCAGTCTTTGCCAAAAGAAGAGCATATGTGAAATTACTGCTGTACCCAGACAGAGACCTAAAATGTTAATATGATGTTTTAAAATATATCTCACAAGCTTCAAAACAGAGCTCTAATAGGTAAGTGGGTGGCAAAAGTAGGGAAACCAACTGCCACACAGCTAATTTTCAAGAGAGCAAAAACGTATGTGAAATAATTTTCCAAGAAGTAGAGGAAACTGCAACACGCCTGCTGCTCCAATGAAAATGTATTTTTCATATAGAAGATTTAACTAATTTTACTGAGCACTTCTGCACTGTTATAAGCTACATAATTCCCTTATACTCAAATGTAGCCACAGTCCCTCAAAGTCTTAAGAGAACTTTAAAAAGATGAATATTTTTAAAGTTGGTTAAAATATAGACAAGAATTACTATAAACAGCAAAAAATTCTTGACTGATTTCTTTATTCCTGCATATAAAACAATACTATTTGTACTTTTAAAAACTTTTTTGCATAGGACAATTTGAGACATTTAGCACATTTTGCAATTTTTACATGATTAAAGAATCCTCAGTTCTTTTGACATTTAAATTATATTTTATGCTGCTTATGTAATGATGTGTCATTCTTTGCATTTAATTTGTAGTTGTAAAAGTTGCATCAAGTGCTTTGTTTCGCTTCTGTCTATTTTTAAAGCAGAGGCTTTGCTGACCTTTTCTCAGTTCCTGATTGTCACTCAGGCATCATAATCAAGGGTCTGACCTTCCTGGCTTCGTAAAATTGTCATTGCATAGGGGGTGAGCTGCAGTTGGGGTAAATTGTATGTTGACAAACTATGTGCTCTCCACCCTTTGCATTATTTTTATCTAGGAGAAGACAGTTTAAAGTGACCTTCAAGAACAGCCATCAAGAGGAAAAAACGAGTATCTGATCCAGCTTGTGTTTACCTGTGTACCTGTCTATTTTCTCTAGGCTGAGGCTAGCTCTGTGTGATTTGCTTTGAATCTGCCTCAGTAACTAGAATAGTGTCTCATGTCAAATCTTGTAACTATAACTGTCATCTTTATTATTACAGTGGCTACCATTTCACTGACAGCCTCATGCAGGTCAGGAATGATCCAGTGCTCACTACATTATATGTTGTTGTTGTTATGTGCTGTCGAGTT
>NW_006399755.1:23295800-23344400 GCF_000299155.1 Elephantulus edwardii
ATGGAGCCAGAATCAAAGACTTCTTTTTTACTTTTCTGGGAGGGGAGATTTCCTAACAGGCATGCCTAAGAGAGTTTTGTAACACTCCCCTAAGCCTCTAGGTTGAAGGTAAGTCGGGGGAGAGTATAATTGAGAAGCTCTCATTCATTCATTCATTTATTTATGTATGTATTTATGTATGCATTTATGTATGTATCTATTTATGTCTCTATCTATCTATTTATCTATTTATCTATCTATCTATCTATCATCTATCTTCATGTCTATGTCTGTACCTATATAATGTAGGAAGCAGGAGTGGTTTATATCTATCTTTAAGGTAGTGTTTTATGTCTCTATCTATCTATCTATCTATCTATCTATCTATCTATCTATCATCTATCTTCATGTCTATGTCTGTACCTATATAATGTAGGAAGCAGGAGTGGAATCCAGTTTCTAACAACATGCCTCCAAAAGAGGGGCTTTAGGCCTTTTGTTCTTAGGGTTGCTATGAGTTGTGCTTGACTTGAAGACAGTCGACAACAACAACAACAACATATAGCCAGGAGGACATGTAATCCCATGCCAAATCTCCCTAACCTGTGACTATTTTACATTTAGCAATAAAAGGAAATCTTTAGATGTAATGAAGGTTAGTTACAAACTTCAAACTAGGAAGTGGAATCTAGATTATTTATTTTATTGCATGAGTCTTATAACCATAAAGAATTTTTTCCCTACTAGATATGGAGAAGACAGAGATACAGCCTAATTCAAAATTTTGTTACATCTAGAGATTCACTTTTATAGATTTGAAATATGAGGACATGTCTTGCCAGTTTAGAGATGTAGAGGAGAATATGTCCAGGAATTTGGGTGACCTTAAGGAGTTAGAAGAGACTCAAGATTTATATAAATATACTTAAATGACCAGCCTACCCAATAATTTAACACTGTTCATCATAAGCATCAGCGAAATGCGTGTCAGTGCTCTTGGTAATGCACTTGTGAGTAAGATGTGGTCTCCGAAATCTCCAACAAAGAACACATTGTTGGGAGCAGTTCAATCACTATTTTATAAATGGTTAGATGCATGCATATATTGATTCTCTGCGTTGTCTAAAACCTAGGTCTTACTTTGTTAATTTTTCATAAAAAATACAAAGCATACATATAATCTTGAAGAAACCTCGGGCAATTGCTGCCTATTCTATTTTTACCTTTCTCAGATTAGAGTGAGTCCTATTCTCATTCTACCCTCTAGGCAACCTAGTTCACATCAGACTCTCCTTTTTTGTAACTCTGTCTGAAATAGTCATTTTGCATTTCATCATGTCCTATCTTATTACTTTTGATGTATTGTTGCTTCATCCAGATTGGAATTATTTTATTTGTTACACTAAATTGTGTTTGTATTTAATTCCCTAACTAGTTACTTCTTTAAGGGTAGAGACTTAAGTGTATTATAATAGATAAAACAATGGGATCTGGATCTAGAGTGTGTTCAAGTTCTGATTTTTGCAATTATATCTATGTGACTCTCCACAAGTTGTCTAACAGCACTGGACTTTGGTTTATTTATCTGTACTATGGAAACAGAGTTTTTGGAAATGAAGTTTATGTTTATAGATATGTAGAAATTGCTTGGGTGTTTTGGGGCCTAGTGGAAAGAGCTATGGTGTCATCCTGAAGTCATGTGGTTTGAATTCACCAGGGGCTTCCTAGGAGAAAGATGGACAATCTTCTACTGTCCTATTTACTGCCTCTGAAAAGTCATTGCATGGGCAGCTAGGAGCCAGTTCTGACTCAATGGCAAACATTAACAACATAAGGCTTCAGTTCTGAGGATACGATGCTCATTAAATATTAGCTATAATTAATTATTATTGTTGTGTTATGTGTCATTGACTCACTTGTGACTCATAGCAGCTCTGTGTGGAATAACCATGAAACCTGCTTTATCCTGTGCCAACATACAGTCTCTGACACACCTACTCTCATTACGCCAATCACTGAATAAATCCATCTCTCAGTGAAAGTCTTCCTCTCTTGTACTGTCCCTCCCCTCTTCCAAGCATGATGACCTTCTCCAAGGACTGGTTCTTTCTTGCAACATGCCAAAAATATGTCAGATGGAGTTTCAGAATCCTTGCCTCCAAGGAACAGCCTGGTTTTACCCCCTCTAGGACAAAACTTTTTGTTCTGTTAGCAGTCCATGGTATATTCAACACTCTTCTCCAGCACCACAGATCAAAGGCATCAATTCTCTTTCTATCATCCCTAGTCATTGTCCAGCTTTCTGACGCATAACAAGTTTAAAGTTTTTTGAAAATAAAGCTCAAATTTCATTGCTGTGGAGTGTGGTTCTTTAATGGGTCTCCAAGGAGGTTTACAGTCTTTCTCCCTTGGAGAATCTGATGGATTCAAGCTGCCAGAGAGAGGTAGGTATACTCTTTGGGTTAGCAGTGCAACTTCTAAACACTACACCATGAAAAGACGGAAAGATGGCAAATGAAATGTAAAATTAGAACTGCCTTATATTTTTCTACATTTACACTCTGGTTTACTGATAAAGATGAAACATGAACATTCTCTTAAGAGCTTGGCTACCAAAGGGCCTATGGATTTGTAGACTTGACACAACACATCCTGATGTAAGTCTCCTGTGTGACCTCAGGCAGTCCACGTAAGTGTTCTGGGTCACTGTTTCCTCCTCTCTCAGTTATCCACAATAACTACACTCCACTCAGCTCAGGATTTTAATGAGAGAGTTAGACAAAGTGACAGAGACTCTGATTCTACACATTCTGTAGATAGCTTTATCTTCTATTTAGATGAGAAAACAAAAGCAATCAAATACAATTCCCCATAGTTTTTGGTCCTTCTTAACAAACACATCCAAATAATGATGATCTGAACCCTTCTTTTTTAGAGGACCAGGTATTCATTTTCTTTACCAGTTCTAACCTTTCTAAGAACTATGTTCTTTATTCCTTTCCTTCCTTCTTACATCTTATGAGACCATGAACATGCTCACAAAAGAAGTAACTCACTTTAAACATCTGCTCTCAGTCATTCGCTCGCTTTCATGTAACTTAAATTCACCCTGTATTAATAATGTCTAATTTTTCTCAGCCTACCTTGTGTACAGGTCATGGTATTTGCAATCGCTTGTTATGCATCAGAGAGTTGGACAATGACTAGGGAGGACAGAAGGAGAGTGGATGCTTTTGAGCTGTGGTGCTGGAGAAGGGTACTGAATGTACCATGGACTGCCAGGAAAACAAACAGATTCATCTTGGAGAGGATTAAACCAAGCTACTCCTTGGAGGCAAGGATTCTGGGGCTTTGTCTGACATACTTTGGACATGTTGCCAGGAGGGACGGGTCCTTGGAGAGGGACACCATGCTTGGGAGGGTGGAGGGACGGCACAGGAGGGGAAGACCCTCTATGAGATGGATTAATTCTGTGACTGGGGTAATCAGGATGGGTGTGTCAGAGGCAGTGCGGTTGGTGCAGGATAGAGCCGGGTTTAGGGCTGTTGTGCATAGGGTCGCTATGAGTCGGAAACGACTCAACGGCACGTAACAACAACCTTGCGTACCTTGACCTGATGTTCCCTCTTGTCTAACATTTAGAATCTATCGTCTCCCATCCAAAGTTCTCAAATACCCTCATTCTCTCCCCTAATTCAGCTGGATTTGCTTCGTGAGGTGGTAACTGACCTCCTAATTGCCAAATCTAACATTTTCTTCTCTAGATCCCATTTAATTGCACTTCCTGATGGCAGCGGAAAGGTTGATTATGCCCTGCTCCTTGTCACATTGTACTGTGTAATTTCCATACCATCTGGTGCTCTTTTTACCTCTATGACCATAGCTTGCCTGTTTTCCTCCTTCTCTGCCTCTGTTCACCTCATAAGAGATGAGTTTCCTCCACAATCTCTCTAAGCATCAGCTTTTCAGCCTTTGTGAGGAAGTTTGCTGAGTGATAATTTTAACTTCTATATCTAAGGAAAGATTCTTATATTTCTGAAATGGGATATAAAAATGGAGTCCTTTCTATCTCTATTTTGATGACAGAGAGGGAGAAGAGAGAAGAGAGAGATATCTCTATTTTGGTGAGAGAGAGAAAGAAGAGAAGAAAAGAGAGGAGAGGAGAGAGAGATATGCAGGCAAGTCTATATTCTGGAACGGAGTTCTGTCAAATCTATTCTTGAGATGATTTCTAAATTCTGGTGCCATGTATTCAAGGCAAGAGACATGGTAAGATGGTACATAAAGCACTTAGGTGCTAACTCTAAAGTCAGTGGATGGAATTTGTGGCTGACTGCTTCCATTCATTATATTCTCAGGGAAATTCAGCTCTGTTCTATGGGAGGATAAGAATCAGCATCAACTCTAAAGTATTGGGTATGATCTTGGTTTATTTTAAGCTTATCATCAGAAAGGATCAATTTGTAGGGGGGAAAATCAAGATTGGTGATATGCATGGCACGAAAAGTGAGAGAGGCTACCAGTCATATAGATTGACATAATAGTTTATAAAAAATACTTGCACATTTCAACAGTTATGGAGACAGTAAAGAACTAAACAATGTATTATACTGTTACACATAAAATTCTTATGAGTTAACAATTGCAATAATGATGAATGTGCTCCTGTATCTATATTCTTTATCAGTCACTGGCATTAATTATCATCAATTCCCATATTTGTCTTGAAATATTGTTTTACTCTTTGCATTAAATTTTTAATATAATTTTATTAATTAAGCTCTCCATTACTGCTCTCTTGGACTTGGGCATAATTTGTCTCTTTGAGCCTGTTATTAAGACCAAAAATTCACACTTGCCACATTGGATATCTTTATTTGAGGAATATATTTAAGGGAAAAGTCTAAATCTGAGATTAAAAAATATATGAATATAAGTATAAATTAAGACACTAAATGTTGTTATTGTTTTTATATGCCATAGGCTTACCTATGACTCATAGTGACTCTATGTACAATAGCTCTGAAACCTGTTCTATCCTGACCCAGTCTCATGGTCTCTGACATACCTATCCTCATTACCCGAGTTACTGTGTCAATCCATCTTATCCAGGGTCTTCCTCTCCTGCACTGTCCCTCCACCTTACCAAGGGCCTTCTCCAAGGTCCCTCCTGACCACATGCCCAAAGAATGTGAGATGGAGCTTCAAAATCCTTGACTCCAAGGAGCAAGGTATGTTCAATACTCTTCTCCAGCACCACAACTCAAAGGCATAAATATTTCTCCTATTTTCCTTACTCATTGGCCAGCTTGCTGATGCACAAAGCAAGTAATTGCAAAGACCATGGCTTGGATTAAGGTGTACCTTTGTCTCTGGACTGACATCGCTACTCCTCAGGACTCTGGAGAGGTCCCTGACAGCAGACAACAATTCTTCTGATTTCCTGGCTACTAGTACTAAGAGTGTTAATTGTGGAACCAAGCAAACTGAAGCTGTTAAAAATCTCAATCTCTTCACTGTCTATCATGATGCTGCCAATTAGTTCAGGGGTGAGAAGGCACTAAATATAAGACCCTTATTAGTATTAGAGTATTCTGGCATTTAATTAACTCTTCAATTTCATTTCTGAAGCATATTTCTTTAAATTGTATAGTCCAGCTACGACATGTCTGGAAACGTATTATTAAGAACCATATGTAAACATGCGGATGTCTGTTGCTTCATTTTCATTGATAATTCTGTGATATATGCAATGGGCTGCTTTTTACTCTCTCTTTTCATGCCACCAACCTTCCATTGGGAAGTCAGTTCTATACCACTGACGATGTCAAGTGGATTTTGGAAGAAAGTGGAGAATACCAGAAGAATGTATATTTGTGTTTTATGAGTTTTGAAAAAGCATTTGACAGTGTGGAGCATAACAAGCTGTGACTAACACTGGAAAGGATGGGAATCCCAGAACAATTAGGTGTGCTCATTAGTTGTGCTTATACAAAACGAAGTAATGGTGCATCATTTAAAACCAAGCCAGTTTTGTTTCAGGGCTGTATCCTTTCTCCATATCTATTAAATTTGTGTTCTAGAAAATAATTTGAGAAAGTGGACTCTATGAAGAAAAATGTAGCATCAGGATTGGAGGAAGACTCAAACAACTTGCATTATACAAATGATACAACTTTGCTTGCTGAAAGCAAAAAGGACCTGCTATAGAAGATCAACATTTACAGTCTTCAATATGGATTACATCTCAACATCAAGAAGACAATAAATCCTATTGAACAAATAGATCCTCATGATAGATGGAGAAAAGGTTGAGGTTGTTTTTGATGTCTTCTTACTTGAATCCACAGTTAACACCCCTGGTGTCAACAATCAGGAGATCAGGAGATGTATTGCATTGGGCAAGTGTGCTGTCATGGACCTCTCCAAAATTTTTAAGAGCAATGTTATTAGTTTAAAGACCAAGGGGGTCCCTGATTCAAGCCATGGTCTTTGTGATCACCTGATATGCATCTGAGAGCTGAGCAATGAAAAGGATGACAGTAGAATTTATGCCTTTTAATTTTGGTGTTGGAGAAGACAACACTAAAAGAACAAATATATGTGTCCTGGAGAAAGTGTAGCCAGAGTGTTCCTTAAAGACAAAATGGTGAAATTTTTCCCCACATACTTTGAGTTTGTTGTTAGATGGGACTATCCTTGGAAAAGACTATCATGTTTGGAAGTGAAAGTGCAAGTGAATGAGAGGACAGTCCTCAATGAGATAGTTGGGCTCAAGTATGTCAGAGATGATAAGGATAGCACAGGGTAGGACAGGGTTCAGATCTATTGTTCATAGGCTTGCTATGAGGCATACTTGACCTGAAAGCACCTGACAACAACGTGGATGGTCCACCTCCTCTCATGCTATTTACAGTCGCTGAAAATCCATTGGAGACTCAGCTATAAACTGGTTATGATTTGATGGCCATGAGAAAGAAAATAAATGTACATACAAAGTATTTTATTCATGAGTTAATAAATCTGTGATTCTACAGATGTTATTACCACAGTGTACCTTTATATTAATTAACTTACCTGTTTACTTCACTAAATTATACTCCTTAAGTTAATTATTGCACTTTATTTCTTTAAAAAGCTGAAAACCCATGACTAATATAAATTGTTTGGCACATGGCAAATACTTGTTGTTATTGTGCCATTGAGTAGCCTGCTATTCATAGCAACCCTATGTACAATAGCTCTGAACCCTGACCTATCCTGAACCATTGCCTCTGAAATATCTACCCCCAATACTCTAGTTACTATGTCAATCCCTCTAATTTAGAGTCTTCTTCTCTCGTGCTGTCCCTCCACCCTTCTAAGCATGACGTCTTTCTTTAAGGACTGGCCCCTCCTTGCCATGTGCCCAAAGTATGTGAGACAGAGTTTTAAAATCTTTGCCTCCAAGGATTTTGCTATGCATCAGAGAACTGGACCATAACTAAAGAGGGCAGAAGAAGAATTGATGACTTTGAGTTGTCGTGCTGGAGAAGATTACTGAACATACCATGGACCTCCAGGAGAACAATTTTGTCTTGGAGAGGATAAAACCAAGTTTCTCTTGGATGAAAGGCAGATACTTAGTAGACTTAACTCTTACTTAACTTTTGTTAAGAAGGGAAAGAGGAAAGAAGGAAGATTTTGTGCAAGATTTAATATTTATGAAAACCTTGTATCATATCATGTTATTTGACTCATAGGATATTTTATTTCTAACTAAAAAATCAGGAAACTTTGTCCTAGATAGCAGAAACAACTTGCCAATTTCCATTAAGTGAATTAAGATTAGCAGGAGATTTGAACCTATGTCTACCATCCCTCTTTGTTTGCTAAATATCGTTGTTCCATGAAATAGGAGGGCCTGATCATATGAATAGGAATTTTATCCAGCCATAAGCCCCTAAAACGAAGAGTCAAAATAAAAATAAATTTAAGAGAGAAGTTTGTAGCTATTAGAGAGCAGAGAATAAGTAAAGGGTCCTGGTGCCATTGAGAGCCATATTCTTTCATATATCACTTATGTGTATCTAACTATTAAATAAGCTAGCACATGATTCTATTGGCTTATCTCAAGCAACTCCACAGTTCCAACTCTGTAACTCTCTGCCTAAAACACAATTGTTTTTCAGGTTGAATCAGACTATGCTTTTTCTGGGAACCCAGCATGGTTCTGGCACAAGAAGAAAACTGCTCTTTTGGTTTTAACATATTCATGTGGTTCTCTATTTCATCTTAGAAAAGATTTCCAGTCTTTAATGGCAATTATAAAAGTCTTTCCCTCCAGTTTTGTTTATATGATGCTTCAGATAGCAAACCCACTTCTTTCTCTCTTTATTTTTCTATTTCCTTGGTTCTTATTGAAGCCAGCGGTAGGTTCTAAGTCCAATGCTACAAAGAAGGAAAGTAGCAGGGTAGAAAGCTTTTAGAACGGGAGATAAGGAGACATAAAGAACATGGAAATCCAACCTTGCCTACAAATTCCAGTCTTGTGGTCTGGGATTCTGAGATCATAAAGGCACTAGGCTCTGATTCCCAGTAGTACCATCAATAAGGTGTTTAAGATCTTGGGAAGGGGAGAGTTTCATGTGTCATCTAGGTATATAAGATCAGAGATAGCCTTGCTTTAAGATTCTTGTGTTTCATTCATGTCAAAGAAGCATCAGAAAGTTGTCAGACCTAAAGAAGCTCCAAGGTCAAGGACAATAGGGCTCTGATCAGTTAGTTAGCCAGTCAGTTCACCGTATGACCTATTTTTATGGATTGAATTACATTCTACCAGCAAATTTAATGTTTTTTTTTTAAGTCAATGTCATTGCAGATATAATCAAAAGATCACACTGGGTTAGTGTGGGCACTAAACCTAATCACTGAGTGTTCTTCTAAGAAAAGATACAGAGACAAGAAGGGCAAACACAGAGGGAAGACTGTACTGTTAGAAAAGGAAGAAACTGAAGTGATACAATTATAAGACAAGGAAATCAAGGACTTCTGGTGACCATCAGTTATGAGATGTATTAAAGAATTAAGAATGAAGCAACACCTTGATTTTGGACTTCTGGTTTACATGAACTATGAGAAAATTAGTTTCTGTTCCTTTCAGTCAACCATCATTTTTTTTTAATTTGTCATGGCAGTTATTGTTTGCTTGGCTCTATAGTCAACACGCTTGGTACCAGAAGCCTGGAAATCAAGAGACAAATTGCATTGGGAAAGCCAGCTATCAGGGACCTTTCCAGAGTACTAAAGAGCAATGATGTCAGGCTGGAGACAAAGGTGTGCCTGATCTGGGCTATAGTCTTCACAATTGCATGCTATGCATCAGAGAGTTGGACAGTAACTAGGGATGATAGAGCAATGATGCCTTTGAGCTGTGGTGCTGGAAAAGAGTGTTGAATATACCATGGACGGACTGCCAGGAGAACAAACAGATTTGTCCCGGAGAAGGTGAAGCCAGAATGCTCCTTGGAGTCAAGGATTCTGAAGCTTCGTCTGTCATACTTTGGGCACATTGCAAGGAGGGACCAGTCCTTGAAGAGGGACATCATATTTGGGAGAGTGAAGGGACAGCACAGGAGAGGAAGACCCTCGAGATGGATCAATTCTGTGATTGGCGTAGTGGGAGTAAGTATGTTGGAGATGATGAGGTTGGCACAGGATAGAGCAGGGTTTAGGGCTGTTGTACATAGGGTTGCAACAACAACAACAATGACAGTACTAGGAAATGAAAACGGCTCATCCTTTGTAGTAAGATCCTGGAATTCCACTGTACTCTTGAGGCTGAAAATCTAAGGAGAATTAAGTTTTCTATTTTTAAAATCTTTTGACAATAATGGAAGTTTTCCAAATGCTTTTTGTCTGAGCAATAAAAACTAAAATATATTTCTTATCAAGTTGTATATGTGCTCACAAGAAAAAGAAATTGTATCCCCCCACCAACCAAATTGTGCAGGTCTGCAAGTGCATCCCTTCCCATCATCACTCTTCTGCCCCCAACCCTCACCTCCTTGTACCCCCATTATGTTTTTCCCAATAAAAAAAAGAAATTAAAAAAAAAGAAATTGTAAAACTTAACTGGAAATGGAACTGGGATCTATAACAAGGTCTCAGCCTTAACAAAAAAAAAAATCAAATACAAAGCAACTTGTTGCCATTGAATCTGAACCAACTATTTATACCTCCGGTGCATTTTCAAAAAGCTGTAAATTAATGGCAAGAGATTGCCCATCTTTCTCCTGATGATCTATTAAGTATGCATAACAGAACTCTAAAACCAAAAATTAAGATGAAGTGAATTCTGGTGGTGAGTCTGTAGCAAGTGGTGCTTCTAACCAAGAGGTCTCGCACTTCTGGCAGTTCGCATGTAGCAGTGACTCCTTAGGAGACAGATGGGCAGTTTACTCTTTCCATGACTTATTCTCAGAAACAGGATGGAGGGTTGCTGTGAGTGTAAATGTCTTGATAGCAGTGAGCTTTTTATTTCCGAGAAGAAGACAGCAATATTTATTGCATTCTCAAGCTTGTGAACTAATCTTTTTATATAAGAAAAAGAATATCCATGACAATGATACTAATTATTATGAAAAGTGGAAAATTATCTTCTGATGTAGACAGGCAGGAAAATAGAAAGCTGACAGCAAGATTTGTTCAGATACCTGATTGATAATGGTGTCCAGAACTGCATCTAGGACTGAGAAGAATTAGAGACATGGGACATTGTATTGAGAGAAAATGTGCATACCACTACAAAGAAACTTGGTCATTTGCTGAAGGAAAATAGAGGTAAGCTCCCCATGTGTAAATGTTGGGTCTTTATTTCCAGGTTTCTACCTTATCTCATGTGCTTCCTTTCCACTGGAAACAAAATCACTAACATTCAATATTAGGGTGTATTTCAGGCTCCTTGCCATACCTGTGTGTCCTCTAAGCAAGGAACTTTACATGTCACTGCTACTTCAGAGGAACAAATTTTCTAAATAAACAAAATATCTGACCCAACACTACACCGCTGCCTGAGAGCTATATCTGTGTGAGGAAGCAGTTCTTCAGGTCAAACTTGTGGACTTATTTTCCTCATTCCCCTTATCCTTCTTAGGGTAATACTGATGGTTACAAGAAGGAAAATAAATTTCCAAATATTACATACTCTGTTGTTATAGGCTGTGGAGATTGAGACTCATAATGACCCTATGAGATTGAGAAATCATTTCAATTCTGGAGTTCATATTTCTGAATCTACAGAATCTCACCTAGGGCACTCTTAGACATCCTTTTGAACTTTGAGTTTTTAAGAAATTAATTTTCCTGAGGTGATTTTTCAAGATGAAAAAGAACATTAGAGGATACCATTATGTCATTGGTTTTGGGCTCTTTTGGAGAATTATCTATGTGCAGCCAGCTTAAAAAAGCAGGACCTCCAGGGTTTGGCTGAAAGCTGTATTTTAGAACATCTCCTTAATGACCCTGTTTCTATATTTGACTGATGATGAAGGAATTTAAATTGACTCTCAGAAAACCACTCTACCTTTGTAACCAGTCCTTGTCTATATTACTTGTTTTCACAATTCCTTCTTCTGAGGGTTTTTGGCCTGATAGTGCCCAATTGTTATATTGTGTACTCACTACACGGAGCTCTGGTGGCCTGGTGGTAAGAAGCTGCACTGCAATCCTGAAGGCACACAGTTCAAAGCCACAACCTGCCTCACGGGAGAAAATAGACAATCTACTCATGTATGATTAAATGTCTCTGATAACCAGCTGGAAGGTCAGCTATGGGTCAGTTCTGACTCAATGGTATAAAACAACACCAAAAACTACTCACTATGTTTTACTCCACTAACTTCTGATGTTACTCCATGAATTTAGTTTTTTATCAAAGTAGAGCTGTCCCACAGGGCTTCCAAGACTGTAATTTTCCCAGAAGCAAGTTGCCACATCTATCGCCAACTGAGTGGTTGTTTGGCTAGAACTGCAGAACTTTTATATAATTATGTATGTATGTATGTATGTATGTATGTATGTATGCATGTATGTATCTATCTATCTATCTATCCATCAAGCCATCTGTCATCTAGCTCTAACAACCTATATCAAATCAGAGACCAAGGGGGTCAACTCTGTGATAAATTAGTGAGTGTGGTCATTGTTTACGATTTTTGAAAATAGTTCCAGTTATTGAGATGTTCTCTGTCTTTCTGATAAGTCAGAGCAACACTTAAACATGCAAATAAATTAGGAGTACTAAATTTATCACTTTGGCCTTGCTTGCCGAGATGGAAAAGGATCTGGAGCTCTTGCTGCAGAAGGTCAAGGACTGAAGCCTTAGATATGAAGCTCAACATCAAGAAAACAAAGATTCTTATCACTGGGCCAATTGGCAGCACCATGATAGACAGTGAAGAGACAGAGATTGTTAACAGCTTTGGTTTGCATGACTCTACATCAACACTCTTGGTACCAGCATCCAGGAAATCAAAAGAATTGCATTGGGAAAGTCAGCTGTCAGAAACCTTCTAGAGTACTGAAGAGCAACAATGTCAATCATGGTCTTTGCAATTACTTGCTATACATCAGAAAGCTGGACAATGACTAGGGATGATAGAAGAAGAGTTGATGCCTTTGAGCTGTAGTACAAGAAAAGAGTATTGAATATACCATGAACTGCCAGGAAAACAAACAAGTTCAGCCTAGAGAGGGTGAAGCCAGACTGATCCTTAGCCAGACTGATCCTTGGAGGCAAGGATTCTGAAGCTTTGTCTGACACACTTTGGGCATGTTGCAAGGAGGGACCAGTGCTTGGAGAGGGACATCTTGCTTGGGAGGATGATGAGACAGCACAAAAGAGGAAGACCCATGATGAGATAGATTGACTCAGTCACTGGGGTAATAATGGAGGTAGACATATCAGATATACATCTGAGGTTGGCTCAGGATAGAGCAGGGTTCAGAGCTGTTGTACACAGAGTTGCTATGAATTGCAAATGACTCAATGGCACACAAAACCAATAAAAACAAAAAAGTCAAGTCCATATTATGGGGCCTATTTTGTCAAGGTGCAACTACAAGAGGAATTTTGTTGAGTGCCATTGAGTTGTGTAACTCATAGCAACCCTATAAACAACCAATCTGAACACTGTCCTGTCTCATGCCATACTCAATCTCTGACACACTCAAGCCCATTTCCACAGTCACTGTGTCAACCCACATGGTTGAGGTTCTTCCTCTCTTCCACCTTCTCAAGCTTCATGTCCTTCTCTAAGAAACAACCTCTTCTAGCATCATGCCTAAAGCATGTGAAACAAAGTTTCATCATCTTTGTGTCCAAGGAACACTGTGGCTGTACCTTCTCTGAGACATCTGTTTGTTCTTTTGGCAGTCCATGGGACATTTTGCATTCTTCTCCAAAAACATAGTTCAAAAGCATCAATTGATATCCTGTCATCCTTATTAAATTTTCAGCTCTCAAATATATAACAAATTATGGGGAAAAAAGTAATGGCCTGAATGAGAAGCATCTTAGTCCTCAAACTGACATAATTACTCCTTACTAAATAATAATAATAATAATAATAATAATAATAAATAGTCTCTGACTACAGACTTTCTTAGTGCAATATGTCTCCTGATCTCCTGCTACTACTAAGTGTATTGATTGTGGATTCAAGTAAGATGAAGTCATTGACAGATATGACCCCACTTTTTAAGTCTCTTAGAGCACAAAGTGGGGTGCACTAAAGCAGTCATAATCTCTACACCAATGGCCTTTCTGAGTGGGATTGAGTCTCAAAACCAATTTGCACTTGTTCTAGTGCTCTGTCTGCTTCTTATTCTAAAGAAAAAAGGCTATTTTGCCATGGAAAACCTATTTTCTGGCACTTCTGGAAGTTTCTAGTGTGGTGAAGCTCTGATCAGAAGGATGTTCAAGGATAAGTCCATATAAATTACTAGTTATATTTTTCTATTGGCCCCTTGCCTACTAAGAAATAGAAGACAACCTGTGTTCACTATTCAGATTTGATGTGTGTGTGTGTGTGTGTGTGTGTGTGTGTGTGTGTCTGTCTGTGTGTGTCTCAAAATTTAAATCTCCTTAATTTTGTATAGGTTGACATACAGTTGAATGGCCTCAGTATCCTTGGTACCTTCTTCAAGAATCTTGACTAGAGTGAGAAAGCGGGACATCGAATGTAAATGCATGCACTGTGTAAATGTGTGGCCAGCCTAATCTGTTATCTAATGTTGCCCTGTGCCATCTGGAGACTATAAAATCAGTCTAATTCAAAGTCTAGTATTTCAATGTAACAAGGGGGAGTTAAGAAAGAGCAATATGGATTCACAACTTCAGCACCCCTTTGTTTCTAACTCTCTTTAAAGTTGGTAGGGAAATGAACAAAAGTATTTTCCCTTAAGAAAAGTTAAAGTTCATTGCTAGGCCTTTCAGGCATCCATAAAAAGTAGTAGCACACAATCAAATTCCAAGAGATTTTTGGTTGTACCTAAGAAGTCTCAGTAGCTGATATAGTTTTTTATTGTTGTAAATATATCTATCCCATTTTTGCAAGTATACAATTTATAACAGCAGTAACTATAATCAGCTTTTCAGCCCTCTCTTTAATACGTGGAATATTGTTATGACCATTATCCCTAACCCTTTGCTGCTCCTTGCATGCTGGAAACCATGAATAAGCTTTGTTATTTTTGCATATTTGTCTTTTCTTTTATTTTTACATGACTGAAATTTTAATTTGACTTCTTGGTTTGGTTTATGGTCTTAGTTTCATGTGACATCTCAGTTAACTGTGAGAATCCTATATTTAATGCTTCTCTTTCACCTCCTAGTTCATTGTATGGTATCTGGAGTCTTATGAGAAGTAATTCAAGGCACAATTAATCTTTATTCATCTGGAGAACTAGAGGAATAAGAGAGGTCAGATAAAGGAAGAAAATACAGCTTCAAGAAATCATTCTACTTTCCTGAGATAATCTTTACTGCCCTGAGATAATCTTTAAAATTTAAACTAAAAATATTCCCTGAAGTCTTCTTAAAATAAAATAGTCTAATATAACTAGTGAAAAATACCTGTTTTAAGCAGTAAGCTCTTTTTATTTATTTTTTTGTTTTTTGTTAATACTTTAACAACATTTACGGAAAACTTAGATTTCAATTAATTTATTGTTGCACATTTTTCCCCCTATCCATGCCCCCGTAGTTTGCTTTTCCCTTCAAAAAGATTTTTTCATTATTGCACTATATCCTCCCTGGCCCCCCATCCCCCAGTACACTTTGCTGTGCACCTCTTATTCTAAACTGTTGTCATGCAAATAATACCAGTAAGTTCTGGTATTATTATTAAGAGCTATCTATGGGATTAAATTTTTAAAAGCAACTTGAAAGATTAGATAGAGACCTTGGGGTCAGTGAGTTTATGTTAATGAAGGAGGAACAACTTGGAATAGGAGGATGAAAATAGTTGTATAACTTCATAATGTCTTAAAATGGAACATACACAAACTGCCAAATTAGTTTATGTTTTACTTTAGATATTCTCAATAAAGATTATAAAATAACTGTACAATTATTTAAAAAACAATATCAGAAAAAATCTAACACAATTTATGACCCCACTCAATCATCCCTATAGCCTACATTAATCTCTCACTAACTCTGGAACATTTATCCTCTGCCAGGCACTGCATATAAGTCATCTAATCCTAAAAGCTGTTATGTAAACTAAACTTTATTAACTTCCTGTTAAAAATAAGGAAACTTGGGTGCAGATGATAAATTTAGGAAGAAACAGCTGGAATTTGAACTTAGAGTTACCTACTTGTAAAATATACATTCTTACTACCACACAGCACTATTTCCTTATTGCTATTGATAGTACTCAAGTCAACTCCGACCTCTAGAGACTATCAAGTGTAACAGAACGAGGCATTGCCAGATTCTGTACCATCTTCATGCCCATTGGTATTTTTGAGTCCAGTATTTTTGCTATTGTGTCAATCTATCTCACTGAAAATTTCCCTTATCTTTGAAGATCCTTAGACATGAATATTCACTATAAATATACCAGTTCATAGAGAAGCCTTATTTACATATTTACTCATTCATTATCTCTGAACACCGTGGGTATAAAGTAATTTAACATAATCACGCATTGTGTTTCTTATTCATTATCCTATCCTTAGTGCTTAGAACAGTGTCTGGTATAGAGTGGATTCTCAATAAATTTGTGTTGATTGGATTAATTTGTTGTTATTAGAAAAATTAAAAATTCTAGATATACTGTTGCTGTTATATGCCATCAAGTCACCTGCAACGTAGAGTGATCCTATGTACAATAACTCTAAACCCTGACCTATCCAGAGTCAGGCTCATCTGACACACCTACCTTCATTGTCCCAGTTACTGATATAATCCATCTCTTCCAGGGCCTTCCTCTCCTGTGCTGTCACTTTACACTTCTGAGCATGCTGTCCTTCTCCAAGGACTGGTCCCTTCTGGGCACATGCCCAAAGTGTGTGAGATAGAGTTTAAAAATCCTTGCCTCCAAGAAGAAACTTGGAGATGTATGTGTGTGTATATACTCACACACACACACACACACACACACGGGAGGGAGCTCTGGGGGTATAGCCCATAGGGAGGTGCACTGCTAACCTGAAAATGGTGCCTTTCTGGTATCTTGCATCTTCCAGAAATTCCAAGGGAGAAAGATGTGATTTGTTGTAATTTTGTACTATAGAGTCAGAACTGATCCATAGCAGTCTCTTGAATGCATTTTCAGAAGAAGTTAATCACACAGGAGGAGATTGCCCATCCTTCTCCCATACAGCAGCTGGTAGCCTCAAACTGCGTGCCTTAGGATGGCAGCACAACTTCTTGCCACTAGGCTACCAGAGCTCTATGTGATTTGCACCCTCCAAAAACCCACTCAAAGGTAAGGTATGGGTGAGTCCAACTGGGTGACAGTGAATTTTGACATTTTATATATAAATCACATAAGAATGAATTCAGTAGTGACATTAAATCTATTACAAAGCAGAGAAAAAAAAAGATTGAAAGTTCATTTTTTTAAAAAAAATAAATGCTCATTTTCCTCTTATGCATAACTACTCTTGTTTCAGTACCTGTTTTCTACATAACTATAGGTTTTTATCTAAATACAACTTCCCACAAATGTTTTATGTTGTTTGGACCTCATTAATTTGATTGCTGAATTATTGTTACATGTCTAAAATAACAAGGTTAAGTATCTGCTAAATGGAACTGACTTTTTAGCAAGGTCTCAAGAAAACAAATGGAGCAAACCTCTGCTTACAGTTGCCAGTACTTTTGCTTGATTTCATCTCTTCCTGGCTCCTATCTTCTTCCTGATACTGGAGACACTTAGATAGAGCCTCCCTTACTACAGATTGAGCTCTACCTCACACTCCTGAGCACCTCAGAGAGCTTCCAACTGACACTCTGGGACCAAGAAATTAACCTGATTGAACAGAGGTTTATTTCCAACCTGTATCTTATTTATATTTGCTGGGATTTTTACAATATGCATTAGATGGAGAAGCATCATCTTGACTCAGTGGCTTGTTGGCTAGGCCTTGGTGAAATAATAACATTTTCATAGGGAGCTCTGATGGCCTAGTGTCAAGAGACTGCACTGAGGGAAACAGGACTAGACAGAAGGAGACGTTAATCACTCATACAGAGGTTCTGCAGCTGAGACTGCCCTGCAGTAGCATCCTAAAGTGAGACCAGGTAGCCTTTACCCCACATCCCTCTCTAAGGAATAGCCTCTCCTAGCAACATGTTCAAAATATGTAAGACAAAATTTTATCATGTTTGCCTCCAAGGAGCACTCTGGTGCATCTTCTCCATGACATATCTGGGTGTGGTTTGTTCCCCCCCTTTCTTTTAGCAGTCTATGGGATCTTCAGCATTCTTTTCAACCCCACAGTTCAAAAGCATCAATTCTTCTTTTTTCATCCTTATTTATTGTCTAGCTCTCAGCAGCACAGCAAGTGAATGAAAAGACCATGGCCTGGATGAGGCACACCTTAGTCTTTAAACAAACATCATTTATATGTCTCCCAATTGCTTGTACCAAGTATACAAAATGTGGGTCCTAATAAGATGAAGCTTTTGACAGTTTCCATTTTTTCTCCATCTATCATAATGTTCCCTATTGGTACAATGATGAGAACTTTTGTGTTCTTGATGTTGAGAGGCGATCTGTATTGAAGGTTGAAATCTTTGACCTTTTGCAGCAAGTGCTTCAAGTGCTCCTTACTTTCAGCAAGCAAGGTTATTTCATCATCATAATGAAGATTACTGATGAGTCTTCCTCCAATCCTGATACGACATTCTTCTTTACAGATTCTAGCCTCTCAAATAATTTTCACAGCCTACAGACTGAATAGGTATGAAGATAGAAATATCTATGATGCACATTTTTCTTAATTTTAAACCATATTTAAAATTAGTTTCCCCATGCCCTGTTTTCACAATAGATTTTGGTCTAAGTCTAGGTTTCACATGAGCACAATTCAGTGTTCTGAAATTCCCCATCTTCTCAATGTTAACCATAATTTGGTAAATTATGGCACATTCAAATGCCTTTGCATAGTCAATAAAGCACAAATAGACAGTCTTCTGTATTCTTTGCTTTCAGCCAGGATTCATCTGACATCAGCAAAGATATCCCAGGCTCCACAGCCTCTACTAAATCCAGCTTGAACTTCTGGCAGTGCTGCATGTCCTGTCGTAGAATGACCTTCAGCAGTATTTTGCTTGCACAAAGTACACTGTCAAATTTCCACTCTTTCCATTTGGGGCCCTGAATGAGATTTCCTGACAAGCAGAGACCTCTCAGTGTCATTGAATTCAAAGCATTCTGAGCAATGTCCTGCACTAATCTGACGATCACCTGTGGAAATGACCACAAGTATCCTCAGGTTTTCATGAGGATCATCCTATTTCTTGCGATATCAAATCAAAATATCAGATCAAGAATGCAAAAGCATCTTGCTTAATTCCTGATACTTGGTTAGCATTTAATAAATTGTCTTATAAATGAATGAGAGAATAAATACGCAAATGTTTTACCTGTGTCTTATCTTTTGGTTAGTATGGATTAATTCTGGTGCTGAATATGTCTCCATTTCATAAAATATGTGGCTATAAAGCTTCAACTTTATAAAGAGACTTTCCTTGATATGCTATGAAGAGTGAATCTCCATTTCACAAAAGGATTAGCTCATAAAAGTTGGGGCTAAGTGATCTGATGTAGACAGCTTCATGTTACATGTCATAAGACAGAAATTTGGAGAATTTGTGTTAAGAGTTGACTTCTTTCACATTATTTACAGCCTTGAAAAACTTGCTGAAGGGCCAACTATTAGTGCATTTTTATTTTATGGCCATGAAAATAGTGTTTCAGCTCTGGTGGTGTGGTCTGCAGAGAGTTGTGCTCCTAACCCAAGGCCACAATTTTGGAGTTCGAATCCACTCACAGCTCCAAGAGAAAAAGATGACCAATCTCCACTCTTAACACTAATTATAGCCTCAGAAATCCAGTGGAGGGTGAGCTATGAGTTGGTTTCTACTCCAGGACAATGACTTTTAACCTGAATAGGGATTCAATATTTCATAAAATTAAAACAATGTATTTTTTCATGGTTTAAAAACTATATTTAGTTTCATATATTTAAAACTATATATTTTCATATATTTAAAACTATATATATTTTCAGAGATTTAAACTGTGCGTGCATTGATAACAGTCCATCTAAATTCCAAAATCAATCTCCACAATAGTCTACATGTTTCCTATTGCCAAAGGGGCCCTTTAGAGTAGAGAAGATCTTCACCCTGAAACCTACAGCGTCCCTTTTCAGCAGAAAGTTTGTTGTTGCTGTTATGTGCCATCGAGTCGCTTGCGACTCATAGCAACCCTATGTACAACAGCCCTAAACTCCGCTCTGTCCTGTGCCAATTGCACTGTCTCTGACACTCCCATCCCAATTATCCCAATCACTGAATCAATCCACCTCATAGAGGGCCTTCCTCTCCTGCGCTGTCCCTCCACCCTCCCAAGCATGATATCCCTCTCCAAGGACCGGTCTCTCCTCACAACATGTCCAAAATATGCTAGATGGAGCCTCAGAATCCTTGCCTCCAAGAAGCCACCCGGTTTAACCCTTTCCAGGACAAATCTGTTTGTTTTCCTAGCAGTCCATGGTATTCTCAATACTCTTCTTCAGCACCACAGCTCAAAGGCATCAATTCTCCTTCTATCCTCCCTAGTCATTGTCCAACTCTCTGATGCATAACAAGTGATTGTGAAGACCATAGCCTGTATCAGACGCACCTTAGTCTCCAGAGAGACACCATTGCTCTTTCAGTACTTTGGAGAGGTCCCTAACAGCAGACTTTCCCAGGGCAATGCGCCTTTTAGTTTCCTGGCGGCTGGTGCCAAGACTGTTGAGTACGGAGCCAAGCAAACTAAAGCTGTGTACAATCTCAATCTCTTCACCATCCATCCTGATGCTGCCAATTGGTCCAGTGGTGAGAATCTTTGTCTTCTTGACATTGAGCCTCAATCCATATTGTAGGCTGTAGTCCTTGACACTCTGCAGCAGGTGCTTCAGGTCCTCTTCAGTTTCAGCAAGCAGGGTTGTGTCATCCGCATAACGCAGGTTGTTGATAAATCATCCACCAATCTTGACCCCATATATTTCTCCTCATAGAGCCCAGCCTCCCGGATAATCTGTTCTGCATATAGGTTGAAAAGGTATGGAGATAGGATGCATCCCTGGCGTACGCCCTTCCCAATTTTGAACCATGCAGTGTTCCCTTGCTCTGTTCTGATGACTGCCTCCTGGTCCAAGTATAAGTTTCACATTAGAATGATCAAGTGTTCTGGGATTCCCATTCTTCTCAGAGTCAGCCATAGTTTGTTATGAAGTAGCTAAGAGAATAAGCCGTCCCCTTTTCCTTATGAATCAGGGTGAAGTCCCTCTCAGGGAGTAGTGATAGAGAATGGCAAAGGACACACTGATGAAGGAGAGTAATCAGAACTGGCTTTGACAAGCACTGTGGCAATGGGACAATTTAAACATACTTTCAAGGTGGGGAAAAAAGAAGAACGAACTCGGGGGGAGGGTAGAAAAAATAGTGCAACAATAAGTGAATGGAAACCCAAAATCTCTGTAAATGTCCATTAAAATTAATAAAATTTAATTAAAAAAATGTGTGTGTGTGTGTGTGTGTGTGTGTGTGTGTGTGTGTTTCTTTCTTACTCTATAATGGGCAAGAACCTGCGCCACAATCCCCAGGGCATGTGGTTCGAATCCACCAGCTGCTCTGTGTGAGAAGGATAGGCAATGTCCTCCAGAGCGATTAAATGCCTCTGAAAACCCATCAGAGGGTCAGCCATGGGTTGGCACTGATTCGACAGTACACAAAGCAACACACATACCGAATAATATTAGTCTCACAAGACAACTCTAAAAACTACTTTGTATTAGCTGGCCCTCTTTTACATGTTAAATACAGTAGAAACAAGGCATATGGTATATCTCCAAAATTCAGAGAAAACAATATTTTCAAGTTGTTGCTTTTATGAAATAAGAGCTCTCATTCTTTATGAAACAGGTCGTATAGTTTTAAGAACCTGCTCTTCTGTGAATATGAGTTTCACATACCTATCCTAATTAGCACTTTCATGAAGTAAGTATTTATTTTCCTGCTTTGCTGATAGGTTTAAGTGACTTCCTGAGTCACAGAATTAGTAACGGGCAAAGCTGTGACTTCTGATTCTGATTAGTATGCCACTTGCCTTCCTCACAATGTTGCAGTTGTTTTCTATATGAAATCTTTGTGTTCATGCTGCATAACTAGTTAATTTTTTCATTTCATCATAAAAAAAATAAAACTTCTTGCCAGGTCCTGTAGCAAGATAAATTACAAACTGTCCCTAAATGCGAACATTCACATGGGGAAGTCCACTTACTATAACCAGGGAGTGACGAACAAAACCTTAAGCCTTTGTTAGATGAAACTGCATACTTCAGTTTATTTATTTAATACAAAACCACAAGAGTGTGCCAAACCAGGATTCATACCTGGTTTAAGGGTAGCAGTCACTTTCAACTTTAAATAAATACAGAAAAGACTGAGGTTCTTTTCAGTTCTTAGGAGGACACATGTCATCCCTAGAAAAGCTGTTTCTTCTCAAGTGAACATCCTGAATACATGCTATTTAGACATGCTTGGTAAAGTAGTGGCTCAGTGTGAAGCAGGGAGACTCCCAAGGCCATGCATGGACACAGTGACTACACCTATGAAGGACTCAGCATAGGGGAGATAGTGAGGATGGGACAGGATTGGGCAGTGCTTCATTTTGTTGTACTGACAACAAACAGCATAAATCAACATAAAGGAATTAAGTCATGTCCGTGGAACCGGAACTGACACATACCTGACCCGCTGGTAGGTTTTCAGAGACTGACTTGGACAAGAAGAGAATCTGTTCCATCTTTCTCCCTAAGAGAAGCTGGAAGATTAGAACTTTCTTTTTTGGAGTGGGCAGCACAATTCCTTACACACTAGGCCACAAGAACTCCCCAATCGTCACTGTTAGTGGTAACCTAATGGTGAGAGAAAAATCACTTTATCATAGGATTGTAGAACTCTAATAAGGGAGCTCTGGTGGCTAAATGATAAGGAGTTAGGCTTTCAACCCAAAGACACGCAGTTCGAATCCACCAGCTCCTCTGCAAGAGAAAGATGTACAATCTCTCCTACAGTATACTGCCTCTGAAAACCCACTGGAGGGGTAACTAGAATTCGGTTCTGACTCACTGGTAGTTTACAACGATTAAGGTGATGACAATGGTTCTGATGATGATTTCAAAAAAATAGAATGACAATTAACAAATAGGAGTGATTTTAGAGGGGAATAAAAATAAAATAAAGCATTCATTTGGAAAAGCAACCAATGAGAATTATCATAGTATCTCCCTGGAGACTGGTTATGGAATTTTCTTGTAGCAAACACTTTATGCAATGAAAATGGAGAACATTTGTTTCCCTGGAAACAAACCCTTTCACCTTCATTGCACAGAATTTTAAGCAAAGAAAATTTTGTAATTAAGCCTGGAGTCTACCTATTTTAAACTAGTGAGTTTTAAAACACATGCTAATATTATATAAAAAAATATGTGCGATGTTATCCACTTAGCTTGGTTAAGTTCAAACAAATAAACTTTTACATGATTTAGAGTATAGATATTTGGCATTTTAACCACTGAAATAAAATTATCTAAGAATTCTCACATTCAATAACATAGAAAATCTGCAAATGTAGTTATCATGTGAAATGCTTTTCCCAGCCATAAAGAAAAAAACCAAACACTTAATAACAGAATTAAAATGAATAATAAAAATATTATTGTTACTGTTTATGCCCTTGAGTCAGCTGACTCTCTGGTAGGTTTTCAGAGGCAATAAATCACATGAGAGGATATAGACCATTATCCCCCTCAAAGCAGTTGGTGCATTCGAACCGTCTGCTTTGAGATTAGCAGAATAACTCATTACCCACTAAGATATCTTTTTCTTATCGTTATTAGATGCCATTGAGTCAAGTGCAATCCATAATGACCCTATGAACAACAGATATGAACCCTGTAAACTCCAACATACTTGAACCCATTGCTGCAGTCACTGTGTCAATTCATGTGGTTGAGGTCTTCCTCTCTTTCGTAGACCATCAATCTTTCCAAGCATGATATATTTTTGCAAAGAATAGCCTCTTCTAGAAGTATGCCCAAAGTATGTGAGAGGAAACTTGGTCATCTGTGCCCGCAAGCAGCACTCTGGCTATGTCATTTCCAAGACATACCTGTTTGTCATTTTGGCAGTCCTGATTGGCAGCATCGTGATAGAGGGTGAAGAGACTGAGATTGTAAATAGTTTTAGATTGCTTGGCTCCACAATCAACATTCTTGGCACCAGCAGCCAGGAAATTAAAAGATGTATTGCATTGGGAAAGTCTGCTATCAGAGACCTCTCCAGAGACCTGAGGAGCAATGATGTCAGTGTGGAGACTAATATACGTCTGATATAGGCCATGATCTTTGCAATCATTTGTTATGCATCAGAGAACTGGAGAATGACTAGAGATGATAGAAGGAGAATTGATAGGAGAATTCAACATACCATGGGCTTCTACAGAATGAACAGGTTCAACCTGGAGAGGGTTAAACCATGATGCTCCTTGGAGGAAAGGATTTTAAAGCTTCTTCTAACATACTTTGGACATGTTGCAAGGAAGGACCAGTCCTGAGAGAGGGATGTCGTGCTTGGAAGGGTAGAGGGACAGGGCAAGAGAAGAACACCCTCAATGAGATGGATTGATTACTGGGGTAATGGGTGAGTAGGTATGTCAGAGAAATAAGACTGGTACAGGATAGAGAAGGGTTTAGGGCTGTTGTACATAGCATCGCTATGCATCGCAGGTGACTTGATGGCACATAACAACAACCATTCCAACACCACAGCTCAAAAGCATCAACTCTTCTTCTGTAATTTTATTTATTGTTTAGTTCTGAGAGCACAGCAAATTATCAAAAAGACCATAGCCTAAATCACGTGCATCTTAGTCCTCAAACCAACATCATTGTGCCCCAATAATTTGGAGCAGTCCCTGAAACAGGATCCATTTCTCACACCATGCACAAAACTCAACCCAAGGTGGATCAGAGACCTGACTAAAGCACTAAACCATAAAGTTCATCAGGGACAAATTGAGATCAAGCTTAGACAACCTAATCTTTGGTGTTAAGGGACTGCCAAATACAGCCAGAAATGCACAATCTGGAGAGGATAAAATGAATGAATGAATGAATGAATGAGAAGATTAAATTCCTGTGTGCATCAAAATCTTTTGCCAACAGAGTGAAAAGAAAACCTACTGACCGGGGAAAAATATTTGACAATTCCATTTCAAAAAAAGAGTCTCAGATTCTCAGAGGAAAAGTTTACAGAATCCTACAGGGCCTCCAGAAAAAAAAAGATTGATCACACAATTATAAAATGGGCAAAAGACACGGAAAGAATTTTCACAGAGGAAGATATTCAGATGGGCATCAGACACTCCTTCAAAATAGAAATAACGTAGGAGGTATCTCACTCCCTCATTACAAATCTTTTTACACTGCTATGGTGATCAAACAGCGTGGTACTGGTACAATGACAGACGACACAGACATCAATGGAATAGAACTGAGAGTCCATCTACTACGGTCAAATTATTGTTGTTGTTTTTGGTTTTTTTGGTTTTTTTTTAACAAGGAGATGAAAGCAGTTAAGTGGGTAAACAAAAGTCTTTTTAACAAAAGATGTTGGCAAAATTGAAAAGTTATCTGCAGAGAACTCAAGCAAGAGCCACACCTCAGTCCATACACAAAAAACAACTTTAGGTGAATAATGGACCTACAACTAAAACCAAGGACTATAAACTTCATTAAAGAAAAGCTTGGAAGAACTCTAGAAGACCTAATCCACAACATAAACTGTCTTCCAAGCATCCTGAAAAATCTACAACCAGGAAATGATAAAATAGATGAATGGGAGCTTCTAAGAATCAAATCCCTATGCACATCCAAAAACTTCTTCAAGAGAGTAAAAAAGGTAAGCCCCAAACTGGGAAAAAGTATTTGGTAATGACATGTCAGATAACGGACTTATATCTTGAATTTATAAAATACTTGAGCACAACAACAAGATAAACAATCCAATTAAAAAATGGGCACAGGATGTGAACAAACACTTCACCAAAGAAGAGATTCAGATGACTAACAAGCACATGAAGAAATGTTCAAAATCCCTAGCTCTAAGAGAGATGCAAATCAAAACAACTCTGAGATATCATCTCACCCCAGTAAGACTAGCAAAATTTAACAGAACAGCAAGCAACAAGTGTTGGCGAGGTTGTGGAGAACCTGAACCCCTTATTCACTGTTGGTGGAAGTGTAAAATGGTGTAACCACTGTGGAAGGCAGTGTGGCACTTTCTCAAAAAGTTGCAAATAGAGATACCATTTGACCCCCAATGCCACTACTGGGATTATACCCCAAAAAGACTACAACTGCCACCCAAGCAGATATGTGAACACACATGTTTATCACAGCTTTGTTCACAATAGCAAGAAGTTAGAAACAACCTAAGTGCCCATCAATAAACAAATGGTTAGGGAAGCTGTGGTATATTCACACAATCAAATACTATGCTGCATTGAAAAACAAGGAGTTTATTAAATATCATTTAATGTGGATGACCCTAGAGGACATTATGCTGAGTGAAGTGTCTCAGTCACAAAAGGAAAAATACTGCTTAGGGTCACTGTTGTAAAAACAGGATTGACATCTGGGTTGGGGGGAGACTGAGAAAGATGGGACAAATAATGTATACTGCATTGAAACAAATGAGGGAGAAAACTGTTTGAAGGGATATGTGATTAGGTATTATTGCCATGACAGGAGTCTGGAACCAAGGCTGCATAGTGGAGTGGACCTGGGGGAGGGACTATAAAACAATGAAAGAACTTTTCTTTTACTTTTTAAAGAGAAGAGTATACTGGGTGTGGTCAAGGTGAGCAGGGGTAAAAGTGTAACAATGAATGAATGGAAATCCAAAGTCCCTGTAAATTTTCATTAAAATTAATAATAATAAAAAAGAAAAATATTTTAAAAAAGAAATCAAGAAAGCAATAAAATTTACAACAGCCAACCACAAGTTGAGATACTTGGGAGTGAACATAACTAGTAATACAAAAGACCTATACAAAGAAAACTACAGAACATCTCTGGGACACATAATGAACCTAGAGAAATGTGTGGAGGGTTTTTTTAATCCTTTATTCTAATAATTCAAATTATTATTTTGCAAATATTTTACTATTGGCTAACAATTCCCTTCCTGAGAAGTAAGGGAATTCCAGAACCTTTAATTGTGCTCATGCAAAACCTATACTTAGACCAAAAAGCTATTGTTTAAACAGAATAAGATAAAATTGCATGGTTTAAAATCAGGAAAGGTGTGTGTCAAGATTGTATTCTTTTTCCATACCTATTCATCTGTATACTGAGAAAATCATTCAAGAAACTGTTCTATATAAAGAAGAGTACAGTGTCAGGATTGGAGGAAGAACAACTCGTCTGTCATCTACCTGAATGATGCAGATGATACATCTTTGCCTTCTGAGTAAAGAGGACTTAAAACCCATGCCATCGAAGATCAAAGACTATAGCCTTCAATATGTGTTATATCTCAGTATCAAGAAAACAAAATACTCACCAATGGATCAAGCAGCAACATTAGGATGGAGAAAATATTGAAGCTGTCAAAGATTTAACTTTACTTGGATTTATAATCAACCCCTGTTGTAGCAGCAGTCAAGAAACCAAAAGACATGTTGCATTGAGAAAATCTCTTGTCAAGGAACTCATCAAAATGCTAAAGGGTAAGGGTGTCAGTTTAAAGATTACAGATTACCTAATCCAAGTAATGGTCTTTTCAATTACTTTCTATGCATCTGAAAGTGGGACAATGAATAAGGAAAGATGAGAGAATAACTGATGTTTTTGAATGGTGGTGTTGGATAAGAAGATGGTATGAACTGTGAAAATAACAAACAAGTTCTTGGAGGAAGTGTCAAAAGAACAAACAAGTTCTTGGAGGAAGTGCAAACAGGGTGTTTCCTTAGAGAATAAGACAGCGAAACTTTGTCACTCATGCTTTGGTCATGTTGTGAAGAGGAACCAGTCTTGGAAGAGGACATAAACCTGGGAAAGGTGGTGGGTTAGAGAAAGAGAGGAAGATCCCCAAGAAAAAGAATTGACCTAGTAACCCTGACAATACATTTGAATATATCAGAGATTGTGAGAACGGTGCAAGATAGGGCAAAATTCAGCTCTGTTGTTCATAGCTGACTTGATAGCACCTAACAACAACTGTTGACCTTGTGGTTAGCAGCGTGGCAAGTCATATGCCGTACCATCATGTGTTCTTGAGAGTTAATTAATTTTTGAAAGATATCTGGATTTGAAAGAAGGATGGATTGACCAGTAGATGGTCAGATGGATTGGTAAATTATATCCCTGCTTCTAGAAAGCACAATTTAATACATATTTTGTAGTTGCAAATAAAATATAGGGGAAGTAGAAAGAGAGTAACTCAGCTATAGTAATCCGTGATGATAGCAAAAACATTTTCCTGTCCAAGTTTCAATTTCCCCATAATAATAACAACTGACTAAGATAATCCCTAAAACTCCTTTCATCAATAATATATTCCATCATCCTACCATGTACTTGACTGATGTGGAAATATGAGCACTATCAAGTCTTTTCAAAGTGACCATTTGGATGCATGTGTGCTTTCTAACCCCAGAACATTTCTATTTTGTTTAGATTATATCAGTACAAAGTTACATCCTGTTTTATATTGCTGGCAATCTACTAGTTCTTCAAAGTTAACCAAAGGGGAATGATCTCTTTCCATTTGAAGTTACAGTAAAAGCAAGCAAAATTTTTCATCTTGTTGCCAATACGTCTATAATTACATTTATCCATTATGCCGGCCCTGCTTAGCACATGTCTGTGTTGTTAAGCACATCAGTTCTCATAAGATATATTCAGCATTTGAGAAAAAAAGTAAATGCTTTATGGCATCAAAAAGAATTCTTTCACTGTCATTTTCTTTAAGTTTGCTAAAAAAGAACATTTTCCATTTCCTTTCCCCTGTTTTATTTTCAAAGAGCTTTCCTTTTCACCATCATGTATGTGGGAACATTTTAAACTTTTAAGTGACCTGAACAAAACTTATGTATTATCATTATAGTAATATGAAATTTCATGAATCTCTGATGAGATAAATAAGAAGGAAAAGGATTTTTGTCACAGTGGACATACCAAAGAACAAATTTGCATAGAGGCCAAGAAATTTCTTCTAATTACACGGCCTGGATGTAAAACTGGTATCTATTTTGAAGGGGTGTACTGTTCCTATTCTAAAGACAGTCACCATTTAATTGGTGGTACATAAAGTGTTAAGTTACCGGCCAAAAGGTCAGAAGTTTGAAGCCACAGACACTGAGGGGAAAAGATAGGCAATGTCATCCTTTAAAGACTTCCAGTCTTGCAAATCCAACAGACAGTTATCATGAATAGGAATTTAATGAATGGCAGTGAGTTTGGTTTGGTTTTAGAAGCCCCAGAATGCATGTTGAGCATGGTGGTTAAAGTGCGCTGGATGCTAACTGAAAAGTTAGTGGTTAAAAAGAAAACTAAGTGGTTCACATCCATCTCCTGCTCTTCAGAAGAAAGATGCATCAGAGAGTTCTACTTTCTCCTACAGTCATTAAGAAACCAAATCGACTTGATTGGCATTGGCTTTTTGTAGATGATAAAACAGAAATGATAATGCTTGCATTTGATGAACTAAGGGTGAGAAGGGGTACAGAGGGCTCTATGGTGAATATATAATAGCAATCTTTATCATTTTCAAAGAAGATGTAAGATGTTAAGGCTTTTATAATGAAAAATGAAAAGGAAAGAAGCAGGGATAGAAAGAAAAATGGTTGAGAGAGAAAAGAAAAAGAGGAAGGGTGGAAGTGAGAGAGAAGAAAAGAAGAATATCAAATATTTTAAGATACACAATTCATTAGATGTTGTTGTTATGTGCCATCGAGTTGCTTGCGACTCATAGAGACCCTTAAGATCTTTTAGTCTGAATATCTAAAAATTCTAATTAATTTAATTCTTTTAAGAGGCAAATGGGATAAATATGTAAAGGTATTTTGAAGAGATAAACTTAAAATGATGTGCAGAGCATTACATTTGTTCCAGGATTAGAAAGTTCTACTAGTTTCTATTAGACCAGCTATTTTTCATTATTTTGCCTTTTGTTCCACAGTTTTCTCCCACTCTGTATCGAGGGCCTCTAACTGTGAATACTGTGAATCTTTTTTTTTGTACTGTCAGGGTCCTGAATAATGGAATTTATATGGCTTGTTTATTTTATGGATGAATTGTTTCCTTGAATCTTTAGATTGCTTCACTTTTTTGTCTAAATGTAGGTGGCAGAATGGGAAAGGGGAGGGAGCAACAGCTGTGCCTAGAAGGCTCATAAAAAATTTCTAAGACCCCAGTCATTACTCACCAAAGTAGGGTGTAGAATGTTACCTCTATGTCTTTAAGAGTATAGTCCAAAGCCTTCAAACTCAGCCACCCATTCTCTCAAGGTATTCGATGATGGTTAAAACGTTTGTATAACTGTTCCTTGTATTCCCTAGGATATTCACAGACACATCTGCAGCACATATAAGTAGAGATGTAGAAGTATCCTATCCTGTCAAATCTATATATGCTCATGAATATAGTCTCATTTTCCATCCCACCCTGTTCTGATTGATTTCTACATCTACTCATAGATTCTTAATACTAATGTTATGACACCGTTCTGTATGTAGTAGTACTTATATTAAAGGCAAGAACTAAACACATCTCCAGACTCTACTTTCAGTCAGACAGGCCTTGAAGTAGAACAATAACACCAGAAAGGCATGCACTCCTAGAACAATCAATGGCCCAAGGACAGAAGGGCAGCATTTGCCTAAGAATAAAGCTCAGAATGCAGGATGGAATAGGAAAGAAGGATGAGCAGAAATTGTAAGAATAATGAGGAAGTGAGAAGAGTTCTTTTACATTGTGAAGACTGCAATCAATGAGACAAGACATAATATGTTTATAATTTCTTTTTAAATGGAAAATCTCCCTGTAAACTCCAAGCCAAAACACAGTAAAAAAATGTTAAAAAAAAACCCCAAACCCAACACCTTAGTAAAAGTCACAAAAGTAAATATTATAAATACAAAAGCCTACAGTAATGTTGATGTTGAGGAAGAAGGACTGGCCATCCACTTCCGAAATAGCAGGCCTCTGAAAACCCTATGTACAACATTTAGATAACAGAGATGGCAAAGGAGGTTGAGTTTTCAAGCATGGAAATACAAAGGAAGAGGAACAGTTGTAAGCAGACACTGGTGATTGGGACATGGAATGTGAGAACCTTGAATGTAGGAAAATTGGATATTGTTAAGGAGGAAATGGAACGCATAAATATTGACATACTAGGCATTGGTGAGATGAGATGGACTGGCATGGGGCATTTTGAGTCGGATGACCATATGATATATTACTCTGGAGATGAAAAAGTGAGGAAAAATGGAGTTGCTTTCATAGTTAAAAAAGCCATTGCCAAATCTATCTTGAAGTACAATATTGTCAGTGACAGGATAATATCTATACGTATACAAGGAAGTCCAGTGAATACCACTATCATTCAAATATATGCACCAACAACCAGAGCCAAGGAAGAGGAGATAGAAGATTTTTACCAACTTTTACAATCGGAGATTGATCGAACATGCAACCAAGATGCATTGATAATAATGGGTGACTGGAATGCAAAAGTTGGGAACAAAGAGGAAGATTCAGTAGTTGGAAAACATGGACTCAGTGACAGAAATGGAGCTGGAGAGGGAATGATCGAGTTTTGCACAATCAATGACTTATTCATAGCAAATACCTTTTTTAAGAGGCATAAACGCAGGTTATATACCTGGATTTCACCTGATGGCATGCATAGGAATCAGATCGATTACATATGTGGAAAGAACTGCTGGAGAAGTTCAATACCGGCTGTGAAAACTAGGCCAGGAGCTGATATGCAGAACAGATTATCCAGGAGGCTGGGCTCTATGAGGAGAAATGTGGGGTCAGGATTGGTGGACGATTTATCAACAATCTGCGTTATGTGGATGACACAACTCTGCTTGCTGAAACTGAGGAGGACCTGAAGGCCTGCTGCAGAGTGTCAAGGACTGCAGCCTACAATATGGATTGAGGCTCAATGTCAAGAAGACAAAGATTCTCACCACTGGACCAATCGGCAGCATCAGGATGGATGGTGAAGAGATTGAGATTGTACACAGCTTTAGTCTGCTTGGCTCCATAGTCAACAGTCTTGGCACCAGCACCCAGGAAATTAAAAGGCACATTGCCATGGGAAAGTCTGCTGTTAGGGACCTCTCCAAAGTGCTGAAGAGCAGTGCTGTCTCTCTGGAGACTAAGGTGCATCTGATACAGGCCATAGTCTTCGCAATCACCTGTTATGCATCAGAGAGTTGGACAATGACTAAGGAGGATAGAAGGAGAACTGATGCCTTTGAGCTGTGGTGCTGGAGAAGAGTACTGAGAATACCATGGACTGCTAGGAAAACAAATAGATTTGTCCTGGAGAGGGTTAAACCGGGTGGCTCCTTGGAGGCAAGGATTCTGAGGCTCCGTCTAACTTACTTCGGACATGTAGTGAGGAGAGACCGGTCCTTGGAGAGGGACGTAATGCTTGGGAGGGTAGAGGGACGGTGCAGGAGAAGAAGGCCCTCTATGAGGTGGATTGATTCAGTGACTGGGATAATTGGGACGGGAGTATCAGAGACAGTGCGATTGGCGCAGGACAGAGCGGAGTTTAGGGCTGTTGTACATAGGGTCGCTATGAGTCGCAGGCGACTCGACGGCACATAACAACAACAACAACAACAGCAACAGTAATGTTAATAACAAACAACATCTGAACAGATGTGAGAAGACTAATGGGAGAACACTAGTAAATATATGTACTTTTGGTAGGGGATATTTCTATATATGCATTTGTATGTGTTATACATGTATCAAGAGGGAGTCCTGATGGCTTAGTGGGAAGGAGTTGGACTATAAGCCCAAAGACACACAGTTCACATTCACCAGCGTCTCCATGGAGGAACAAAGGTAATCTCTGTGGTTTACTGCCTCTGAAAATCACCTGGAAGGTCAGCTATGAGTACAAACAACAAAAGAAATATATCAAAAGATATTATAGCCCCGACAGAGGGTATAGTTCTTAGAAATTCTTAGCAATGACTAAGAACTTGAAAGAGTGATTCACTGGTCTTAGGACTAGTTTCAAGACATTTAGTTCAATTGGCATAAGGGTATTCTTTCGGTAACTGGGATCTTAAAAGCTTAAGAGCAGCCATGTAAGATACAACATAGAAGAAGAGTGAATAATATCAAAGGCTCAAAGAAACCATCCAAAGAGTGAATGATCATGTGAATCAGTGTCTACTACTGAAAACCAGAACTAGATGGTACACACCTATTAATGCCTACTGTTCTGGTCAGGATCAGTTACTATTCCAAAATTGACTAGTAACACCCTGAAATTGTGCCTTTGAGACATCTTTGAAGTCTAGAACTGAATCAATTCCCTACAAAGAAATTTTTAGTCAAATAATACTGTGTTGTTGTTACATGCTGTTGAAGTGGAACCAATTGATAGCTGAAAGTCTACTGGGTTTTCACAGACTGTAAATAACCTGAGAGGAGACTGTCCATCTTTCTTCCCCAAAGCAGCTGATGGGTCTGAGGTTAGTGCCTTTGGGCTGTCAGTGTAACCCGCTACCACTGTTGTTATTGTTTTTTATACAGCACCATGTCAGAACCAGTGTATGGCTGATCTTCCAGCAGGTTTTCAGACGCTATAAACTGAATGGGAAGAGATTGTCTATCTGCAGAGGAGCAGTTGGTACATTTTAACTGTGTGCCTTTGGGTTGGAACAACAACTCCATATCACTAATTCACCAGAAATTGTAACACCAGGAAGGAACACAATTCTTTGGGCAATCAATCATAAAAACCAAAAGGTTAGAATTTACCCCAAAACTCTCAGGTGGCAGTAAGGGGTAGGAAAGAAAGACAAAATAAGGAACCCAGGTGTAAGTGAGGAGTACTGTTACATTAATGGGATTGCAGTAAATGTCATGAAATAAAATGTGCATGAAGTGGTCAGTTAGAGGAAGACTCATCAGCAACCTGTGTGTCATGCATGACATAGCCTTGTTTGCTAAAAGCGAGGAGGGCTTGAGGATATTGTTGCAGAATATCAAGGATTACTGTTTTCAATATGGGTAACGTCTCAACAACAATTAAAAAAAATTCTCACCATTGGGTCATATGCAGCTTATAACAGATAGAGAAAGTATTGAAATTGAGAACAATTTTTTCTGACTTGGATCCACAATCAACATCTTTGGCATCAGCAGTCAGGAAATAAAATGATAAGTTGCCGTGGGAAAATCTACTGTCAAATACCCCTCCAGAGTTTTCAAGAACAAGGATATTCTTTTCAATCATTTGCTATGCATCTGAAAGCTAGACAGTGAGTAAGGATTACAGAAGAAGTAGTGGTCTCTTTGAGTTATGGTGCTGAGGAAGAGTACTGAATGTCTTATGGAATGTAAAAAGAACAAAGGAGTTTGTGCTAAGAGGGTAAAACCAGGTTGCTCCTTTCAGGCAAGGATTTTGAAACTCCATCTCATATACACTGGGCCTGTTGTTAGGAGAGGCAGTACTTGGAGAACGACATCATGCTTGGAAGGGTAGAGGGTCAGTGCAGGAGAGGATGACTCTGGGTGAGATAGAGTGACACAATGATTACAGCAATGGGTCATCTTTGTCGGGATGGTGAGGATGGATTAGGATAGAGCAAGGTTCAGAGATGTTATTCATAGAGTCACTATACGTCATAGATGACTCTACAGCATATAACAACAACAACAAAATGCTCAGTAGAAAACAAACATCCTCTGTAATCTTTCACTGAAATGGCAATTAGAACAACTAAAGATATAAACAAATAAAAGAAGGAATTACATTTTCACATTTCTCTGTCAAAGCTATTAGGACATTACTATACCAGTTGAACTCAAACTTGTCGGAATAGGCTCTAATAGTGCTATTTTCTCTTGTTAAAATCACTGTCCTCACAAAAAGGGATTAGACTTTCATTGTTCCACTTATTTCAAGTAGGACGCGCTTACTAGTGTATGGAAAAGTACTGACCTTTTCAAATGTCAAGGTATGATAGGTTGGATGTTCCTAAGAACAGAGAAAAGGAATGTGAAATAGCTAAGTGGCAAAAACATAGAGCTCTTGAAAAGCTCCAAAGAAACCCCAAACTCCTAATTCCTCACATATACAACATAACACATCACATCACGGTAAAGTTCCTCTAGTGCAATTAGTGAACAGAAGTGATTAATGACACAGATACAGTGTACTCGAAGTAATCTGAGGGGTATATTTTTAAAATTAACCCATTTATCAATAAGTCTCTCTCTCTCTCTCTCTCTCTCTCATCTCTATCTCTACCTCCATCTCCTCTATTTCTCTCTCATTGTTGTTGAGCTGGAGCTAGCCAACCGTTGAACTGCCATTGTTTCTGAGGTTGTACGTTACCTCTTCTTCCCAGGAGACACTGGTAGATTTGAAACAAGAGAGGCATGGTCTTTGGGTTAGCAGCACAATTCCTTATGGACTATTTCAAAGCCCCCTAACTATCCACTAATATGTTGTATTAATTACACAAATTCTGTATTGAGCTCTAGTATTACATATTGCTGTTTTTGTGGTGTATCATCAAGTCAAAACTGACTCAAAGCTAATGATCTACCAGGTTTTCAGAGGAATTAAATTGCATGGAAGGAGATTGTCCATCTTTTTCCCTGAAGATGGTGGTAAGTTTGAACTGTATTCTTCTAGGTTGCCAGCACAATATCTTACCACTAAGCTACCGCAGCTCCCTTGCATATTACAAGAGGGGCTCGGCAATTTTAATCCACCTGCTTCTCCAAGGGAAAAATAAATTAATTGAGCACTCTCTTCCTGTGAGGATGTATAGCTTCATAAACCTAATGGAGGGTCACCATGATCAGAACTGACTGATCAGCAGTTAGGTGGAGTTGCTAGAAGCACACCTGGCTTAAAACATAGTATTTTCAATTGCCTCATGTGTATGTGAAAGTTAGACAATGAATAAGGAAGACTGAGGAAAACTGTGGTGTTGGCAAAGAATATTGAATATACCGTGGACTGCCAAATGAAGAAGCAATCTGTCAGAAAAGCCAGGATGACTAGATTTTCTCTCACATATTTTGGGCAGGCTACCAGGAGGGACTAGTCCATGGCAGATATTGTGCTTCTTAAATGTTATGTTGTTATGTGTCATCCAGTTAACTACAACTCATAGCAACCCAATGAACAATAAATCAGGACCTTGTTCTATCCTTTACCATCTTTCCAATTTCACGAGACAGCGCAAACACAGGCTTGAACGTGACAGGTATCAGGACGATGGATGATCAAAGAGAAAAGTTAAAAAATAAAAAGATCTAAAAAAAAATAGAGGAACGGGCTTAAACATAGCAATGGCAGTAAGGACAGCACAGAATCAGGCAATATTTTTTTCTCTTTGTTGCTCCTCTGTGAGTGAGAACTGACATGATGGCACACAACAACAGCACAACATAGAGTTATTACCAGGAGTCTTAATGGTACATTGGTTCAAACCCTCATCTGCTAAACAAATCGATGGTCATTCAATCTCACCAGCTACTTACGCTGAGGGTGAAAGATGTGACAATCTTTTTCTGAAAATATTTGGAACCTTAGAAATCCCCTATAAAATTATTCTACTCTATTGATAACAATGTCTGTAAGTAGATACAAAGGTAGATAAGCAAGCAAAACAGATATGGGAAGTTTAGGGTTGCTCTGAGTTGGAATCAATTTGACAGCAATGAGTTGGTTTTGCTTGATAAGGTTTCTGAGTCAGAACTGAGTTGATTTCAATGAGTTTTGATTGTGAAAGGTCATATATGTTGTTGATGTCTATGCTGTCAAGTCATCTGTGACTTATAGCGGCCCTTTGTGCAACAGCTCTGAAGCCTTCCCTGTCCTGAGCCAGTCTTACAGATTCTGACACACTTACTCATATTGCCCCAGTTACTGTATCAATCCATCTCATCTGGGGTCTCCCTCTCTTGCCCTGTCCCTCCATCCATTCAAGCATGATGTCCTTCTCTGAGGACTGGTCCCTCTTGGACACACGCTCAAAGTATGTGAGACAACTTAAAAAAAAAGTCCATGTACAATGCCTTGAAACCTTGTCAGATCATGTATAATCATTATATTCTCTGCTGTCGTTGAGCCAATCCATCTCCTTGAGGGTATCTCTTACCTTTGTTGACCCTCTTCTTTTTCAAATATGGTATCCCCTCCAAAGGGCTTGCCTGTCCTGATAGCAAGCCCAAAGTATGTGAGAAAAATATCAGCCATTCTTGCATTTAAAAGCATGGTGGCTGTGCTTCTTCTAAGATGACTTGCTTGCTGTTCAGTTAGTCCATATTATATTCCATTCTCTTCACCAAAACCACAATTCAGAAACATAGATTCTTCAGTTTTCTTTACAAATGATGAAACAAATGAAATGCTTTGGCAGGGGGCAGAAGCACCTTACGCTTTAAAGTGACATCCTTGCCTTTTAGAACTCTAAAGACATATTTCACAGCTGACTTTTCCAGTGCAACACAGCTTTTGATTTCTTGACTGCTGTTTTGATTGGTGTTGATTAGAGATTCAAGAAAAATAATTGACAGCTTCTTTTTCTTTTTACTATTTAACTTAATGTTGCCTTTTCGTGCCGCTGTGAGTATTTTTCTTTTTACATTGAGGTATGATCCATATTGAAGACTGGGACATAGACAATGACTTAAAATTTGTGCTCATAAGGAAAATAGTAAATGGATTAACTGTTCTTATAGCAATATCCACAGATGTCGCATATTCAAGTGTCTATAAATATCATGCATAGAAGCTTGTTTCATGTTAGAAGCCAGAATGATTGAAATAAACAAACTAACAAAAACAAAACAAGGAGTGGTGAGGACTGGACTCATTGGAAACTACTGGAAATAGCTGTTAATTGGTACTGTGAAGAAAGAGGTGTCTGCTGAAATTCCATTTGGATTTAGTAGTCATTCTGTAGAAGAAAGACCTAGTTTTGCTTCTGTACAGAAGATTTCTACAAAGAAATATTTGCTTTTGCAGAGATTATAGTCAATAAAATGCATTGCAGCAGTTCTACTCTGTGATGTTGTTGTGGTTGTTGTGTACCAGCAAGTCGGAAATGACCTATAATTGACGTTCCAGTGGTTTCAGAGGCAGCAAATTGCATGGGGCTGCTATATTCTGTCACATGGGATTGCTACAGATAGGCTTCAATTTGACAAAACAACTGTAAAAGCTACCTTGTGTGTTAGAAATAAGAACTTTGATGTGAAATCCTTCCCTTTTTTAAGATCTTGGCAGCAAATTATTATTATTCCTTTAATACAGCACAAGCAGCCAGACAAAACACATTTGTGATCTGAACCCAGCCTGCAATTGGCACTATGGGATATCTAGTCTGAAATTTGCAGGCAGATGTAATGGAAGATATGAGTCAGAGAGATCTATAATGTTTATGCGAGACCTGATGACTCGTTCCCCCTAAATTTTACCATCATTACTGTTGTAGAGAAAGAAGTACTAAACATAAATTTCCTAAGAATACCATAGATGAGAGATACCCTGCTGGGTCCCATCCAAATCAATAGTAAAAGGAAAGGAACTAAGACAGGTAGTAGAGTCATGGCTCCTGCAATTAGCTTATCAACCTATCAATAGTAAGTAATTATGGAAGTTTAAGGTTGAATATTCTTTTACATAGTCCTTTGATTTAAGATACAACAGTCTGGAGAGGAGATGCAGAAAGGAAGCCAATTATTACAGTGTCCATAGCCCAGTGTTGTTTGCAGAGTTGCCTCTATTCCTTCTGGAGATCCCAGCAGAAGCTTGTGCCAGGAAAGGAAAACTGGGAATGTGGGAGTAATATCAGTTACAAGGAGGGGTCCTGGCTCACAGAATTGTTTTTCTATTCTAGTTCATGAAAAAAGGCTGGAGACAATATTATTTCTCCCGAGAAATAAGTCAAATGCATTTCCTTTCTCTCTGAAATCTGAGAATATGCTCAGTTACCTGCACATGTTGCCAGTTGCACAAACAGCTCTTGTGTATGTCCTGATCCAGATTAATAGTTTAATTGACCTGGTCCTACTTGTTCCTTCAGGGCTACACGTATGAAATGCCTCTATACAAAGCAGCACAACAATCAAGTCCACAGAGGAAAACACCACTGAGCTCCTGCAGATAATACAAACTGCATAATAAAGAGGTCTCTGTAAGCATCATACATGCTCAATATTCTACTCCTCCGTTTTCTTCCTGAAAGTCTCTTATAATAAAACCAAAGTAGAAACTAGCAGTGAATTATGGACCTTAGAATGGTCTAGAATGGAACTCATGCTCATCTCTCTGGACAAGTTTTGTTACTTGCAAAGTGAAAGAGTTGGAGAAAATAATATGCAAACAGGGGAAAAAATATACTAGTTGTACCTTTGAAAATCTAGGGCAGTTTCCACAAAGAAGTAACATTTTAACTCATTTTGAACAAACTAATTAAGAATTCACCAAGGAACAAAGAAAGAGTAAAGAAGAGCAGTTTAGGCAAGAGGAAAAACACTTGCAAATTCAGAGGAAAGAAAAATGTATAACATATCAGCTGTAAGTGGGGCCTGTAAGGTGTAAGTGGTACAATCAGCCCTGATCAACGTAATAACAGTTTCCATTTTTCTTTCTAGAAAAAGAAAGAACACATTACCTGTACAAAACTATTCTCATGCACATCCATTTTAAGCCATGACTATATATGAGAGGGAAAACGTCTCAGAATCAAGCGGGGGGTGGGGGGAATCCAGATGTTGCATAAGCCCTTTTTATGTTAAGTGAGATTTCTTTCTGGTTTAGAGGTTCAAATTATCCCAGGGTGATAGTTTCAGGGGTTGATCCAGTTTTCACAGCTCTAGAAATTATGAAGTTGAAAAGAATATAAAATTCAATTCTGTGTTTACTTCCATTTGCTCAGGATTTTTCTGTAGATTATTTGCTCATAATGTTAAAAAAATGGTAACAGAGTACCACCCAATTCTTTGAGCCTGTGGTAAAGTAGGCAATTGTTCTTGGAGGCAATTAACCACACATTCAATTTCATCCTCCTAATTCCTGGCTCTTTCTTTTCTGGTGTTGCTCCAGACAAATAGAAGACAATTCAATTGGTTCTTTTTTAATTTTTACAAGTAACTGTTTACTGTAATTTTAACAGAAGTTTACAGAAAACCTGTATTTCCATTCATTATATCTGAATTTTAGAATCAGAATAAACCTGCACCAAAACAGCAACAAAAACAACACCACCACCACCACCAACACACACACACACACACAAGCAAAACAAAAAAACACTATAGAAAATTTCTGTGAGACAAAATAAAAGACCTAACTAAGTAGAAAAAAAAATGCTCCCTGTTTAGGGATAGGAAATCTCAATATTTTCAACAAAACAAAACAAAACATTAATCTAAAAACAAAACCAAAAGAAGACAGTTGGTGTGTCTTAGATGACTGGTTATTTTAAGACCTATGCACTAAGTGCTAAGTTATTGTTACTGTTGTGTACCATCGAGTCTGAACAACTCATAGTTGACCCTCTGGTAGGTTTTCAGAGGCAGTTGGAGATTGCTCATCCTCCCGCAGGACAGTTGGTGGATTTGAACTGTGTACCCTTGGGGCTTCAGCGCAGTTTCTTGCCGCTAGGCCACCAGAGCTCCTAAACAGGAGATTAAATAAAAGGAGTAGAAAACTTTATTCAAGGCGAAGACCCATGAAAACAAGATACTAAATGAAGGGGCCAGATCTCATGAGATGTATGGCTATATACACGTAGTGAACGCTTCTATTTTTGTTATTGTTGTTACCAATGATTTTTCTATCACATCCAATAATTTATTTGAATTCACTCTAGACTTTCATTAATTACAGGCATTTGTCCTTACTTTTACTTTTATTAATTTTTTTAAAGTGACAAATACACAACAATGAAGGTAAAAGTATGAGAGAGAAAGTCAGTCATTAGCAGCTTGGGAAATTCAAATTAGACTGAGGACTCCTAATTGGTAAGTATTGGTGCTTCAGTGTAGAATTCTTGTCTTGCATGCGAGAAACATGAGTTCAATTCCAAGCTGATCCTTCTCAGGTACAGTCAATATCTCTATGTCAGAGGAGCATGTTGCTGTGATGGCCAATTGGTTTTGTGGCTTAGACTAAAATAGACTAGGGAAAAGGATCTGCTAATCATTTCCCTCAAAGTCACCTAATGAAAATCCTATGGATCTAGGACTTTTCATTTTTTATGTAGCAGAGTCAGGAAACTCAATGGCAACTAAAAACAATAATTATTTATTTATTTTTAAACATAGTGGTAGGATATAGGCATCCTGAAGCTAGTAAAACCTTAGGGGCTATAGCACAAAAATGGAATCAGGAGAAGCCCAGGGATGAAAAACAGGGAAGACAGTCAGAAGTCTTTATATAGATGTTTACATTTCCACTTTAGTTCCCAGGCACAAAAACTAGAACAATTTCTCCAAAGAGTTTGATTAAAGTTCTCCGAACTGGAGCAATGATGCCTCCCAGGATGTACATGTACTTTCTCACGGGGACAAAAGTACCCACCTTAAAGTTCTGTCAACTCCTTTGCCTGACTACCCTAAAGCTAGACCTACCCTTGGCACAGAGAGCTTCATATTGTCTTTTTAACGGATTCATTCCCAAATGTGAATGGACTTGAGAAAAACCAAGAATGTGAGGGAGACCCAGATAAGGAAACAAGAAGTCAAGATATACTAACAGGGTTTTCAAAACTCTGCACATGCCCACGGGAGTGTGCAATGCATGTGAACATCGCCCTTGATAAGTGTCTCCACAGAAAATTTGGTTAAAAATTAACTGTGTTTTTAATGTTGTTCTATCCAGTCAGGTTTGATTGGTATACTACAGTTTATGCTGCAGGAGCCCTTGAACTTTTGACTAATACAATCAAGAAAACATAATAGAGATACAATGTTGCTAGTGGTATAAACTGTAAACGAAAATATATTAAATCTAATAAAAAACTGCATCAGTGGAGGGGAATTAACTATGAAATTACTGAAAAGCAAGTCAAAGAGATGCCTATCTAAAATATGGTAATTTGAATCTATGTTGTTATTGTTACTTGCCATCGAGCCACTTAACACTCAAAGGGACCCTATGCACAACAAGCTGTAAACCTTGCTCTATCCTGAGCCAATCTCACTGTCTCCAACACATCTACCCCTATTACCGAAGTTACTGTGTTGATCCATCTGATCCAAGCTCTTCCACTCCTGTGCTGTCACTCCACCCTTCTAAGCATGATGTCCTTTTCCAATGACTGGTCCCTCTTGGACATATGAGATGGAGCTTCAAAATCCTTGCCTGCAGGGAGCAACTTGGTTTCATTCTCTCTAGGACAGACTTGTTTGTTCTCTTGGCAGTCCGTGGTATATGTTCAGTACTCTTCTCCAGCACTACAACTCAAAGGCATCAATTCTTCTTCTATCATCTTTAGTCAGTGTCCATCTCTCTGATGCATAGATTGCAAAGACCATGGCCTAGATCAGACACACCTTAGTCTCCAGACTGGCATCAGTGCTCTTCATCACTTTGGAGAAGTCCCTGACAGCAAATTCACTCAATGAAATTCTTCTTCTGATTTCCTGACTGCTGGTGCCAAGAGAGGTGATTGTGGAACTGAACAAGATGAAATTGCAAACAATCTCAATCTCTTCTCCATCCATCATGATGCTGTCATCATCAATTGTCCCAATGGTGAAATCTTAGTTGTTGTTTTGTATTCTATTTTCTATATCAGAAAAATTTAAGTTTAGTCAACATGTTAAAATTGTATGAGATTCTCATTACTCCCTCTGAAGGGTTGGAATCAGGTTTTTGGCTGCCAAAGGTGGATGAACTCAGAAAAATAGTCTCACTGAGTGCAGTCCTACCTGAATAACTAGTTAACTACTTGCCTAATAATAACTCTCTCTACAGTTAGTGAACAATTCTCTGTAACAGTGGTTCTCAAACTTTTCTTTACAGTAAGATTTTCTAGTGAGGTTTTAAAATTTCTAATGCCTTCATTCACATCTAAAGATTTAGGTTCACTTGATCCATGGTGACTTATGCATAGGTCTGTTCTATGTAATACAAAAGAGTAAAACCAGCCATAATTATTGCTTTTCAAAAGCTTAAACTCATATTGGGCTGTTGACAGTTAATTTTAAATGGAATTATTCACTTTTAGTTTTGGTATTGTCCTATCAGTGCTGATTATACTCACTGATGCCTCATGAGGAGCTCTACTGGTTTAGTGGTTAGGATTTGCACACCAGTTACTCCACAGGAAAAAGATGGACAGTCTCCTTTTGTGCAATTTACTGATTCTGAAAACCCACTGGGGGGTCAGCTATGACTTGGATCTGACTCACCAGCAAGTAACAACAACAACAACAACAACAACACAAATGCTCTATGATTGGACAATTTCAAAATAGGGAAAATAATGGAGAGACAAACTATAATTGACTAGATAAAAGAATATTTTGATATCTGAAACTTCACAAGAACAGGTTACACTTTAAACTCCCTAGCCATCAAGTTTCTCCATGGAGGCTAGGATTTTGAAGCTGTCTCACATACTTCTAGGCACGTGGCCAGGAGGGACGAGTCATTGGAGAAGGACATCATACTCAGAAGGGTGGAGAGACAATGCAGGAGAGGAGGACCGCAGATGAGATGGACTGATAGAATAACTTGGGGAGGCTGTGTGTTGGACTCAGTGAGACTGGCTTAAGACAGAGTCGGCTTCAGAGCTGCTGTACATAGGGTTGCAGGTGACTAGACTGCACACAACAAGAACAACAACCATGGAAATCTTTAAGAGCAGACAAAATGAAATTCTATATACAAATATAATATTTTAGAACCTTTAGATTATCTACTGTATGCAAATGTTGTTGTGGTTGTGTACCATCGAGTCCAAACTGACCCATAGCTGAGCCTCTGGTGTGTTTTCAGAGGCTATTAATCACATGGGGAGGATACTGCCCATCCTTCTCCAGCAGAGAAACTGGTGGCCTTGAACCTACATGCCTTTGAATTGCAGCACAGCTTCTTGCCACCAGAACTCACTGAATGCCCAGCAGCCAGCAAGTAATTGCCTTTTAAATGGTATGTATCATATAAGGAAATTTAGGCTTGGAAATGTATAGGCTTGGAAATTATAGTACACTGGGCTCCTGTATTCAGAAACCCAAAAAATGTTTCAGCTCCCCACCCCCAGGCCATTTTACCCACACATTTGCATATGGCCTCAGGTCCTCTGTTGCACTTGTAACAGAAGATCCTTCCTCCCTTCAATACGTATCTTGATCAACTCACTTAGCTTCTGCTTAAAGTGATTGTGAGTGAGTTCCCTCATCATCATTTACCTCATGAGTGGGATGCTTGGAACAGATTTCTTTAGGTCTTCTTGATGTTGAGGGAACAGAAAGAGCCTTTGCTTGTCCACCCAACCTCCTATAAGGCTGCCACAGAACCTTTGTCTCAATGCCATCAATGTCCACTATATTCATCCCATTTCTGAGTAACCATCTAAAAATCTCCACTTCTCTGGGGTCAATTATTTTCCCACAGTCTCCTCCTGTTTGCCTATGAATCACCCTGATGTTCCTTGTATCCTAAAAGCTCATAAAAGGAACTCTTTTTTATAGAACTGACACAGCTTATTCAACTATTGTTATGTTCTCCAGTAGCAAAGCTACCTGAGGTTGCCAGTAATGACCAACTCTTCCATGGCCTCTGTAAGGGGCATATTCATTGGATGGACATCCTCAGGGCCATAAAGACACTCCAGCATCTCTTGAATATGTAGAACATCAATTGCTTCCTCACTGTATGCAAATAGATACCAAAATTTCCAATTTGAACCTCTTAGTGGTTCTACAGCAAAAGATCTATCCATCTACTCCTGTAAATATTATGTTCTTCTCAAAGTTATCCACAAATTATTATACATACAATCAAATTCTTTTGCATAATCACTAAAGCACAAATACATATCCTTCTGGTATTCCAGAAGAATAAACAAACATGTCTCAAAGAAAGTGCAGTCGGGGTTCTCCTTGGAGGCAAGATTGGTGATACTTCACTTTTTTTGAGGCATGTGGTTTATAAGGGAGCAGTTCTTGGAAATGAAGAGGGTCAATGAAAGAGAACAAAAACCTCAACAAGTTGGATTGACACAGTGACTGCAACAGTGGGCTCAGGAGTATCAGAAATGATGAAGATGGCACAGGATAGAGCAAGGTTCAGATCTACTGTGCAAATCCAAGGTTCTGACATTGTGTGATCACTATGGGTTGTAGTCAGCTTGGTGGCACCAAACAACATCACAGCGGTATATTTCTTTCCTCATTTGAAGAAGTGACAAAGGGGTTGTATCGGAGTCCATCATCACAGATGCTGTCATTTTACCGCTCTGTTAGTGTTTGGACTACTTAAATGAGTATTTTCTTCTCTTCCTCCTCCTTTGTCCTGGACTGGGAAAGACCAATAGCTGAACCTTTGATGGTCACTCATAAGTTTTTAAGAACCCAGTGCTACTCTACTCGGGCTGTTGTTATTGTTTAAAGAAACTGGGGTACTCGAATAATTCTTCGAACATTATGACAAGAATTCTATTAATAGTGTGTGTAGTGAATATATTTTTGTGTGTTATTTTAGAGATATAAAAGCTGTTAATCTAGTCACAAGTGCTCCTTAGCAAGTGTTCATTTTATAATCAGCATTTTCGTTTTCTTATTCATGTTTGTGCTCTTCATTCTTTTGGAACAGCTGTATAATCCAATGATTAGAATTATCTTATTATGGACTAGCAGAAAGAATGTAAGACACATGTATGAAAATAGCAGGACCTTATATTACATGAAGCAGCAATAGCAATTTTGTACTTACTTGCCTTGATGAAATCCATTTTTGTTTCAGAAATCATTAGGTATTTTCCTACTCCACAGAATAATGTAAATTGATATTTTCCTTCACAAAACAATGGCTAAAGTAAAAATTTTTATGGCAATTATAATTCTAAATTGATCAGAAGCTTTGAAATATCAAATGCAAATAAAGCGGCTCAGAGCATAGGACATCTGGAACAGCACAGCAATGCAACTCCTGATTTATTTACTGATTTTTTTTTCTGCAGTGCAAAATGTTCTTCCTGGGTAAACAGATTAACCTTTCTGGATGCTATTCACTCATTTGATTCAAATCTATGAGGAAAATCACCTTCTAGTGCCTGAGAATTCTAAAAACTAACGCCAATTTTGTCTCAAAAATTTAGCACTAAGGGAAAAAAGAAATAAAAGAGAAACTTGGCCACTTCACAATCTGTCACTATCACTACAGACAACCATGGTACAATTCCAGTGCTAGAGACGGCACTAGATTTAGAACTAGAAGCCCCAGTTTTAAGTCCTATTCTGCTATTACCTTCCTGTTTTTTATTATTATTATTATTATTATTATTATTAATTATTACTATTTTTAAAGCCATCACATTTCTCTGAGTCTGTTTCTTCTTTCAGAAAGTGTGTAGGATTTTTTCCTATTACCTCTTCCCAAAGAGTTGCTATCGGGATTAGTTGGTTCATAGATATGAAATCATTTGTAAATGAAAATTTAACTGAAAATCATTAATATGATAGAGTATGGATGTAATGGTGCCAGAAGCACAGAAGAAAACTCATATAAGTAGAGACAAAAGGAGTTAGAATCTGTATAATGATCAGACAGCATGAGTGGCAGAGGCATTGGACACTTAGGGGCATCCTCGCCACTTTTGTAGGTGGCCTAATGGTAAGAAACTGGGCTGCAATTCTAAAGGCACATGGCTCAAATCCACCAGCTGCTCCACAGGAGAAGAATGGATATGTTTCCCCATGCAATTAAAGTGCCTCTCAGAATCTAGCGGAGGGTCAGCTATGGGTTGGTTCTGACTTGACAGTACCCAACAACAATAGCAGCTTGACTACCCTGTTGAAATAATAAACGATGTAAAAAGCACATGGCTCAAGATGCACATCCAGCCCATGTTTATCTGCTTTCAAGTACTTACTCTTTTTTTATTGTAATGAAAATATACTCAACAAAACATTTACCAACCCAACTATGTCTACAAGTAAAATTAAGTAACAGTGATTCTATTCTTTAATCCATAAACAAATATCCTTATCATTTTTCCAAATTATTCTACCATCATTCACTTAAACTCAGTAACATGCAAAGTCACCTTCTCCCTCTCCTTCTCCCTCTCTTTCTGTCTCTCTTTCCCTCTGTTTTGATGACTACTAATAATCATTGGTTTCTGTATATTTTCTTAGTTTACAAAAGGAGACTCAAGGAGCATCTATCCTTTTGTGAACTGGCTTATTTCACTCAGCATGATGCTTCCAAGGCTCATGATAGTGATGCATTTATCAAAACCTTATTTCTTATTATGGTTCGATGGGAGAGGAAGATGTGAGAATGGAGTTGAATGGAGTTGGGGGTGTGGATTTATTCTCTACCGCTCTTTCCCAAAGAGTCACCATGGACCAGCTGAATGACTCCTCTCTTGTAAGATCATCAATTTTAGGCTTTTTGCAAAAAACTTTAGTTTTGCAGAGACCAGTTCTATCTGCATGTAATTATTCCTCCTCTGGCCTCCTGAAGCTTAGTAACTGTAACACTGTTTCTAACCTGGTCAGATGAACTACCTCTTTGCAGATTCCTTTCATTTCTTTGCAAATAAAGCCTTTTAGAAATCTCCTCCAATGATCCTAATTTGCAAATACCATCTGTTTTCTACTAGGAAATTTAGATTAGAGGGCAGTTCACACCTATTTCTGTATCTTTCTCAGTTTATAAATGAAGAGAAGGAAAGTTGTTGCTCACAACTGACAAAACCAGTAGCTAAATCACTACCAAGGATTTTCATTTATTTAAAAAATAAGTTCAGGTAGGTGCTCTAAGGCAATGGGTTTCATAGTATGAACCCTATATCATCCGCAACAGCATCACTCAATGAAGTATATGAAATGAAAATCCTCAAGCCTTGTTGTTATTGCTATTATGGGCTGTCTGGTCAACTATGACTCATAGCAACTCTATCAACAGACTTGAACCCTGCCCTATCCTGTGCCATCCTCACCATCTCTGACATGCTGAAGCCCGTGTTACAGTCACTGTGTGAAGCCATCCTGCTGAGAATCTTCCTCTCTTTCACTGACCTTTCCCAGCATGATGTCTTTTTTAAAAATATATATATATATATATATTATTAATTTCAATGAAAATGTACAGAGACTTTGGATTTCTATTCATTCATTGTTGCACTTTTCTCCCCTCCCAACCTTCCCTCCAGTACACTACCCTCTTGGAAAAGTAAAAGAAAAATTCTTTCATTGTTTTACAATCCCTCCCCCCTTTTAATTTCATTTTTTATTTCTTCTACTACCCAGTCATGTTCAAGCAAGGTGTTGTTCAGCTTCCAAATGTATGGTTTTTTCTCCTTTATCATCCTA
>NW_006399755.1:23349903-23360330 GCF_000299155.1 Elephantulus edwardii
TAACAACAACATACATTATTGAATCCATCTTTCTCAGTCTTCCCCCAACCCCGAGGTCAGTCCCATTCTACAGCAGAGGTACCATACAGTATCTGTCCATTTGTGACTGAGATACTTCACTCAGCATAATGTCCTCCAGGGTCACTCGTTTTGAATAATATTGCATTTGTTCCTTAGTTTTCAATGCAGCATAGTATTCCATTTTGTGAATATACCACAGCTTCTGTATCCATTCGTTTGTTGATGGGCCCTTAGGTTGTTTTCAACTCCTTGCCATTGTGAACAAAGCCACAATAAACATGAGTGTGCATATGATATCCTTTTTTAAGCACTAGCCCTTTGTAACAACGTTCCCTTAGAGACAGTTTGACCTCCCTTGCTTCTGAGGAGCACATTAGATGCACTTCCTCCATTCTTACTACAGAATTAACAAATATATATCGTGGGTGCAGTGCAACTGATCTTTCTATATAAATGAGCTTTCTTTAATTTTGTAGGTCAATATCCTGCAAAGGAATTGGTTAGTCCACTATGAAAATAAGGCAGAAAAAATCATTTTGAGGATTGATAAACGACTATGAAAATGAGGTGGTAATGGCTTTCTAAAGAATTGATCAGCTCATAGTCTTAGTGGGAGGGCTGTTGTTGTCATATGCCATCAAGTTGGAGGAGACTGCCCATCCTTCTACAGATGAGCTGGTGGGGTGTTTGAGGTTGCAGTGCAGCTTTTCACCATTAGGCCAGTAGAGCCCCTAAATTGGGTATTTATTGTGTGTGCTGTTGAGTCAGAATTGACTCAGAGATGACCCTCTAGTGGGTTTTCACAGTCAGTAAATTACACAAGAGGATATTGACCATCCTTCTCCTGCAGAGCAGCTGGTGGCTTTAAACTGCGTGCCTTTGAGATTGGAGCACAGCTTCTTACCACTAGACCATTGGAGCTCCCTCAGTGGAAGGGTAGGTTTATCAAAGGGCCAATTGCATAGAGGTTTAGGAAGAGCATGGAGTAAAGTGCATATTTGAAACCCAGAGCCTCTTCTCTGAACACTTTCTATATACAGAGGAGAAAAAAGAAGCAGCAATATTGAAAGGGGACAACAACAATATGAGTGTCATAAAACAGAAGACCAGTGAGAAATGGCTGCACAGGCTGTGGTGACCCATGGAGGGTGGTGGCTGCAGGGTGCTTGCTGACCCACTGTGAGAGAGTAGAACAATTTCAAGCAGGAGGCTTGCTAAGAATGTGAAATGTCTCCAGGCACTTAATCAGCAGAGCTAAAGGCTTGTAACACTAACCAAAGCAGGACAGAAGCAGGAGGCAGGAGCAGAGAGTCTGCCTGAAGGCATAACTGAGAAAGAGCTCTGAAATGTCTTGGTTGGAAGCTTCCCCCTTGGAGAAGGCATCCTCTCTCCTGAGTTAAATCCTGTTCCCTCTAAGTTGATTGTGATCCCAAGCTGTAGCCTGTTCCTTCCCTAATAAATCACACAATTGCATGGCTTACGGCTTCTGTGTGACCAGTGCAATGAATTATAAAGCACAGTAGGGAAGTAGAGAATGCTATGGACTGGACAGCTGGTGTCAGAACTGAAAACAAATTGGACAACCGAGGTTAACCTGATCACTACCTCATAGCAATCAACTACGAGCTGATGGTGATTCTCATCCAGTCTCATGAATGTAGACCAAGTCTGAAGAGATTAGATTACATTAGGATGGTGAGAGAACTCTGGCGTTTTGTACAGAAGGTGTTGCACTGCTAACTCAAAGGCTTTGCCTCTGGTGGTTCAAGTCCATTAGCAGGTTGGCAGGAAAAAGGCCGTGTGTTCTGTGCAATTTATGGCCTCAGAAAAGCTTCTGGAGTGGCAGGTCTAAGTGCATTCTGCTTCTAGCACAGTGAGCTTGAGAGCTAGGACCGTGATCCTGATACATGCTGATGTTTGATAACCATTGTCTTAAAGAACTACTGAAATAGCAAACACAGGAGACACAGAAAAGCCTACAATTCATAATTAGAGGAGAAAGCTCTCTGTAATGGAAAATCTAAGCTAACTAGCAATCTTTAAAAAGAAACAGATGTCAATTCTTTTTGAACACACAAGATAACTGCTAGAACACTATTTTGAAGTTTATGTTATGTGAAGTTTTCTTAATGAATCTTGGCACTTTGATCTTTTCATGGCCTAGTGACTTTAACAATGGGCTTTCATAGGCCGGAGATTATGAAGATGGTGTTAGATAGGCAAAGTTCAGATCTATTGTTCACAGGGTTGTTAAAAGTCATGGTTTAATCTATGGCATCAAAGAACAAAAAATGATTTCTTACTAAAGCCTGCACAATTCCCCAGTAACTTCTTGTGGACACCCACAGTCAGGAATGTATTTTAGGATCCTGTCAATCTGTTAGACACTATTAGTCTATTTATACTTATACTTATTTCATAAGACGGAACAGAACCACTACATCTAGTTTTCTAGGCTGTATAAGATCAACCCTTCAGGTTACCAAGTCTTCTTTCAGCAGAATTTCTGGGTGGGTCCATTCTACTAATTTAGGTGAGATGGACTAAATCAGAGCAGAAAAAAAGCTCCTAGCTCCTCCAAAAACCTCCATTTCACATTTTCACACTTAAACAATAGGATAGAAGTTGCCATTTTAACTGTGACCATTGCTTGTATTTCCTGGAAATTATCATCCATTTATGTGCAATATTGACATCCACTTCTAAATTCCAATTTAAAGATTAGGATCCTCTTCACCTGAATTGTTTTGCTTTTGTAAATATTCTCAGAGCTTGTTCAACTCCACAATCAACGCTCTTGGCACCAGTGGTCAGGAGATCAAAAGAAGAAGTAAATTAGGTAAACCTGCTGTCAGGGATCTTTCCAGAGTACTGAGAAGCAACAATGTCGGTCTAGAGATTAAGGTACACCTGATCCAGTCCATGGTCTTCACACTTATTCGCTATGCATCAGAGAGCTGGATAATGATTAAGGATGACAGAAAAAGAATTGATGCCTTTGAGGTGTGGTGCTGGATAAAAGTTTTGAACCTACCGTGGACAACCAAGAAAAAAAAATAGGTCTGTCTTGAAGAGAGTGAAGCCAAGTTTCTCCTTGGAGGCTAGGATTTTGAAGTTCTGTCTTACATGCTTTGGGCATGTGGCCTAGAGGGACAAATCCTTAGAGAAGACTCATGATAGGAAGGGTGGAGGGACAGTGTGGGAGAGAGAGAAAGACTCCTGATGAGATGGACTGATGGAATTACTAGGGCAATGGGGGTAGGTGTGTCGGAGTCAGTGTGACTGGCACAGAACAGGGTTCAGAGCTGCTGTACATAGGTTCACTATGAGTTGCAGGCGACTTGATGTTAACAACAACCACCACTGGGATACTTTTTTGAGGCACTCCACAGGTTTGAACCCTGAAATCCTAAAAATATTAACTAAGTACCCCAGCAGTATTATTATGGACTTTAAACTTTCATCTATAGAACTATTGTTATATTTACTCAAATAATTAGTGTTAGTGACACTAAAAGAATAATTATCAATGATGATCACTTAAAGAATTCTTTTCTTCCGCAAGTGACTCGAATGGCACATAACAACAATATAATACGTAAAATAGTACATGTAATTTGGCAAAAAAAATATAAAATTAAAAACTGTTTCAAGACATCGCTTCTTCTCCTTTAGATTTATCTCCACCAGGATGTTCTGGAGTAAGAATACTGCAGACATTGCACAGTGTTCTAATTACATTACCCTATTAGTTTATAAGAGGATTCTGATGACATGGTGGTTAAGCAGCAGTTATTAATTCAGAATTTGGGGCTTAGAATCCACTGTTTACTCTGTGATAAAGACGAGGCCGCAGGATTCCTTGAGAATGCACAGCCTTGGAAACCCTAAGGAGAGGTTCAGCTCTGTCCTGTACGGTCACTACAAGCTGGAATGGACTCAACACAACCAATTTGGTTTTAGATTTGTATGTTTATTTGTTTGTTTAAATATCTTGTGTCTTACAATCAAGCACAATGATTAGTAAGGATTTTAGAAGAGTTTGGGAGTTTCAGTCAGGATGAAATTTATTTCTCCAACATTCCACAGCACAGGAGCTGAGAGTGGAAGATGAATAAGTTGCTCGTCATCAAGCTGGTTGAAGAAAACAGTGGAATGAGGGGCAGTTGTAACAGAATCTTTCTATTTGTCTTAATCATTTTGGTTTGTCTTAGTCAAATTCAGTCAAAACACAGCAAACTAGTAAAGCTTATTTCTTTGCAAGATGAAATGAAAGTATTTTTCTTACTTGATGAATTGTTTGAATAAAAAGAACTTAAAACAGCTGTGTGTGTAAGCAAGCTAAAAACCCAAGTGTCTGGCATGATTCAGTTGGATGACTCACCCCCGGGTTATCCTCTATTTTATTTTGTTGTTATGTGCTGACAAGTCGACTATGACTCATAGCAACCATATGAACAATGGCTCTGAACCAACCTCACCATCTCTGATACACCTGACCCCACTGCCACAGTCACTGTGTCAATCCATCTCATCTGTGGTCTTCCTCTCCTACACTGACCCTCCAGCCTTCCAAGCATGAGGTCCTTCTCCAAAGACTGACCCCTCCTGACAACAGGTCCATAGTATTTGAGATAGAGTTTTGAAATCCTTGCCTCCAAGGAGGAACATGTCTTCATCCTCTGCAGGACAGACCTTTTTGTTTTCTTGGCAGTCCAAGATATGTTCAAGACTCTTCTCCAGCACCACAACTCAAAGGCAATGATTCTTCATCTGTCATCCTTAGTCATTATCCAGATCTCAGATACACAGCAAGCAATTCTGAAGGCCATGGCATGGAGGCAAACCTTAATCTCTAGATTGATGTCGTTGCGCTTGTGCACTCTGCAGAGGTCTCTTATCAGCAGATTTTTCCCAATGCAACTCATCTTTTTAGACTCCACTTTTCCTTTTGCCCAACTGATGGTTCATTTGTTGTTAGGTGTCATTAAGTCTACTACTCAATGCAACCTGATGAACTTTAGATCTAAACCTTGCCCTATCCTGTGCCAACCTCATGAACTCAAGCCCAGTGTGGTAGCTACTATGTCAATTCATCTCATTGAGAGTCTCCCTCTCCTTCACGAATCTCTAGCTTCTCCACTATGATGTCCCTACCCAGACACGTGTTCCTCTCAGAAATATGCTTGACAGGTGAGACAAAAATTTAAAACTAAAACTTAAAAAATGTTAATTTCTCCTAGAAAATACTGGTAGAGGTCAAGAATTTGGTTAAGATTGCAATGCAGATGTCTCAGGCAACCTGCTGCCCACTCCTGCACAACCTGTTATCAGGAAGGATGCTTACGCTAAGCCCATTGCAAAACTAATTTCGTAAAACACTTATCCATGCAGACTCCATGATAAGAAAACACCTTGCTATGAAATTTCTGTCTTTTTTTTTCCCAACAGAAACTTCTTCAGTCTCCTGATAAACTTCTGAGTGAGTACAAAAAGCCATGTTAATCAGTAAACTGCCTATTCATTCTTGTTGTTCTTCTACTACACTTCCCTCTAACTCCAACATCACCTTCTTAGGAAAAGGACAGTCTCCTTTGCAAATTACAACCACAGAAACCCATTGGAGGGTCAGCTATGAGTTATTTTTTTACTTAGGACAGTGGGTTTGAGTTTCAATTTCTAATTCTACCCTTTTGAGCACTTAGAAATCTCACTTTATGCTGCCCAATGGGAGTTGTTAATATTAATCAGGCAAACTTCTTTCCTTTCACTGCTAACAGATTGAGAAATTTTGTTCTTTGGCAACAGTAAAATCTATTTTGAATATTCTGATTGCTCAATAAATACTTACAAATGTTGGCAACATGATATTACTAACAAAAGGCAACAAATGAATGTGTATCCTTTTTTTTAAAAGTGTCAATGAAATATTTCAAATACTGATTTACCACTGTCAGTACTGAGATTTAGTATTGCTAGGTTTGTTTATAATTATTGTCTTTTATAGCACTAAGACCTCCAAAATAGCTGTTACTGTCTTGGCTTTAGTCTTTTACAGGTAAGCATGATTGAGTATTCACCCCCGTAACTTAGAACAGTTTTTAACTCGATAGTGTCTAATGTGGTTTGGTTTTTTTTTCCCATTAAGACTTTTTTCCGTCTTTATAAACAGTTTAAAAATCACAAAATTCACAAAATATAAGCAAAATTAAAATAAACACAAAACACTAGCAAGTAAGTTGGTGTTCAGTCTTGCAAGGAGTACACAGGTCCATGACAATACCTCATGTCCTTCAGCAAGGACTTTAACAAACAGTAAGTCTTTTTGGCTGTCATGCTGGATTGTTCCTGCAAAGGCTCACAAAATGGAAAGAATACATCCTAACAGCTGACAATTTCTTACTGCCTTGATTAAAATGTTTCTCAAGTGAATGATATGTCATAATGTCTAATAAAAGTGAAATTGGGCAGGTTTGAGCAATCTGAGTTAATTACTGTGCTTTTCTCATTTCAGGGGCACACTGAAAATAATAATGACATTTTTAAAATTTATATGTAGTGTTTCTATGTGTTTTATGAATTTGCATACATTCCCATAGTGTAGGAAAATGGTATAATGTCCCACTTCCTGGAAAGTATATGCTTTAGTATAGAGTTTGTAATGAGTAAATTTCATTCAGAATCCGCATGGCTGCCTAAAACGTTCTGACAGATTGCAAGGGAGAAGGGTTAACCTATAGCTTATTGTTTATGTTTAATGGTTGTCATGTAAATTCCATGTTACAGAATTCCACTGTGCGTTTATTTTCCTGAAGATGGCAGAAGACCAGGCGACATTTCCTCCTGTTATTCATGAGGTCACTGTGATTGGTGGCTAACATTTACTTGCTTATTTTTCCTGTTGACTTAGTTTCTTAAGAAAACATTACGGAGAATTATGCTTTACAGAAAACTACACATATGGGGTAAAGAATGCTGTCATTTTTACTAGAGAAGTAAAAGTTTTTCCTAGAAATTTACTATGAAAAATCAATATCTATGTCCTATCATGGGCAACACACACACACACACACACACACACACACACATATAAATACTTAGGTTCCCTGAAAGAGAAACATTATAGTTATTTTTCATTGGCAGATAATTCAAATATTTCCTTTTTCATATGTCTAAGTGACCTATTGGTAAGGAGCTGTGCAGCTATCCCAACTGTGGTTCAAATCCACCAGCTTCTTCTCATGAGAAAGATGGGCAATCTCCGCCCTTGCGATTAATATTGTTTCTGAAAACCCAGGGTCAGCTATGGGTCAATGGTCACAACAACAACAAAACATGAAACAGAAGTAATATCAGGAAATGTGATAAAAGGAAGCAAAGTTTTAATTTAGAGAGATGCTTTCTGTGCCAGTATTCTCAAGGTTTTGAGATTACTTACAAGTATAGAGAAGATAAGTTAATGTGTGTAAGTTCATATAAGGCAAAAGTTTTCTTACTCCTTAATACTGAACAATATCAACGAGCCATTTTCACCTTTCTGTAAAAAGTCTTGGCTATTCTTTAGGAGCATTTTTTAACAAAACCAACAGTTTACAGATATTTTAATGCACTACTACAACCATGCTAAATACTCCTTGAGAGGCAAAATAAGTTTATACTGGTGTTAACAACAAACTGAACCCTTTCTTTACATAATTTCTCTTAAATTACAGTGACTTATTCTTCAAGCTTATTTTTCCTAAGAGGAAGTTCTGGTGGGCTAGTGGTAAGGAGTTCTGCTGTCAAGTGAAAGCACAGAGCTCGAAAGCACCCGCTGCTCCAATGGAGGAAGATAGGTAATCTCCTCTCACGTGATTTACAGCCTCTTAAAATCTGCTAGAGGGTCAGTTATGAGTCAGTTGCAACTAGAAGGTATATAACAACAACAACAATGACACAAAAACAACATATAAGAGGAACTATCCTAATAAAGCATAAATTCTTATGGTATTATTTACTTTCAGCCAGGATCCAACTGACATCAGCAATCATATCCCTGGTGCCATGGACTCTTCTAAATCCTGCTTGAACTTCTGTAAGTAGCCATCTTATAATGATCTTCAGTAGTACTTTGCTTGCATGTGATATTAATGATAGTGTTTGATAGTTTCCACATTCAGTTGGATCACCTTTCTTGGTAATGGGAACAAATATGGACCTCTTCTAATCTGTTGGCCAGACAACTGTCCCCCAAATTTCCTGGCATAGACTGGTGAGCACATCCAAGGCTGCATCTGTTAATTGAAATAAGTCAATTGGTATTCCATCCATTCCTGGGGCCTTCCCGCCCGCCCCAATGCCTTCAATGCAGCTTCTACTTTCTCCTTCATTACCATTGGCTCATGTTCATATAGTACTTTGTGAAATTTTTCAATATCAATCAATTCTTTCTGGTACAGTGACTCCATGTATTTCCTCCACCTTCTTTTGATGTTTTCTGGGTCATTCAAAATATTGACCATAGAATCTTTCAGTATTGTGACATGAGACTAAAATTTGCTTTTCAGTTCTTTCAGCTTGAGAAGTGCATAGTGAGTTCTTCCCTTTTTATTCTCCAATTCCAGCTCTCTGCACATTCCATTATTATACTTTGCTTTGTCTTGCCAAGCTGCCCTTTGAAATCTTTTGTTCAGTTCTTTCACTTCAACATGTTTTCCTTTAGATTTGGCTTCTTGAAACTCCAATGAAATATTTATTTAGAGGCTCTTCTGACATCCATTTCAGTTTTTGCTTTCTCCTCTATTTTTGTAATGACCTTTTATTTGCTTCATAGATGATATCCTTGATATCATCCCATAACTCATCTGGTCTTCTTCTGTCATTGGTATTCAATGCCTCAAACTTATTCTTAAGATGATCTTAAAATTCAAATGGAATTAATTTAAGATAATATCTTGGTTCGTGTGGACTTCTTTTCATTTTTTTAACTTCAATTTGAACTTGCATATGAATAATTCATGATCTGAACCATAGTCCACCCCTGGCCTAATTTTGACTATTGATAATGAACTTCTCCAAATGGTTCTTCCTTAAATGTAGTCAATTTGATTCATATTCAGCCTATTGGCTTGGATCGATGTGTAAAGTCGTCATTTGGGTCTTACTGAAAAGGTATTTTCAATTATTTGCAAATAGAAAATTTAATCATTCTATTTCTAGCCTCATTTCTATCACCAGGCCTATATCTTCCAAATACCATTCCTTTTTCACTGGTTCCCACTTTTGTATTCTGGTTATCAATTATCATTAATGTATCTTAGTGCATATTCAGTCAATTTTGGACTGCAAGATTTGATAAATTCTCAATTTCTTCCTCTTTGGCTCTAGATGTATGAGCATATATTTTAAAAATAATTGTGTTTATGAGTTTTCCTTGTATGCATAGGATATTATGAATAGGATATTATGGATAGGATAGGCTGATATCCTATCATTCACCACACTGTATTTCAGGATAGAATTTGAAATTGACTTTATGACTACAAATATAAAGCCATTCTTCTGTTATTCATTCCCTATGAGGTATACCATATGAATATCTGACTCAAAGTGGCCAAAGCTGGTCCATCTCATCTCATCTCATCTCATCTCATCTCACTAATGTTTAGTATGTCAATATTAATGGGCTCCATTTCATTTTAATAATTTCTAGTTTTTCAACATTCAAGCTACGTACATTCCATGTTTCATTTTTAAATGTTTGTTATTGTTTTTCCTCATTTCAACTGACTTCCAACCTCGGCTTTACTGCTACCCTATTTGGAAGCAGGAATAGCATCTACTTCCTAAATATCGTGCCTCTGGAAACTTTATGAACTTTGAGAAACAATGATAGTCATAGACAGGCTTTAGGTATTTTGTTCATAGGGTCGCTATGAGTTGTGCTCAACTCGACAGCAATCAACAACAGCTATAACTAGCCTATGTCTTTAGTGCTCATAGGGTTTTTAAAGGCCTATTATTTAGGAAGTAGATGGCTCATTATGTTTCCTAGTCTGTCTTAGTCAGGGACCTCCACCAAAACTTGTCCATGATGGGTAAAAATATCAGAAGAATGTATATTTATGCTTTATTGATTATGAAATGTATTTGACAATATGGATCATAACAAGTTGTGGCTAACAGAGAAAAATAGGAATTTCAGAGCACTCAACTGTGCTCATGCAGAACCTATACCTGGACCAGGAGGGAGGCTTTTGTGGGAAAAAAGCAAGGGGACAATACATGCTTTAAAATTCAGAAGGGAGTGTGTCGGAGATGTATTCTGTCTCCATACCTATGCAATCTGTATGCTTAGCAAATTATAAAAGAAGCTGGATTCTATGAAGAAGAGTGTCACATCAGGATTGGAGGGAGACTCATCAATA
>NW_006399755.1:23361200-23362496 GCF_000299155.1 Elephantulus edwardii
TAAAGAAATTAGAGGCAAAAGAAGTAAATTATTAGTAAATTGGACAAAAGACTTCAGATTTTTAGTTTGGGCAGTCATCAACTTCCTATTTTAGAACTCAGAGAAGTTTTTCCATTTGTATATTGAGGAGGTAGATGTAAATTATCTTGAAAGTATTTTCTATTTCTTTTTTCTTTATAATATATATATTCCTTTTCTTTTATTGGGTAATAGTAAAGTTGTATAAGCCATATAAAAAGATATAAAAACTCCATATACTTCATAGAAATTTTACTACAATGATTTAAAAACTAATCCCAGAAATGTTCCCATTTGTTGGAAATGTACAAAAAGATAACCTTTATTTGGTAAACTTTGCAAATGTCAAAAAACCTATGTGTAACAATACTACTCTTATTTACCAAGTATTTACTTGTACTAACCAAGTAAACTCACAGAAAAAGTAAATCCCACTATATCCATATGATGGCAGGAAGATAATTTATGGTTTACATAATTTACTACCTAGGATTAGTCATATTTTAATAACTTTCAAAAAGAAGAAAACATGATTATGTAATGCTAGATTCAAAGCAGAGTACTTAGATAAGAAATGTCAGAAACAATTTGAAAAAAACCAAAAACATAAAAGATGTTAAGCATATAAACTATCTGGGTATATACCTATTAACTATTAATAATAAAAAAATTCAAAAGCTTAGAGTTTTGTTTAGCTAAAAGTAGGTAATATCAAAGGCATCAGATATCTTGGTGCAGCATTAATGCTTTTTCTAAAGGCATCCAGTTAAGCTCTATACTCAGAATACCCACATCTCTTGGGAATCATATTTTCTGTGAGTTCCAATTCAATTATTTAGAGGTGAAAAATTCTAGAAAACTACATATATAAACCAAATCAAACCAGTTACTTTGGAGCCAATTTCAAGTAATTTAGATTAATAACAGAAAATTTTTTCTTTATTCATTCATTAATTGGTTCTAACAATATTTATTAAGCACTTCTGCAAGCCATGGTTCTAGAAAATCTATAATCCAAAAGTTTCTCAATTCACAGAGTTTTATGAAGTGGAAGTAGATAGCATTCTGAGTGTCAAAAAATCCAGTGAAAGAAAACAAATGCAAAGCAAATGAATAAGGGATAACGACTTTGTCTCAACAACTTTTAAAAAAAGTCAGGGAAGGCAGCTATGCTCCAAGTAGATATATGTATACCCATGTTTATCGCGGCTTTATTTACAATAGCAAGGAGTTGGAAACAACCTAAATGCCCATCAACAAATGAATGGGTAGAGAAGC
>NW_006399755.1:23362963-23364594 GCF_000299155.1 Elephantulus edwardii
AAATGAAAAATAAACAACCTAAATTTCAAAAAAAAAAAGGGAAAACTTAACTCAAGGATGATTCAGTCAGAAGTTCATCAATATTTGATATTGTCTTTCTCATTGCCCAAAATATTAAGTTATCTATTATCTAGGAAACAAACTCTGTATATACTTGTTGCACTGCTAGCCAAAAATTGGAAGTTCAAATCGATCAGCCATGGCAAGAGAAAGATGAGCAGTGTCCTCCCACAAACATTTAGGGCTATGGACCCTGATGGTGGGTGGCTATGCATTGGGTCCTACTTTGTAGTAATGAGTTTAGGGTACTATCTAGAAAATAATCCTTCATAACCATTAAATGCTTTGCTTTCTGTGTGCATATCCTGTCCTGATATTTTATAATAGTGGGATCATACAATATTTGTCTTGTTTCACTTAGCATAATGTCCTCTAGAATCATCCACATTGTAAGATGCTTTGTAAAACTCTATTTTTCCTTCATAGTTGCATAGTGTAGATATATGTCACAATTTATATATTCAATCAATGATGGACATTTTCTGTTATTATATATAGTATTAAGTAAGTATATTTCTACTAGTGTTACTAATTTCATATCTCTGGTACAGAAATGTCTAGAAGTGGGATTGCTAAATCACGAAGTATTTCTATTTCTAGTTTTTGAGGAAACACAATGCTGTTTTCCCTTGTGGTTGTACCATTTTACAATCCCTTCAACACGTCCTTGCTAGAATTTGGTGTTTTCCTGGTGTCTTCTCCCCTGCCCCCCACCCCCCAGTGTTTGTTCTTTTAATCATTGGTATCTTCATAGGGATGGGGTGGTATTGCAATTTTCATTAGAATCTCTCAAGTAGGGATAGTTCTTGGGAAGTTACACTGCTAACCAAATTAGTGTTGATTTGGATCCACTATAGTCTGGTAATCTGAATTCAAAAGTGCCTCTGAGAGAGAAGGATAGATGATTCCTTGCTGTGTGATTGACAGACTTCAAAAATCAAATCCAAGTTAGTTATGACTTAGCAATAAAGTTTTGGTTTTGTGGGCTTACGTGGTTGGTTGGGGGTTTTTTTTGTGGTTTTGTTTGGTTTTGTTTTATTTAACAAGCAAACATCTTTTCATGTATTTGTTGGTCACTTGGATAGCCAACAGACATTGTAGTGTCTCTATACTTCTATTACCTATTTTTAATTGGATTGTTTCTCCTCTTGGTAACCTAAGTTAATGTTGGTTTCGTTTTTAGAAATTAGAACTTCAGCAGAGATATAGTGGAAAAGATTTTCTCCCCTGTCTGTACATTGTTCATTTGATAAGTCCTTTGATGGATTGTTGTTGTTGTTGTTGTGTGCCATTGAGTAGCCTCCAACTTATGTATACCGTAAGCATAACAGCTCTGACTGCTGCTCTATCCCGAGGCAAGCTCATCGACTATGATACTCCAGCCTCCATTACTCCAGTCACTGTGGCAATTCATCTCATCCAGAGTCTTCCTTTCTGTGCTATACCTACACCCTTCTAAGCCTTAATATATTTTAAGCACTTGGAATTGTGTCTTACTATATTTAGTTTGCTTGGCTCCCAAGTCCACACTCTTGGCACCAGTAGTCAGGAAATTAAAAGACATATTGCGA
>NW_006399755.1:23364814-23366018 GCF_000299155.1 Elephantulus edwardii
ACAGATTCTTCCTAGAGAGGGTTAAAACAGGCTGCTCCTTGGAGGCAAAGATTCTGAAGCTTTGTCTGATATATTTTGGACATGTTACAAGGAGGGACCGGTCCTTAGAGAAGGACATCATGCTTGGGATGGTGGAGGGACAGTGCAGGAGAGGAAGACCCTCTATGAGGTGGATTGATTCAGTGACTCAGGTAGTTGGGGTAGGTATGTCGGAGACAGTGAGTTTGGCACAGGATAGAGAAGGGTTTAGGGCTATGAGTCACAAGCAACTCGACGGCACATAACAACAACAACAACAACAACAACAACTCAATCTACAGTGGTTCAAACTATAGTTCACATTACTGGCTGCTAACAAAAATTTTAGATGTTCCTGTTCACTCAGAGATGTGTCAACTGAAAACTTGACAATATCAACTTGGCTACACAAATGCTGGGGAGCAGAGTTCCACTGTGACATACATGGTGTCACCAAGATTCAGAATTCACTTCATGGAAACCAGTTTGAGTCTATAAATATAAGATTTTACCAGTTTGCTTAGAGATATTTTAGGAAATAATAAAGTCTTCAATTTTATGATTTTATAATTTATAAATTATTGTGCAAGCAGCAGAATCTTTTACTCTGAAATGAAGCCAGTTGTTTTCTCTATCTTAAATAATTCTAACATGATTCTTACAGTTTGTAAGCCAACTAAGTGTTTTACAGCTTTTCAAATGTGAAAAACAAAAAAAAAAATTGTTTTTAAGACACTTCTCCAAATGAAAAGAACCAAATTTAGATGCAGGGTTTTACATGTACAGATTAATAAGGTAAGTGATAGCTGCCTGATTATCTCTTCTATTACACTGTGTTGCTGTTGTTATGTACCATCGAGCTAACTACAACACACAGTGACCCTATGAACTATAGCCCTGAACCTTGCCATATATTGAGCCAAACTTACTGACTCCTACTCACCTACCCTCTTTGCCACAGTCACTGTGTCAATCCATGTAGTCTGAGGTCTTCCTCTCCTACGCTGACCCTCTACCATTCCGAGCATGATATTCTTCTCCAAAGACTTGTCCCTCTTGAAAACCCGCCCGAAGTACATCAAACAGAGTTTCAAAATGTTTGCCTCCATGGAACAACCTGGTTTCACCCTCTCCAGGCCAGACCTGTTTGTTCTCCTGGCAGTCCACGGTATGTTCAAGATTCTTC
>NW_006399755.1:23368513-23371071 GCF_000299155.1 Elephantulus edwardii
AAACAATGGAGAGATCTTTGACATCAGATTTTCTCAGTGTAACTCATCTTTTAATTTCCTGTTTGTGGCAAGAGTGTTGCATGTGGATATGAGCAAGGTGAAATTGTTACCAACCTCAATTTTTTCTCCATCTATCATGATGCTGCCAATTAATTAGCCCAATGGTAAGAATGTTTGGGTTGGTTTTTTTTTTTTTTTTTTTTGTAGTTGAGATGCAATTTATACTAAAGACTAAGGTTACATTAATGGTAAAAAGAAGCTAAAATTCTTTGGATAAATGTCCACATAAGGACTATAAACTGATTTAAAAGTAGGATCTCTTCATATTGTCACTACTTTAAAAAATAGGATAAAAGTCTGCATAACGACTGTAAACTGATTTATAAGCTTCAAGAGTCAATAACCATCATTGTTGTTGATTGCCTTTGAGACTAGCATGACTCATAGTTACCCTATGAACAAAAGGCCTGAACCCTTTCTATAACTATCGACATTTATCAAAGTTAATAGATGTTCCGGATGCATGTTGTTTAGGAAGTGGATTCCACTCCTGCTTCCAAAATAACCATTAGGTTTTCCTAAAACTTAAGTATTACTGATGTTAAAGAAAAAATTAGATGCATTTTTATATAAACAGCTGTTTTAAAAGACTCTACTTTCTTCTAAAGCAGCAAAAATTTCCTTATTTTATTCTTTCAGACTTGATTCAAAAAAGAAAAAGAACATTTTCAGCCATTATGCTCTGTGATTTTTACTGTCTTTTCTCCAAAACTTTTTCTTCTATGTTGGTAATGGCAAGGTGAGACCCTGTTGCACAGCTCTGAAGGCACCTAGAAATAATATGAAAGGCCTCTGGGAGACTGCAGGAGATCAGATTTTCAAATAAGAATATAATTGGATGAGACATCTTTTCTTTTGCAGAGTTGAAAAATGGCTTATATTCTCCCTCTCTCTCCTTTGACAAGTGAAGAAGAGAGAATTATTCTTAAATGAATAACTATAGGGATAGCTATTTGATAAACCTGTATGCATCTTTAAAAGACAAATGCTGCAATGCTTACCCAAATATTTATTTGGAGGAGTTAGAGTTTTAGAACAATTGAGGCATTGTGTAAAAAGATATTCTTTTTCTACTTGAAGACTTATAAATGTAGGTTGGAGGGTTTTTTTTATAATTTTTTTAATGTAAATTTCCCCACATAGTTTCCTTCATTGACATCATGTTTAACACAATCATTCCCACACCCTGTGTTTTATAAATTTAATCACCATTGAACTATTCCCAGTATTACCCTGTCTTTTCTGGTTCCTGGTCGATGTTTCCCATTTCCTTACTCCCTCCCTCTACCCACTATATTGTGCAATCCTGTCATTTCCCCCTTACCCATCCTCACTCCTTGGCTCCTATTCCTTCCCCCTTTATTCCCCCATGCATATTTACTAGTTATCCTTCTATTTTTATAATAATGATCATATGCAGTATTTTTCCTTATGAGATAATTCTGTCCCATCTATCTATGGTCAACTGATATTAGAGAAGGGAATAAAACACATGAAATGGGGAAACTAACATCTCTTCAACAAATGGTGCTGGTAAAATTGAACTGTTATCTACAGAAAGGTGGGAAAAAAGCTTTCAGAAAAGCTGAAACAGGATCATCTCACACTATAAAACAACAACAACAAAAAACCTCCAAAAAAACTGAAAGTGGATCAGAAGCCTGAGTGTAAATCCCCAAAACACAGAGTTCATGAGAGATAAACTTTGACCAAACTTAGAAGACCTAGCCTATGGTATAAAGAGACTTACAAATATAGCCATAGATATACAATCAAGAGGAGATAAAATTGATGTGTGGGACCTCCTAAAGATTAAATTCCTATGTGCATCAAACCTTTTTTTCTAAATATAAGGCTTTCTAAGTTCATATGTTTATATTAAAGTAGTCCATCTGTACAAAAAGCAGTGGTTATAAAGGTTTATTTTTTCTTTGTGCTTTCTGTTGTTGCTTTATTTTTCTTGGAGTCTCTACTTAGATGAAAATAAACAAGAGATCAGTCAGATCTATAGCTCAGATCTACACTACCCTTATGTGTATATTTAGCAAGTTATATCTCTTAAAAAGATATACAATTCCACCACCACTTTTCTCATTACCATTCTGGGTAGGTTTCAACTCAACATAAATTTGGTCTCTCAATTTTAGTCAACTTTGGGCTTTCAACTACTTACCTAGCAGTAATCTTGTTCTTTCTTTGGCTGTGCCACTTATCCTACAATTAAAATGTATATCAAGTGTGTCATTATCAGTGGCTTGTTTGTATTATTAGGTGCCATCAAGTCAGCTATCATTCATAGTGAAACTTTGAACAGATCAGAAACTTGCCCTATCCTGAAATACGAAAGGCTTCTGTGGTCAAAATACTGAATAATGTAAGAATTCTCAAAAGAAGATCGATAGTATGCACAGAGAAACTCTGACCAAAAAAAAATTTGTCCACACCAAACCATTTCTGAAAGTAGCATTTGATCAAGAAGAAATAGGATTAAAGGAAGA
>NW_006399755.1:23371501-23375136 GCF_000299155.1 Elephantulus edwardii
CATCATTATTAATATTACAGGCAAGTAATATTTTGTTGAAATTTATTCAAATATGGCTAAAGCACTAAATAGACAGGAAATGGGTAAAAATTCAAGCTGAATTCAAAGGAGGCCATGGAATGAGGAATAACATGACTGAAACTAGATGGATCTTGTCTGAAAGCAGAGAGTACTAGAGAGATATTTGTTTATATTCTATTGACTATGGAAAGGCATTTAACTATATGGATTATAATAAATTATAGGTAACATTGAAAAGAATGGGAGTTCCACAGTTTCTTGTGCAATCATGTAACAGAACAAGAGGACACTGCATAGTTTAAAATCAGGAAAGAGGTGCTTCAGGATTGAATTCTTTCCCCATACCTAATATGGTAGGAGCTCTGGTGGAATAGTCTGTAGGGAGATGCACAGCTATCCTGAAGTTTGGGCTTCTCGAGCAACTTAAATACACCAGAAATTCCATGGAAGAAAGATTGACAATCTCCTCCTGGCAATGTATAGCCTTATAAACCCATTAAAATGTCAGCTATGACAAAAAGTGGCAGCTTAAAAAAATATCAACTAAGAGTTGTAACTGATTTGATGACAATGAGATAGACATTTATCTGGTGAACAAATTGTTTGAGAAGTTACACTATGTGATGGTAAGTGTACCATCAGGATTGGAAGAAATCTCAATAACCTACATTATGCAGCTGAGACAGTTTTGCTTGCAGAAAACTAAGAACACTTAAATTAATTATGGGAGAAGAGTAAAGATTACAGCTCCAGGGTGGACACCGTACACACATAAATAACCAAAATTCTCATAACTAAAACATGATAGAAGGGAAAAAAACCACTGAAATTGTTACAATTTAACACAATCAAGTAAAAGTAACTCCCTTGGAAGCAGCAGTTAAGAAATCAATAGATGTGTTGCTTTGGACAAGTCTTCTGTCAAGGACCTCCTTACATCACTAAAGAACAAAGATGTCAGTTTGAAAATAGGCCTGATCCAGGTCATGGTATTTTCAATGGTTTCATATGCATACACAAGTTGAAAAATTAAGGCATACCCAAGAAGAATGATTGCATTTTATTAAGGTGTGTAGGGAAAGAGTGTTGAATATACCATAAATTGTCAGAAGAACAAAAAGTAATGTCTTGGATGAAGTGCAACAAAAGTGATACTGAAGGCGTAGTTTGGGCATGTTATTAGGAAGTTCCACACCCTGGAAAAGGATATTGTGCTTGGAAAAATAGATGCTTAGATGGTCATCAGAAGAGAGGAAGATTATTTTTTTGGAATTTTTTTTTTAAATTTTATTATCATTTTTTGTGTGTGTACTGTCAAATTGGATCTGACTGGTACAGGAGGAGATTGCCCCTCCTTCTCCAGCAGAGCAGCTGGTGGTGCAGCTTCTTGCCACTAGGCCACCAGAGCTCCCTAGGAAGATTCTTAAATAAATGAAATTACACAGTGACTATAACAATGGACTTTAACATGGTGGAGATTGTGAGGATAATGTAGGATAAGGCAAGATTTTTTAAAAATAATCTTAATATTGTTTTTTTCTCATTAAAAAAGGTTACTGATTTTATTACTTTTCATTAACACATTGCCTCACACTTTTAAATAGAGACCATGCTTAGAAATACTTTTTTTGTTTCTTTGCCGTCATTTGTGGCAATGTGTTAAATACCAAAATGATTGAAATTAGAAAAACATTGCAAAATTACTTAAACCCCAGATTTGGTGCACTGATGAACCAAATGAAAACCAAAAACCAATCCCAATGCCACTGACTCATAGGGACCCTCAATCAAAATTTTTTTTTTACTTCTCATTTTTATCAAATGGTATTTCTATTTCCAACTTTTTGAGAAAGTGCCAGACTGCCTTCCATAGTGGCTATACCATTTTACATTCTCACCAGCAGTAAGTACGTGTTCCAATCTCTCCACAACCTCACCAATACTTGTTGTTTTCTGTCTGTTGCACTTTGCTACAATTGCTGGTGTGAGATAATATCTCATAGTTGTTTTGATTTTCATTTCTTTGATTTGATTTTCATCTTCATATGTTGGCTTTTCTAGTAAATGTCTTCTGTAATAAAGTGCCTATTCATATCTTGTGCCTATTTTGTGATTGGGTTGTTTTCCTGATCTGTTGTTATAGGGTTGTTATGGGTTGGTTCCAAAGAACAGCACACGAAAACAACAAGAAAAGAAATCACTACTATTATGACTGTCCTTGTTTCCATTGCCTCAAGTATAAAATGTATAGGTATAAAGTACTGTTCTTAGTTCTTTAGTTATTGTTCTTAGTTCTATTAGTTCCATTATTTTTAGTTCTATTTGTTCTTAGTTATTGTTCTTAGTTCTATTGAATTGACTATGACTCATAGTGGTCCTAAAAACAGCAGATATGAACCTTGTGCTATCCTGTTCTATCCTCACCATCTCTAATACGCTCAAGCCCATTCTGACAGTCACTGTGACACTCACCTTGTTGGGAGTCTTCCTCTCTTTCTCTTACACTCCTCCTCTTCCAGCATGATGTATTTTTTAAAAGGACTGACTCCTTGCGACAAAGGGCCCAAAGGATAAGATGAGAATTCACCATCTTTGCCTCCAATAAGCACCTTGGTTGCACTTTGTCCAACATATAAATAAATATTCAGTGGGTTTTTGTGTTTTCCATGTGTTTGAAAGTTAATGATCTCTGATTCATGAGTACCTAGTTCATTTCAGCTCTTAAATCTTTTTAATATGACTCCTGCTTTAATCACAGCTCTAGTGGCCTAGTGGTAAAAATCTGCATTGCAATCCCAAAGGAACACAGTTCAAATCCACCAGCTGCTCTGAGGTAAACAGAAAGGTAATCTCCTCTCACAAGTTAATTGCCTCTGAAACCTACTGGACGGTCATCTGGGTTGGTTCTGATTCAATGATACACAACAGCAACTGTTTTACTCATTATGTTAATGTTATGTCTCTTTGGCTTCCCATGATACTCAATAATGGGTAGCTATACTAATTTTGGAATCTGATCAGAGTATCCTCTATTTTGTAATATTATTTAATTCTTCTTTGTATTTGAACTCTGAATCTCTGTATGTTAAAGGAACAGAAATAATAATAGTGTGTATATATTAAGTTACAGCCTTATAAGAAGATATGAGTCAACTAACAGCCTTATTTGATGCAAGAGAAATTTCCTTGGCAGTGTGACTTGCATATATATATATATGTGATACTGTGATACTGGACACTCTACCACCAAGGTGTCAAATCTGGAAGGATCATCCATGGTGGACAGAGTTGCACCCAGATTAAGACATACTAGGAAGTGGGAATAATTATCCACTTCTGAAATAGTTGGGCTCTGAAAATGTTATGAACAACTGAGGAGTAAGGGTAGCTATAATTTTAGAGATTAGAATGGAAGTCGGCCAGAAGGAGGAGAATCAATTGCAAAAATTCATTAATGATTGGAACATGAAGTGTATGTAGTATGATTGTAGGAGAAATTGTTGCTGTTGTTGTTGTTATGTGCCATCAAGTCATTTGCGACTCATAGTGACTCAAGAGCTCTAAACACTTTTCTACCCTGTGCTAACCTAGCCATCTCAAATGCACTTATTCCC
>NW_006399755.1:23375721-23377959 GCF_000299155.1 Elephantulus edwardii
TTCTTGATGGCTCTTCCACCAATCCTGATGCCACATTCCTCCTCGTACAGCCCAGCATCTCGGGTGATCTGTTTTGCATACAGATTGAAAAGGTATGGAGACAGAATACATCCCTGACTAACCCCCTTCTTGATTTTTAACTGTGTAGTGTCTCCTTGCTCTGTTCTGATGACTGCCTCCTGGTCCAAGTATAGGTTTCGCATTAGCACAATCAAATGTTCTGGGATTCTCATTCTTCTCAGAGTGAGCCATATCTTGTTATGATCCACACAGTCAAAAGCCTTTGCAGAGTCAATAAAGCACAGATAGACATTCTTCTGGTATTCTTTGCTTTCTGCCAAGATCCATCTAACATGGAACAGATGTACATTGACAACTTAGGCCTTAATGAGATGAGATGAAGCATCATTGGGCACTTTTAATCAGACAATCATATAGTTTACTATGTTGAGAACTAAAAATTGTTATTGTAATTAGTTTAAAACACAAAAATACATTGACTAACCTTTACTTTTAAATGTTCCCCAACACTAAGAACTGCATTAAATATACTTTAGAAATTATTTTTCTGCTTTCTTTGTCATGTTTCATTATATTTTTTTTACATTGTCCCTTTCTAATAGACCTTACCCTCTCAATCTTACCTTCTATTTCAATGAGAAAAGCAATCAATTTTCCACTTCAATACCTATGCATTTAGTTTCATTCTTGTAAGTATAAATGAACTGCACACATTCCATGCAGTAAGAACAACCCATTCACCTGTGCAATAGATGACAGTCTAGTCTGCTTCATCAAGATACTATTTCTTCAAATGTTTGTTTTTTTTCTGTTGTAGCATCGGTTTTCCTATCTCTTACATCATTCTCAACTAACACATGCCAAACCATTCCGATATTTTTATTTCTTTAATGCAACAAATGCAACCCTCCTTTGACTTACATGCTCTTCAAAATATGAAACAAGCTTCTTGCCACTAAGTTAATCCCAGTGCATTGTGACCCCAATGTGTTATAGAGTACAAGGGAGCTTCTTAGAGTTTTCTTTGCTGTACTCTATGAAAGCAAATTGACAAATCTTTCTTCTGTAGAACCACTGTGTGGGTTGAAAGTGGCAACCTTTTTGTTAGTTGCCCAGAACTTGTACTTCTTTGCCAGTTAATACAACATTTAGAGCAAAATGTCTTCAAAGATGAATTTATAATAATTTTCTTCACTTTGTTACCTTTACTTTTTTAAAATTTCTTTTTTGCTTCAATACCCTTTTTAAAAATTTTGTTTCATTCATGTACCCTTTTTCTTTCTCTTCCTTCACCCACCAAACTCTTTGACTCTATGAGTCTTCCTACCTCACCCTCAGTGGCCTGCCTCTCTCCCTTCCTTTTTTGTATACCCATAAATATCTCTCTGGTCATCTTTATGTTTTTATAATGATGGTCTAATACAGTGTTTGTTCTTATGCACCTGAGTTAGTTCATTCAGCATAATGCTTGAACATGTTCAAAATAGGCTTTTAGACACATCAATACACAAGTATCTTTCTAAGTTATATCTGCCAGTTGCCAAGCCTTTTCTTATGAAGTTATTCCATATTTCCTCATATTTTATAGCATAGTAAACACAACAGAGCCCAAATATATTTTTAAATATTTTTTAAATTGTCTATCATCAAGCCTGCTCTTTCTATAATGTTCCCCAAATTCTCAGTCCATAGTCTTTCAAATGTACCTTGATATCTTTGTCTCAAACCCTGCATTCCATTCCATCTCATATAGATGATGATAGATAGATAGATAGATTAGACAGATAGATAGTTACGCAACTCACTTTTTTCTATCTTCGAACTACATCCATTATGTGACCACTTCTTACAACCTTTGCCAATATTCATCTGGATTATTAAAATGACAATGATTTTTATCCCCTTCTATCCTCATAAGTTTGAACTTTTTGTCTCACATACTGTCTAGATTATTCCTTAGAAAATGTCATCATGATCATGTCACTCCCCAAAGTCATCATATCCAAAGGCTTCCCAATTTTTTATGAACAAAATGAGAAGTCCTTCTCTTAGCCTTCAGGTCTGCACATAATCTGACTCTATTTTTAATTTTCATTGTCATCAGGTCTCTGAACAAATGCTACTACTGCAGAAAGCTCTTCCTTGATTTTTTTTTTGAGCCCAATACCGAATTTTTTATTTGGGTCATCAACATGAAGTCAGTTGGCCTTTTTTTTT
>NW_006399755.1:23378684-23388512 GCF_000299155.1 Elephantulus edwardii
AAAGCGCCACACCCCTTTCCACAAGGGTTGTACCATTTTACACTTCCACCAACAGTGAATCAGGGTTCCAGTTTCTCCACAACCTCGCCAGCATTTGTTGTTGCTGTTCTGTTAAATTTTGCTATTCTGACTGGGGTGAGATGATATCTCATAGTTGTTTTAAGTTCATCTTTTAATACCCATTTTTCTTTCTTTTTTATATTTATCACTGTCTTATTATGAATTAATCAGATTATAAGAGCTGTTCTTTTATCCTGCTTTTCCCATGAAGTGAAGAACTTTCTGTAATAGTAACCTCAATACCTAGAGTTGGGGCTCACATATAGCAGAAATGACATTTAAAATTATTATGAATGAATTTAACTAGTTTTCTGATCTTTAGTGGTTCATAAATTGACTGCTGTGGAGTTTGGGGTTTTTTTCCCCCCTATCACAAGCTCTAGTCTATACCAGGAATGGAATGTGCAAACTCTATTTCAAAGTATGTAAATATCTATTTCCATTCTTTTGTTGACAAGATATAATTTTAGACATATAGCTACAGAATATAGCTACAGATAATCAAAATAAGCCAGTCAGTATAGTTCTGTTGAAATCAGTATGTTTTTATTTTTATCATTGGGGCAGAACCGACCCATAGCTGACACTCCTATGGGTTTTCAGAGACAGTAATTCTCAAGGAAGGAGACTTCCTAGGCTTCTCTCATGGGGCATATAGTGGATTTGAACTATGTGCCTTTAGGATTGCAGTGCAGAGAGTATACCTGCTGATAATAAAAAGAACCTATTCATATAGAAATCAACATAGAAGACAGAGAGAAAATAACATGTAAAAGCAGTTAATGTTGGTCATTCTGGCACTAGCAAATTATGGTGTAGTATGATTTACCTAATAAACTCCAGAAGCACTTCCAATTGTCATATAAATTGCTAAAATTACACATTACTAGTAACAATAAAAAACATACTGGAGGCATAATCCTCAGAAGGTAGTGCAGCTAACTCAAAGTTAATGATTCTCTGAAGGTTCAAATTACCAGTAGCTCTGAGAAAGATGAGAAATCTCCTCCTGTGTAATTTTAAGTCTAAGAAACCCAATGGAGGGTTAGTTATAAGTCATTTCCAACTACACAGCAATGAGTGAGAAACAATGAGGCAGTCTTTAATGAGTCTGAAATCCTGATGCCATATTCTTCTTCATATAGTCCCTGTTCTAGAATGTCTTGCTTAGAATACAGATTGAATGAGTATGAATAAAGGATACAACTCTGAAGAACAAATTTCTTAATTTTAAACCCCAACTAGGATATCAATATTAAAATAAGGAGAAATAGAATAAAAATAATAAAACAATTGCTATTGAAGATTTTGTGTCATTTATTCAACTCTGAGATAAAGGGAGACATTTATAAGCCTGACTACATTTTTATCTCTCTGTTCTAAGCTATTATGTTTTCCCTCCTTAAATGAGAATGATAGGGCATGGTCCATAAGAAGTCATGCAACCTAAAAGCCTTGCCTCTCTGGTGGTTAGAATCCATAAGCTGCTCCTCGGAAGAAAGATGGGCAATCTCCTTCCATGTGATTTATAGCCTCTAAAATCCAGTAGGTGGTCAGTTTGGAGTTAGTTCTGACTCAGTGGCAAAGAGTGAGAAAAATATGACAGTTTTATTTTATTCTTAAGTGACTACAATTATGCTGTCTTCATAAATTATCTTTAATGTACTAAAACAAAGAATATGTTTAATCTATTGGACATGTCGCAAGTGACTCGATGGCACATAACAACAACAACAACAACAACAACAACAACACTGGACATGTATAAAGATGTTGTTGTTGATTGCTGTCAAGCAGAACTTATAGTGACTCTATGAACAAAAGACCTAATGCCTTTCTATGAACAAAAGACCTAATGCCTTTCTATAAGTTCATCTAAGTTCATAGAGTTTTCATAGGCATATGATTTATGAAGTGGATGCCACCTCTGATTCCAAGCCATAGTCAATTAGAGGAAATGAGAAAGATACCTCAATTTTAGGAAAAAAAAATAAATTAGGGTCAGTGTATGATAAGTATAATGAAAAGCCACATATAATCTAACACATGGCTTTACTTGGCAATCTCCACCTATCATTTAATGGTTTTATGAGTGCCCTCGTGGAGAAACTTCTTCATTATTAACAGAGACACTCAGGGAGCAGTAACCTGGATCTTTTGAAACCTCGTTCTTTATAAAGAGGGTTTTTTTCTGCGCTTTTGAAGTTGCCCACAAGAGTTATGTCGTTGCTTATAACCAAGGAAACCACAGGAAACTTGGTTGCTAGGAAACCACTGAATTGTCTAGATGAAGATCACCACAGTAGTCTTGGCTTGAATAGAACAGATGCTAGGAAAATAAAATTATGAAGTTACAATTACTCTAAAGAAGAAAAACCTAGGATGCCTCTTTAATTGCCAGTTAAATCTTTTCACCTAAGAGAAACTGTTTGTCATTTCTGAAAGGCCATGACACAAATGGAACTAGGGACCACGACAGGGTGCTGTCGGGGCTGTTGAGAAGGAGTACCATGAGAGTTCGTGAGTTTAAGGTGCCAATGCACACTGCCTTCTTTCCCCCAATTAATATGACTACCTAGGGAAGGGGTTGTAGTGACAGCTACTGTCATCTCAACGGAGAGATGAGAGTTTAGAAGAACATACTTATAATTTAATTTTTTCAGACCTATGACTTTCAAGGTTGTCTAGTTCCTTCATGCAGAGGAGCAATTTCTGCATTTTCCCTGATAATTTAAAAATGCTTTTAATTAAGTGCTTCATAATGTTAATACACATGAACGTAATACATGTTAAAATTATTTTGTCAATTAGGAGAATTTCTGACAATTTTTTTCTGCTAACTGATTGAAATATGATGGCACTTATCTGAACAAAGAAATGGCAAAATTTGGTCATGTTCCTCCCAAACCATTCAATATTGTTTCCTTATTGGAATATGTGGTTATCTTTATGTACTGTCAATTTTTACTCACAGCTGACTTCCAGTGGGTTTTCAGAGGCAGTAGAAGGCATGGGAAGAGATCTCCTTTGCAATCCTTTGTTTCCTGTGCAGCTGGTGGTTTGAACTGTGTGCCTGTAGGTTGACTGCACAGCTCCTTACCTCCAGGCTAAGAGAGTTCCCTTACTAGACTATGTTGTTGTTAGGTACTATCAAGATGAATATGACCCAGTAGTGACCTATGATGAACAGATCTAAACCCCGTCCTATGCTGTGCCATCCTCACAATATCTAACATACTTGAACCCATTGTTGCAATCACTGTGTCAATTTCTCTGATTGAGGGTCTTCCTTTTCTTTGCCAACCTTCCACCTTTTCAAGAATACTGTCCCTTTCCTAGGAATAGCTTCTTCTAGCAAGATGCTCAAAGTATATGAGACAAAGCTTTGCCATCTTTGCCTCCAAGGAGCACCCTAATTCTTCTTTTGTCATCCTAATTCATTTTCTAGCTTTCAGATGCATATTTTCAATAAAGATTGAAAAGTCCATGACATGAATCAGCGTACCTTAGTTTTCAAACTCACATCATTGCTTCTCAGTAATTTGGAGAGGCCCCTGACTACAGACCATTCCTAATGCAATATGTCTTCTGATCTTCTGATTTAGTGGTTGTTGTTGTTGTTATGTGCCGTTGAGTCGTTTGCGACTCATAGCGACCCTATGTACAACAGCCCTAAACCCTGCTCTATCCTGTGCCAATCGCATTGCCTCTGATACACCCATCCCGATCACCCCAGTCACCGAATCAATCCATCTCATAGAGAGTCTTCCCCTCCTGTGCTGTCCTTCTACTCTACCCAACATGATGTCCCTCTCCAAAGACCTGTCTCTCCTTGCAACATGTCCAAAGTATGTCAGACGAAGCCCCAGAATCTTTGCCTCCAAGGAGTAGCCTGGTTTAACCCTCTCTAGGATGAATCTGTTTGTTTTCCTGGCAGTCCATTGTACATTCAATAGTGGTACCAAAGGTATTTTGACGATAGGTCCAAGTAAAATGAAATCATTGACAATTTCAATCTTTTCTCCATCTATCACAATGTTGCTTATCAGTGATAGGGCAAGAATTTTTGTTTTCTGAACAGTGAGGTATAGTCTATATAGAAGGCTTCTGTACCCAGTGTTTCAAGTCTTCTTCGTTTTCAGCAAAGTTGTGTGATCTACATAATACAGGTTGTTGGTGACTCTTCTGATACTGGTGCCATATTCTTCTTCACAGAGTCTAGTTTCTTGAGTGCTTTTTCTCAGCATATAGACTGAGAGTATCGAGAGAGGATACAATGCTAACACATACCTTTGCTCATTTTAAGCCATCTTGTGTTCACTTAATCTGTTTGCATGACAGCCTTCCTTCTAGGTATAGATTTTACATGAGCACAATTATGTGTTCTGAGATGCTAATTCTTCTCTATGTTAACCATAATTTGTTAAGATCCACAAAGTCAAACACCTTTGTATAGTTAACAAAACACATTAGTGAAGGGTATATTATAAAATTTAACATAAACGGATTTAGATTTTCAATTGATATTTGCAAGGATATACTCTTGGCAATGTGGGGGCCAATGATGGTGAGTTAAATATCCTATGGACTGCCAGAAGAACAAACAAATATGTCTTTAAAAAAGTTTGTCTTGGGAATCCAAGGATCTAAAAGAAAGTTGAATTTCAAAAACATGTACCCTTTTTTAATTGTTCATAGGGTTTTCAAAAGCCTTTTAGTTATGAAGTAGATGGTATATCCTGCTTCTTAGTCTATCTTAATAAGGAGGCTGCATCAAAACCCATCAATAGGTAATTTGACCAATAGGTGATGTCATAATGGATAGAGAGGAGATTGAAACTGTCAAAAGCTTTATCTTGGTTGGATCCATAATTAATACCCTTTTATGAGCAGTTCATGAAATAAGGAGATGCATTGCACTGAGGAAATGTGAAATTAGGGACCTTTCCAAATTATTGAGGAGTAGTGATATCAGTTTGAGGACTAAGGTGCATCTGAGTCAGGCTATAGTCCTTCTGATTACTAGCTATGCATCAGAGACCAATGAACAAGGATGACAGAAAAAGAATTGATGCATTTGAGCTGTGGTGTTAGAGAAGAGCACTGAACACCCCCTGGATGGACTAGAGAATGAACAGCTATGTCTTAGAGAGGGTGAAGCCAGAGTGTTGTTTGGAGGCAAGAATAATGAGACTTCACTTCACATACTTTAAACATGTTGCTAGGAAGTGCTATTCCTTGGAGAAGGACATGATGTTGGGAAGAGTGAAGGGCTGGAAAGGAGAGGAAGACACTTAACCAGGTGGATTGACATGATGACTGCTGCAATAGGCTCTTGTGTGTCATGTAGTGTGAGAATGGCACAGGAAAAAACCAGGGTTCAGATATTTTGTTCATAGGTTCACTATGAGTCATGCTCAACTTGACAACACCTAACAACAACAAAAACATGACCAATGACCTAAAAGAGAGTGAATTCCAAAAAAAGTATATATGTTTCAAACATACAAGAAGATGGTAATATTTCTAATGATGATACTAGAATTGGTATCACCTAGTGTGGTAAAAAAAAATAATCTGGTATCAATATTTAACAGTGTGGAAAATCACAGTATCAAACTGTTTACTCATGTACTTTCTCCTGTACCAGACCATGCGGAATCCTTGGTAATATAAAAATGAGTCATTATGAAAATTTGCTCTCTGACCTTACTAAAATTGACACAGACAGGAGAAGAACACTTGAACACACTTATCACAAAAGCAGAAATTGAGTAGTTCATATAAAACTCACACAAAAAAACCCCAAAAGCCCAACTAAAGCATAACTCAGCATAGACAGTTTTGCTGGCCAATTATACCAAACCTTCTGACAGGAACTGTCACCCATCCTACTTGAATTATTTCAGAATACAGAGAAAGAATACTCACAGATTCATTCTATGAAGCAAGCACAAATCTAACACCCAAATCAGCTGAAACCATCACCAAAAAAAGAAAATTACAGACTAATGTTCCCCCAAATATGTTGTTGTTGTTGTAAAAATCCTTAACAAAATCATAGCTAATAGAGTCCAACAGCATATCAAAAGAATAATTCATTATGATCAAGTAAGAATCTTAACAGGGATGCAAGGATGGTTGGTTCAACAATAAAAAAGGATAGAAAAAAAATAAATGTAATCCATCACATGAATAAAACAATGGAAAAAAAATTACATGATCATCTCAACTGATGCAGAAAAGGTTTTTGACAAAATCCAACACACTTACCTGACTAAAATGCTCAAAACAATTAGGATTGAAGGGCAATTTCCTCAATATAATTAAGAGTATCTTCACAAAACAAATAGCCAACAGTATCCTGAGGGGAGAGAGATTAAAGACATTCCCCTTGCAAATAGATTCATGTGCCTCCCCCCAATAAAATCCTTGTGTGCTTCTAAAAACTTCTCCAATAGAGTGAAAAAGCCAATGACTAGGGAGAAAAATATTTGACAATGACATATCTGGCACAGGACTCATATCTAAAATAAATAGACTATTATAAAACCTCAGTAAGGAAAGAAACAACAACGATGAATTACAAACTGAGCAGAAGATTTCAAAAGACTCTTTATTAAAGAAGATTCATATGGCCAAGGAATACATGAAGAACATGAATGCTTTCAAGAACAGTGCTCAAGAACACTGGCTTTTAGAGAAATGCAAATGAAAATAACAATGGCATTTTATCTCATCCCAACAGTTATAGCAAATTTAACAGGACAGCAAATAACAAATGTTGGTGAGGATGCTGAGAGAGTAGAACTCTTAAACATTATTGGTGGGCATGTAAAATTGTTTCAAGCACTGTGGAAAACAGTCTGACATTTCCTCAAAAAGTTAAAAATAGATACACCTTTTAATCTAGCTATTCCACTACTGAGTATATACCTTAAAGAAATCAGAGCTGGGCATGAACAAATGTTTGTATATCTATGTTTATTTCAGCCCTTTTCATAATAGCAAGGAGATGGAAGCAGCCCAAATGTCCATTAATAATTAGATAGAGGAATTGTGTTACATTTGCAAAGTGGAATATTACACAGCACTTTAAAACAATGAAGTACTTGTAAGATACTGTACAACATTAACAGGCCTAAAGGACATTATTCTGAGTGAAATAACTTAGTAACAAAAGTACAAATACTTTATGAGATAACTGTTATAAAAATATAATGATTAGTCAAGGGGCATTGAAAGTAGGACTATAATATGGAGGTAATGAACAATATAATGGAATAGGAGAAGGGAAGATAACCCTAAAATGAATAGATGAACAGATAGTAACTGTATTGCAATTACAATCTGAGACAGAACAAACATAAATAATTGAATGGAGGGGAAGAGAAGAAGCAGAAAGGGGGAAATGAACTAACAAAAATTTAACACAGAGATAGAAATGATTGCAGAGGATTGGAAAGGGAAGCAGGGATTAGGGAATGAATGGCGAAGGGGAAGGGAAAGAGAGAGTCCAGTGAGGTTTCCATAAAACATTGTGAACAATGGCATCATACAATTGTATCGATGATGTAAAATGAAATGTATATGAGCAAATGAATGAAGACAAATAATAAAGAATCCTCAGTAATGCTTATTTTTCATTTTAATAATTCTTCCTGACTTTATTGATCTAATTTCTAGATACTTGAATGCCCAGAGATACATGAAATTCACCATTAAAAAACCAGTCTTATTAAATTCTTGTTTTTAAAACAAAAAAAGTAATCTCATGTATATTTTAACTAAATTGAAATAGCCTGAGCCAACACTTCAAGTTGGAAACCTTTCTGCCTCTCATCTTCTCTGTTTCAGGCAACCCATCACCGAGTCTGGTTCTCTTTGCTTAGCTGTCTCTCCATACCATAAACCTCAGCCTAGGTTGGGTCTTCCCTACTCATTTTAGAATTAGTACAGCAAATTTTGTTTGATCCAACTACCTCTAATCCAGCCTGCTTCAAATAATTTTTATACTTCAGCTTGTGCAACTTTCAAGAACAATTTAAAAATATGTAAGCCACTGGCTACCATATCTGTGGCCCCTGAGGTGTACCGCACCCTCACTTGTCTTCTGCTACTGGGGTCTGCGAGGCTCTCTGAATGAATTTCCGTGATGGAGCAAGAGACACCAAGAGAAGCTGGGCCAGGCTATCACTCAAAGCAACATCCTGCAGATCCTTGAGCCTTGGAGTTTGGGGAGAGAGACCCACTAGAGTGCACGCTGGGGCCTTTTGAAGTCTTCCTACTGCTTGTTCACTTTTTCTTTAATGCAAATGATCAGAGCTCAGAGACTCACCATGTAGCTGTTTTTGAGGGGGAGAGGGGACTTTTTGTTATTTGAAGCAGCTTAAGCCTTTTGGTGCTGGCTCCTTGTTTGATCCTTTTGATCCCCCCCCCCCCACACACACACGTCAATCATAGATGCTTGACGAAGAACGGGCTGTGCAGTTGTGGGAATCCACACTCTGGCTTCTTTAGGTTAAACACTGTGACATTGATGTGTCAAATGCGTTAATGGCTGATTACCCAATGCGGCCAGAGAGTGGGATGGAGCTCTTGGATTAAACCAAGCTTGGAAGGAGGACGGCATCCACTTCTGTAATATTTGCCTCCAGAAACTCTATGAACCTGGAGAGAGGAGGAAAGGCACCCAAGCATTGAGGACTCTCCTTCATAGGGTCACTATGAGTCACCTGCGACTCGATGGCACTTAACAACAACTTAAAAATCTGGAGTAGTTCTGGTGGCCTAGTGGTAAGAAGCTGTACTGCAATCCGATGGCACATGGGTCGAATTCACCAGCTGCTCTGTGGGAAAAGGATGAGCAGTCACCTCCTGTGTGGGTAAATGCCTCTGAAAACCTGCTGGAGGGAAAGCTCTCCATCAGTTCTGACTTGATGGTGCACAGCAACAATTTACAATTCATGAACTATCCATAGGATCAAGTCCAAGCCCAACTGTGTGGAATATAAATCCCTTTATGACTTGGTTTCACTGTTTGCTCCTTCACTTCCAGTTCAGGACAAGGGTCTACCAGCTATTATCTCAACATTTCAAACTCTCCTCTCTACCCTTGGACAACCAGGTTCCTTTCTCTGGCATGTGTGCCTTTCCCTGCATTGTCTGCTGAAGTTATACTCAATCCTTCAAGATCTAACACAAAAGCACCCTTTTCAAATGTGGTTCTTTAATGGAACACTGATATTATCCTTATCACATTGCATTGCAATTATTTCTTTACAAGTCTGTCTTGTCTACCAGACCACATGCTGTGACAGGAATTAATAGCCCCAGAACTTAACATGAGCCCTAAAGTTTTGGAAGAATTAGGAGGGAGATGAAGGAAATGAACTGGAGGATGGAATCTTAATTGAATGGAACTAATGGTGGAGTTTGACAAAAGTAATGTTGGGTTAAGATTTTTTTGAAAGTTAGTGTAAAATGCAATGAAAGTTTTACTGCAAAAGAAATTTTAGAAAAAATTAACAAGTTTTTAAACAAGATTAATGAACATAATGCTATTGATATAATAACTGTGAACATAATTTCAAACTCTTTAGGCTGATATAAATGAACTTGACAGTGTAGAATATCAGAAAGGTAAAGAATGGGTCAGATAGATCATAGTAAACTGCCTGCTGCCAATGGTGAAGTATGAAGTGACTTCAAAACACTATATATATATATATATACACACACACACACACATATATATATATACACACA
>NW_006399755.1:23388612-23400181 GCF_000299155.1 Elephantulus edwardii
ACACACACACACACATATATATATATACACACATACATATACATATATATACCTACATTTATATATATAACATCTATCTCTTATATATTAAAATATCTGTTACTAAAGAGATAAAATATTAACACCACACCTGACTGCATGCTCCTTGAGACACTTTAAATTAGCACAAAGGAAAGTGTTTCCCTTGAGAGCTGTTTTAGCATTTTGTACTCACATACTGCAACTGGTACATAAGATCAAAGCAACATGCCTTTAATAAAATACCCAGTAAATGTGGAAGGGTGTGTTTCATTAGGGAAAGTGATAATCCTGCTTTTTTCCCTTAGGAGATGAGAGGCACTGAACCCCACTGAGCTGATAAAATAGTCTCGATGAATCCCTATAGGGAGTGTAGCATTAGCAGTGGGATTATATAGATTTCCTATTGTTGAAGACTGGGTAGCATTTCATTATTGAAGCTGCCTCATTGCTCTGGTTCAAATCTTCTCCCCAATCCCTTTTTGTTCCCTATTTAAAATCACTACAACAAACAAATGAAACAATCACACAACAAGCAGCAGCGTGGGCTGAGCTCATCATCACATGACAGCTGCACCACCTTGGAGTCAAAACACCTATTTTTGAGGTGAATACAAACAACGCTTGTCATGAATCCTTATAACCTGTCACGACCCAGGAAAATGTTCACTGCATGATCTAAATCTTTGTACTCAGCACTGGTAAAACATACTCAGAAACTAGAAGATTTTGGAGCCATACTGCCTACCTCCTTCTGACGATACTGTTTTCATCTGCTGCCAAGGTTTTACGTCCCTCAAATGTAGAATCACTCTTATTTCTTTTCTAATAATAACTTATTAGAGCCTTTAGAGCTGATTTACTTGAAGGTCAATGGTAGGGTATGCTGCAAGCCTATATTAAAATGCCCTCTCATTACATTTGTACCTTAACCCATTATTAAGAGGGCTTCTAAATTTCCCCATCTGCACTTCTCTCATAAAAAAATTCCCATTTTAATTCAATGACTATTTCCAAGGCACTTCGTCATCCCATGTTTCATAAAATATTTAGTGATATCTATCTCTCTAAGTCTCAATAAAATTGCTCAGTCTCAGCTCCACACCAAGTTAAGTGCAGATACTTCATAAAATCTATGTATTCAACCTCAACAAGTCCTTGATTCAGAGTTTGATGACATGAAGTCATTTGGGGAGTTTTTGAAACAGGGAGATACTCGCAATTTCTATCAGTGATACCGACACAGTGGGTTTTTTTCTATAGCATAGGAGTTAAGCTCCCCCTCCCATGTCTTCAGTTTCACATACCAAGGACCACTGCTTAATCAATGGGGAAAAATAATCTTGCAGTAACTGTATTTCCAGCCCCATCCTCACTGAACCCAATAATATTACTTATAATCTACCCTGTCTTTTCCTCATACCAGAGGAATGTCTATCTGTGTTTCATTGGCTTTGCAAAGGCATTTGACTGTGTAGATCACAACAAACTGTGGCTGACTCTGAAAAGAATGGTAATCCCAGTAAACTTGATTGTGCTTCTATGAAACCAATACTTGGACCAGAAGGCAGTCATCAAAACAGAGCAAGGAAACACTGCATGGTTCAAAATTGGGAAGAGTGTGCATCAACTATGTGTCCTATCTCCATATCTTTTCAAACTATATGTGGAACAGATTAGCTGGGAGGCTATGAGGAGAAATGTGGCATCAGGATTGGCGGTAGACTCATCAACAAACTGTATTATGCAGATGACACAACCCTGCTTGCTGAAACTGAGTAGGACCTGAAACACTTGCTGCAGAGAGGGTCAAGGACTGCAGCCTTCTTTATGGATTGAAACTCAACATCAAGAAAACAAAGATTCTCACCACTGGGCCAATTGGCAGTATCATGATAGATGGTGAAGAGACTGAGATTGTTGACAGCTTCAGTTTGCTTGGCTCTACAATCAACACTCTTGGTAACAGTAGTTAAGAAATTAAAAGACAATTTCTTTGGGAAAGTCTGCTGTGAGAGACCGCTCCAAAGTAATAAAGGACAATGATGTTAGTCTGGAGATTAAGGTGAGCCTGATTCAGGCCATGGTCTTTGCAATAACTTGCTATACATCAGAAAGCTGGACAATAACGAGGGATGATACAAGGAGAATTGGTGCCTTTGAGCTGTGGTGCTGGGAAAGAGTATTGAATATACCATGGACTGCTAGGAGAACAAACAAATTTGTCTTGCAGAGGGTGAAGCCAGCCATATTCCTTCACCTCGATTCTTTAACCTCTCAGAATAATTTTTCTCATTTGGAAACCAGAACATTTAACAACTAAGAAGAGCCCAGCTTCTGTAAAAATTAATAGGTAAACTATGTAAAATAGCTAGGATAAGGTGTAACTCAATTTAAACATCAATTTAAACACTCAAAGTTTAGCATTCCTAGGAGAATAGTGATTAGTGCAGATGGACTTGGTCTAGTAAGAGCAGCCTAAATGCCTTCAGAAATGGAAAATAAGATTCAATAGTCAGAGACTGGGCACAGATTGTGAGTAACACTGAAAGTTAGGCAGATAACTTTTGATAGAGAAGGAAGGAATGAACTACTTAAAGTTACTGATCAGGGCAGTCACGCTATGAAAGCAGTGTTTAAAGAAGATTAATGTGTCTCTAACGGGAAAGAATGAAGGAAAATTAGTATTAACATGGACATTAAATAGATGGTAATGGGCACCAAGTGAGAAAACACAGGATGAAGGAGGTGGCAGAGGACTGTAATGGGGAGCCTGTGAAATCATGTAAAGGTTTTATTTCTTTACTTTCTTTGGAGTAGATCTTGTGACTGACTATGTAGAAGAGATGAATAAGGCAAAGGTCATGCTTAATCATAGCAATTGTCCTACTAATTGCCTGTTGTTTGCCTTCATCCTCCACTAGATACTGAACTCCATAAAAGGAAACACTATTTGTATCACATTAATCAGGGTCCAAATAGTCTATCAAACACAGAGGAGAAATCCCACAGACTTTTAAATGCATTTCATTCATGAATTGTAAATGGAATATATTTTCTTTATGAAAATAAATTGAATGAACAAATAAATAATATTAGTGATAGCCACAGATAATAACAAACCAAACTCCCTGTGTTTGAGTTTCTCTCAAACTCACAACAACCCTATAGGCCAAAATAGAGTTGCCCCCAAAGTTTCCAAAGTCGTGGATCTTTAAGGAAGTAGATTGCCACTCTTGTGGAGTGGTTGATGGCCTGCCAACTTTAGTTAAAAATCAGAAATATTTACTCACCGAGCCATCAGGGCTCCTTCCAGACAATTGTGAATTATCGAGCACCTTTTAGTGAATATTTTTTAAATTTACATGAATTTAATGTATATGAAAGTTTACATGAAGACCTTATAAAATTTCTATATGAAAGGTTCTGTTATTTCCATGCAACACTGACAAAGTGGAAGCACAGCAAGTTCAGGCAATTTATCCAAAGTTAAATAACTAAAAAAAAATGTATGTCAATCGGGATCCATCCTATGGCATCAAATTATAAAGCTCATATAGTTACTATAAACAGAGGTGGTGCAAACCAACAACTTTTAGTTTTGTGGCACTCTGCAGGTAGATACTCACTTAGGTTTTAATCGGTCTCCTATTGTGATTAACCAAAGAGCCCATAAAGGAAAAGGTGACCGTTAAGTGAAGAGAGTAGAGATAAAAAGCAAAATAAATACTAAAGATAACAGGAAAAAAGTAACAATAGCATTTGATTAACTATGCAGTGAAGGTGCATATAATGTATGTTAGAATTTGAGGAAAGGAGTGAGCACTATTGTAGTCCTTTGTTCCAAAGATCCTCTTCTATTTTCTTATTTCTTCACACAGAGACATTTTCAATTCCACTTTTATACTATACGGTTGTATAACATATATTAGGTAATTTAAGAGTATTTTTTTTCAGATATTACCTTCATGGCATTTGAAGCAACTTTAGAGCAAATGGCTTGTTAAGTGATCCCATATCAGTTTACCAGGAAAAATAATGTTTTATAAATTTGGAATATTTGCAGCACATTCATGTACAAATGCACCTTTGTAAGAGCATGCTTAAACACACACACACACACACACACACACACGAAACCAATGGACATATTTTAACTAACAGATGCAGCTGGGATAATGAAAGCAGGTGTGACAGGATAGTGAAGTTGGTTCAGGATAGAGAGCAGAGTTCAGAGCTATTGTGCATAGGGTTGTTATGAGTCATAGTGGACACGCTGGAACATAACAACAACAACAGAATATTTTTCATAGTAAAAATTTTCAATCAAAGTAAAGCACACACAGTTACTACATTAAAATTAGTCCCATAAAGTATGCTAGATAATTCTACACTATAAAACTCAGAATCTTTGTTTTCAAAGAGTCATCTCAGATGAAATGCATACACCAAAAATAATTTAAGAGATGAATCTAAGACAGTGAATAAATGAGAAATCTGAAAGCTCAATTGTTCAAATGAAGTTATATCACAATGGCTGTATTCTAAGTACTACATGTATCATGCAGTCTTCTGTCTCTTGAATGATGGTGCACTAAATATAGCATTTCTCTTTAGACCAGGGATTTTGGTTACATCTTAGAATATCTGAAGAGTTTTTAAAGATATTAATTTCTGAGGCCGTACCCCTCGTGGCTTGAATTAGAATCTCTGGAGGTGGGATAGGGAACATCAGTCTCTCTTTTTTTAAACATTCCAGATGATTCTAATGTGAAACTAAGATTGAGAACCATTACATTAAACTATGATTCAGAGACATATTTCTGTAGTCACTATTCATGAATTGAGAGATTTATGGAAAGGATGGGACTTGGTGGGAATCTAGGCTTATTATCTATCTTTTACAGGCTCTTGTTCTGTGATAGAACACGAATGGAGCTTTATTTACTCCTAGGTTCCTGAGGTCTTACAATGCGGCAGGAACATTTTTTCAAATATATACTTCTCCATAGTTACTACTTTGTTTCTGCTTTTGTGTCTTACTAGTCATAGAGTCTTAGATACAACATCCGGAGGAATCAATGATAGAAGAGGACACAATGTTTGGTGGATAAGGTCGCCAAGAACATGGGAAATTCTCAGTGAGCTGGACTTCCACAGTAACCGTAACCATACACTTGAACATGCTTATGATTATGTAGGTGATACAGAACTGATAGATTCATCGAGTAAAACAATGACTCTCAAAGGCAGACGAAACATAAAATCCTAATAAAAATATTCCATCTCTGAAATTTTTGAAGGGCATAGAAAATTCTTATAATAGAAGAGACAAATAGTGGATTCAAAGTAATCTCAAATTATATGAAAATAGTCTCCTGAAGACCAAACAGTGATTCTTTTATGGAAAAAAAAAACCCCTATGTAAGTTGTTAAAACTGAACATCCTCACTTGGAGGAAAAGAATATAAAGAGAGGATTCTACTGGGTACGCAATATCAATTAATCAAGAAGACCATGAGATAAAAGTTCAGGAAGTCTGCATCAACAGCCAGATGGCTCATGCAAAACGTTTTTTCATTTAAATCTCTCCAGCATTGTGATAAGTGACCAGAGGCACAGCAGAATCTATGCGTGCACACTCACATAGTGACTGGCTCAAGGTTGGCTGGCTGTAGGTAGGCCCTCTCCGTTAGCAGCCAAGGTCACAGGAATGTAATCTACTTCCCACCTTATTTTCTTCATTTTTCAAAAGATGTTAGACTTCCTGTCATTTATTTTATGAATTGCAACTACAATTAAGCCTACATTAAGCCTTTGCCAATGTTTATACTTATATTTAGAATTTTACTCATGTAATCAAGTCTCCTCTTTTATCTTTTATCTCTGTGTTGTTATTCAAATTATAAACAGTAGTTTTATAATTGCTAAAAGATGGAAAAATTATTAGATTGTTAATAGTGTCAAAATAACTACATATGGTATCTCTTTTGCTCAGGTTTCCACAAGTAATACTTATTATTCTTAGCTGCCATGGAGTTGAATACAACTCAAAGCAACCCAACGAACAACAGACCTGAAGCCTGCGCTAGCCTGTGTCATCTTTATCATCTCTGGTATTTTGTTGTTATGTGCCATCGAGTCGCTTGCGACTCATAGCGACCCCATGTACAACAGCTCTAAACTCTGCTCTGTCCTGTGCCAATCACACTGTCTCCGATACACCCATCCCGATTATCCCAGTCACTGATCTCTGGTATACTTGAGTTTATTGCTGTAATAACTGTGTCAATCAATCTCACTGAGGGTCTTCCACCCTTTTCCTGACCCTCCACCTTTCCAAACATGATGTTCCATTCCAAGGAAAATGCTCAACTAATAACATGTCCAAAGTATGTGACACAAAGTATGTGAGACAAATCTATACCATCCTGAAAAGAACCCTAAGGTACTTTTATAACAGTTTCTGAAAAGAACCCTAAGGTACTTTTATAACAGTTTTGGGTGTTTTTTTTTAATAGCAATTGAATTCAAATTTTATAACAATTTGAAAGTTTAGTTAGCAACACTCTGGGTTTGTCAGACAGTGAACTGTGGTATATTTCTCATTTCAAAAGATTGCCATAAAATCAGAACCAACTCATAGCTGACCCTCCATAAGGTATATAATTGTTGTAGTTGTGGTTGTTAAATGCCATGGAGTTGAGCAAAAGATCAGAATCCCGTTCTGTCCCGCACCATCCTCACACTTCCTGACACTCAAGAGCCCATTGCAGCAGTCACCATATCAATCTACCTGGTTGAAGGTCTTCATCACCCTTGCCAATCCTCCATCCTTCCCAACATCACGTCTTTCTCCAAGGAACGGCACCTCCTAGCAGTATGTTCAAAGTGTGTTAGGTGAAGCCTCATTATTCTTACCTTCAAAGAGCATGCCAGCTGAACCCTTTCCAAGACATATCTGCTCATTCTCTTGGCCATCCAACATAGGATGTTCAGTGCTCTTCTCCAACACCATAGCTCAAAGGCATCAATTCTTTTTCTGTATCCTTATTCATTGTCCAACTCTCAGATGCATAGCAAATAATAGGAAAGACTATTGTCTGAATCAGATGCACCTTGGTCCTCAAACTGACAGCACTACTCCTCAATAATTTGGAAAGATCCCTAACCATCAGGCATATGAGGATGTAAATCATGGGAGGAAATAGTCCATCACGGAGCTGCTGGTGAATTTGAACCATCAGAAACAGGACACATTTGGGTTAACAACACAACTTCTTACAGACTATACCAACCAGAACTCTCTATCTTCTCCTTTGTTTTTGTTGTTAAGTGCTGCTGAGTCATAGATGACTTATAGCAACCCTATGAATGAAAGACCTGAGCACTGTTCATAGAGTTTCCGGAGGCAAGTCATTTCGGAAGTGGATGCCACTCCTGCTTCCAAACTTGTTTTAATCAGGAAGCTCCACTAAATACTGTCGACCTTGGGTAACCATTATCACATTTGGCACATCAGTGTCACAGTGGTTAGGATCACAGCAATCATGAGTTACCTCTGTACAACAAAGCACAGACCAGTGCTATACCACTAAGAAGAAATCTTTCTCATTTAAGAAAAGAAAACATAGGAGCATAGAACACAGAAGAAGAATAAATAGTAAGGTTGTAAATTTCCCCCATTATCTCAGAAGCATATAAATGAAACAAAATCCTCAATATAAATTCTTTTTATATTGATATTCTGGTTAGCAATTGCAATTAGGAAAGATGTGCCACAAGGTTGCATCTTTCACTATATTGATTTAATCTGCCTGCTAAGAAAGTAATCCCAGAAAAGGCAGCATAGGAGGAACAGCATGGTATTGGGATTGAAGGATGACTCATTAAGAAGTTATAACATGTAGATGGTAAAATCTTGCTCACTGAAAACTGTTAGATAGCAAGAGAACTGAGAGAGAAAAGAAGAAGCTGGTTCCAGGTAAGGAACAGGGTTTTACTATTCCTGAGAGGGACGCCAGGTGATCATATGCAGAGAAAACCAGAAAGCTGGCAGACAAAGGGAATTTCCTTTTGTAGGGAATGTTCAAGAGCTTAAAAAAAAAAAAAAAAAAAAGAGCTTAAGAAGCAATAGTAGTTTGTAAGGGAATTGGGGGGGCAGGGGTCTTATCACTGATCAGGTTGGGGCCTTATCGATCTGGTTGCCTTATCAGGATATGGTCAGGTCTTATCAAGATATAGTCAGGCCTGAGGCCAAGTGTTTGGGGTGGTTTGGGAACTGCAACATTTTTCCAAGGAAAACAAAGAGAATTTGAAGCACTTACTGATGAAGATCCCTATGGATTTTATCTCAATTATCAGAAAAATGAAAATCCTCAAAAATGGAATAGTAGAATAACGATAAATGGGAGAAAAGAATCCTTATAGTTGTCAATTAAATTTTAGTTGACCCACAAATAATGCCCATGAAAGCCTTAGTCAAAAATCACATGGCAAATGAAATTGGAAAAATGTGCTACCTAGGACCTCTTTCAATTGCTAAACAGTGAGGATATCACTAAACAAGAGAGACTGACACATGACTGTAACAGTGGCCTCCAACATATCAAAGATGGTGAGGATGTTGCAGGATCTAGGGAAAGGGTTCAAGTCTGTTTTTCATAACATAGCTATGCGTTTTAATCAACTCAATGACACCTAACAACAAGACTGTCACTTCCAGTACCGATATGTGCCTGACCTGAACCATAGTAGTTTCAATTGTGAACCAGAGTAGCTTCAATTGCTCATGTTGTTGTTGATTGTCTTTGCATTTAGCACGACTCACAGCAGCCCTATGAACAAAAGGCCCAAAGCCCGCCTACAACTATTGACATTTATCAAAGTTCATAGAGTTTCTGGAGGCAAGTTGTTTAGGAAATGGATGCCACTACCGCTTCACAGGCTCATTTTCATGTGAAATTTGGACAATGACTAAGGAAGACCAAAGAAGAATGTGGTATTTGCATACAATATTGAATACCCCATTGTTTACCAAGAAAAAGCAAATCAGACTTGAAAGAAGTGCAACCAGAATATTCCTAAGAAGGAACAATGGTGAGACTTCATCTTATTTCCTTTGGCATGTTCTCAGGAGGGGCCAATTGCTGGAGGACATCATGGCTAGTAAAGTAGGAGGTCAATGAAAATATGCCTTCAAGGACATGGATTTACACAGCGGCTCTAACTCTGAGCTCAAGCACACCAGTGATTGTGAGACTTACGTAGGAATGGGCAGTCTTTCATTCTACCTTATAAAGGGGAGCCTAATCTCCTTCATGATTACTAACAACAACTGTATCCTGTCTCTCTCACACTGCAGGAGGCCCAAGATTTTGCTAGGCATTCTTTTTAAATGTATCTTGGGACAAAATGGGTCCCTGTTGGGATTACTGAATTGTTCAAATTAAGATTAGTCATTTATATGATACAACAGAATTTAAAATTGTTGTTGTTGTTGTTGTTAAGTGTCTCTGTTGGGATTACTAAATTGTTCAAATTAAGAGTATGTCGTTTATTCCACTATGCAACCTTAATGTGGACTGTTGCAATAACCATAATACCCTATCATACATCGCTTTTAAATTATTCTCTCCATCTGGTTCAGTGCAGTATACAAAGTTTGTACTTGGGGCAGTGGGCAGGGTGCAGGGGGTTTGTGTACCAGGGAGAGAATGTTTATTTTACTTTTGAAAGAGAGGAGTGAACTGGGATGGGAGGAAGGGCTGGGCGGGGAGAGAAGTGTAGCAAGGAATGAATGGAAATTCAAAATCTCTGTAAATGCTCATTAAAATTATTTTTAAAAAGGGTAAGTCGTTTATATGATACAACAGAATTTAAAATTATTCTCTTTTAAAACTTGTTATTCTGCTTTTTTCTAGGCTTATTTTTGGTTTTTTATATCAAAGCTTTCATCTTATAACAGGGGAGTAAATTTTAAAGGGATCCAGACATACTCTTTCATTTAAATAATATCATTCTCAATTTTTTCCTATTGCTTACAATACTATTTTATTGTATAACACTAAATAATTTTTCTCTGGGACATTTAGTATCTTCAAATAATATCAAAGAGTCATTAACTTTCTCTCTAGTGTCTGCTAAGTCAAGCTGTGCATGATTAGCTCCTTTAATCTTCTCTCTAAAAAAACATTTTCCATTTTTTAAATCAGTGTCTGTGAAGTTCCTTTAATTTATTTGCATACTGCCTTACATGTGGTATTACAAGTGTCCTACAAAAACGAAACACAATATACTTGATTAACTATTCTGTAGAATTTCCCTGGGGAAGAGAGAGCAAGCTTTTGTGACACATTCCACTTGTAACCTGGAAGCTACTACAGCACATAACTAACAGATAAAGGTCAGAAACCTCAAAGTACCGCAAGTCACCAAAAGGATAACTGTGCAACTATGACTTAATAATCAGCACGAATTTTTAACCAGAAATAGGTTACTGTCCATTCTCCACTGACCACCGAGAAATCTTTAAATAGAGTCTGAAAGAGACATGCTGTTGTGTGATGCTGAGTTGGAACTGACCCATGGCTGACAGACCCTTTGGTGAGGTTTTCAGAAGCAGTTATCAGAGGAGATTGCCCATCCTCCCATAGAGCAGCTGGTGGCCTCGAACTATATGCTTTGGGGATTGCATAGGCAGAGAAAAACTAGAAACTTAGAGACACAAGATATATGGGAGCGCTGATGGCATTCTACACAGGGTGTACTGTTGACCCAAAGGCTGTGTTTTTCTAGTGGTTCTAATGTAGCAGCAGCTCCAAGGGATAAAGATAAATAATCCCCTCCTGTGTGATTTAGAGCCTTGGAAATGCAATGGAGGATCAACTATATATTATTCCAATTTAATGGCAGTAAGTTTGAGGGCATTTTCAGTAAGATATAGAGCATATTTAGTCATAGTCTTTGCCACATTATTGATCATCATATTTCAACTATCTGACCTGGATATTTTTGAGATTAATTATATGGAGACATTGGGCATGTCTCTTATAAATAAAATTAAGACAGACAAATAGGTTCTATTCAGTGGATTCAAAGGGGAAACAAGCCCTTTATGGATAATTGAACAAAATACCACTCACTCATCCACATGACTGTTGATATATTTGAATCTGCTGTGTTTGGGCCAATCCACCTCATCAGCAGCCTCTTCTCCCTCATGGGCCCTCTACTTCCCCAAGCCTGATACCCTCCTCTTGTGACTCATCCCTCCTGATTACAAAACCAAAACAAACAAGTCAGACACTTTTATTGTGATCCAAACAAAGCTTGTGTTGTTGTTTGTTGGCTTGTTTGTTTTAAAATAATACTTTACTGTATTTAAGGTGGAAGCTTATACAACAAATTGTTGTTGTTGTTATGTGCCATCAAGTCCTTTCCAACTCATAGTGACCCTATGCACAACAGCCCTAAACCCTGCTCTATCCTGCGCCAACCGCACTGCCTCTGACACACCCATCCTGATTACACAAGTCACTGAATCGATCCA
>NW_006399755.1:23401571-23404338 GCF_000299155.1 Elephantulus edwardii
TCTGCCAATTCCTTTCTATATAATGACTCCGTATATTCCTTCCATCTTCTTTTAATACTTCCTGGATCATTTAATATTCTGCCCAAAGCATCCTTGATTGCAGCAACTCTAGGTTTGAATTTGTTCTTCAGTTCCTTGAGCTTAAGAAATGCTGAGCGAGTTCGGCCCTTTTGATTAGGCATCCTAATTTTTACACAGTTTTGTCCCAGACATTGGTTTTAATTTTCATAACGTAACATCATGTTTCACAATCAGCTCCTGGCCTAGTTTTCACAGATGGTATTGAGCTTCTCCAGTGGTTCTTTCTGCAGATGTACTCGATCTGATTCCTATGCATACCATCAGGTGAAATCCATGTATATAACCTGCATTTATGTCTCTTAAAAAATGTATTTGCAATGAATAAGTCATTGTGCAAAATTCAATCATTCTCTCTATAGCTCCATTTCTGTCATGGAGTCCATGTTTTCCAACTACTGAATCTTCGTCTCTGTTCCCAACTGAAGGATTCCAGTCACCCATTATTATTAATACATCTTGAGTGCATGTTCAATTCATCTCCGACTGTAGAAGTTGGTAGAAATCTTCTATTTCCTCTTCCTTGGTTCTGGTTGTTGGTCAATATATCTGAATGTGTCCTGTCTCCATACCTTTTCAACCTGTATGCAGAACATATTACCTGGGAGGCTGAGTTCTATGAAGAGAAGTGTGGAGTCAGGATTGGTGGAATATCTATCTACAATCTGCATTATGCAGATGACACAACCCTGCTTGCTGAAACTGAAGAGGACCTGAAGCGTGCTTGCTGCAGAGGGTCAAGGACTGCAGCCTTCAGTATGGATTGAGGCTAAATGTCAAGAAGACAAATATTCTCACCACTGGACCAATTGACAGCATCAGAATGGATAGTGAAGAGATTGAGATTGTTCAAAGCTTTAGTTTCCTTGGCTCCATAGTCAACACTCTTGGCACCAGTAGCCAGGAAATTAAAAGACGTATTGCGATGGGAAAGTCTACTGTTAGGGACCTCTCCAAAGTTCTGAAGAGCAATGATGTCTCTCTGGAGACTAAGGTGCGTCTGATACAGGCCATGGTCTTTGCTATCACTTGTTACACATCAGAGAATTGGATAATGACTAAGGAGGATAGAAGGAGAATTGATGCCTTTGAGCTGTGGTGCTGGAGAAGATTATTGAATGTACCATGGACTGCTAGGAAAACAAACGGATTCATCCTGGAGAGGGTTAAACTGGGCTTTGGACATGTTGTAACGAGGGACCAGTCCTTGGAGAGGGACATCATACTTGGTAGGGTGGAGGGACAGCTCAGGAGGGGAAGGCCCTCTATGAGGTGGATTGATTCAGTGACAGGGGCAATCGGGATGGGTGTGTCAGAGACAGTGCAATTGGCACAGGACTGAGCAGAGTTTAGGGCTGTTGTACATAGGGTCGCTGAGTCACAAACAACTAGATAGCACATATCAACAACAACAACAACAACATCATCATGTTCTTTTTTTTTTTTTGTTATGCCCAATGCTGGGCTGTGTTAAAAGATAAGACATAATATAAAATACATATAAGACTTAAAGAAATAGGAAACAGAAAAAGTTATATTTTCATAAAAAAGAATCGTTAAACAGAGGATCAGAGAAGGGAAATATTGCCAAAAGCTTTGTTGTTGTTGTTGTTATGTGCCAGTGAGTCATTATGTGCGACTCATAGTGATCCTATGAAAAACAGCTCCAAAGTTTACCCTATCCTGAGCCAGTCTCCTTGACTCCAACACACTTATCCCCATAGGACCAATTACAGAATTGATCCATCTTATCCAGGGTCTTCCTTTCCTGCACTGTCCCTCCACCCTTCCAAGCATGATGTCCTTCTGCAAGGACTGGTCTCTCCTGGCCACACACTAAAAGTATGTGAGACAGAGCTTCAAAAGCCTAGCCTTCAAGGAGAAACTTGGTTTCACTCTATTCAAGACAGACTTATTTGTTTTCTTGGCAGTATATGGTATGTTCAAGACTCTTCTCCAGCACACAACTCAAAGGCATTGATTCTTCTTCTGTCATCCTTAGTCAGTGTCCAGCTCTTTGTTACATAGCAAGTAATTGAGAAGACGATGGCCTACATCAGGCACAGCACACCTTAGTCTCTAGACAGACATCGTTGCTTCTCAGTACTCTGGTGAGGTCCCTGACAGTAGGAGGCTGGGCTTTATGAGGAGGAATGTGGCATCAGGACTGGAGAAAGAGTCAACAATAATGTACAGTAGGCAGATGACATAACCTTGGTTGCTGGAACTGAGGAGGACCAAAGTTAGTGTGCTCAAAGAGAACTATGAAGAAGTCAGATTTTAACCAGATTCTAGGGATTAGGTAGATGCTGTGTAGGTGAATAGAAGGGGAAGCAATATTTCAAGATATAATTTCCAAGATGCTTAAGGAAAGAAAAATACTAAGATGTACCTGATTCAAGCACGGTCTTTTCAAAGACTTCTTAGGCCTCTGGGAACTGGACAGTGAATAAGGATTACAGAAGAATTGATGCCTTTGAGCTGTGGTGTTGGAGAAGAATGCTGAATATCCCATGTTTTGTTGTTTCTATGTGCCATTGAGTCACCTGCAACTCAGAACATAGTGACCCTATGTACAACATCCCTAAATCCTGTGCCAATCTTATTGTCTCTGACACATCTATCCCATTACCCTAGTCACTGAATCAATGCATCTCTTGAGGATTTTCCTCTCTTGATGCTGTCCTTC
>NW_006399755.1:23404748-23405723 GCF_000299155.1 Elephantulus edwardii
AACAAAATGATGACAAAGTGCTCCTTGGAATCAAAGATGACAAAGCTTCATTTCACTTACTTCAGGCTTGTTGCTAGGAGAGAATATTCCTAAGAGCATTCCTAAGAGAAGGACACCATGTCAGCCTACAAGAGGAAAACCTTAAACAAAATGGAATGACATAGTGTTTATAGCAACGGGCTCAACTGTGTCAGAGATGATGAGGATAGGACATCGTCATGCAGATCTGCTATTCATAGGGTCACTATGAGTTGTACTCAGTGACATCTAACAACAGCAATAACAACACCAAAAGTTTTCCTCTTGGGGGAAAAAATAAACAAGAATAAACTCAACTCTGTTGTTCACATTTGATGGGCATGTTTTTAGGAGGGAGCAGTGATTTGAAAAATACATCCTATTTGGAAAAGTAGAAAGTCAGCAAAAGAGAGAAAGACCCTTAACAAAGTGACCCAAAAAAGTGATCGCAACAATGGATTTTAATATGATAAAGACTGAACAGAACAAGGTTTCCATCTGTTGTTAATAGAGTTGCCATGAGTTGTACTCAACCAGGTGACACCAGACAACTTCAAAGAGGTAAGTCATACAAAGACTTTAAAGTAGTATACAGCACACAGAATTCATCAATCCAGATTATATATATTTTTGGATCATCATTTATTTTTTAATTACAACTGAGATACAGAGAGACATATTATTTGACTCAGATGACACTAATTATAACTAGCAAAGATAAGATTCAAACCCAAGATGTCTAATTCCAGACACAAAACTCAGCTTCTTTGCAGTGTGGTTTTGATAATAAAATGATAGCTATGGTTGGATCCTGGCACTATTCTTAGCATGAATGAAATGTTAAATACCATTTAAATAAATAATGATTATTTTTACTATTTAGGATAGACCAGAATTATTTTTAGCAGAGATACAATTTATTCCCTTAATCAATATTTTAAGAATATCTATACATAC
>NW_006399755.1:23407363-23430608 GCF_000299155.1 Elephantulus edwardii
GAATACAGAGTCATGATACCAAAAAGAACTAACACTGAAAACTTTAAGGAAGTACCATATGAGCAGAAGTCAAAAGTAATTAAGGAGGAAATGGAAGCTGCATTGAAGGCATTAGCAAAAATTAAGGCCCCCCAAATCAATGGGATACCAAATGGGACTTGTTTCAACTAGAGCAGCAGTCCTGGATGCATTCACCAGTTTATGCCAGGAAATTTGGAGGAAGTTGTCTGGCAAAAAAGGACTGGGAAAGGTCATTAATTGTTTCCATTCCCAAGAAAGGTGATCCAACTGCTATAACTATCAAACAATATATTTAATATCACATTCAAACAGAATACTGTTAAAGATCATTCAAAAGCTGCTAGAACAGTACACAGATAGGGAACTGCCAGAAGTTCAAGTAGGACTAAGAAGAGGCTGTGGCACCGGGGATATCATTGCTGATGTCAGATGGATCCTGACTGAAAGTGAAGAAAAACAGAAGAATGTCTTTTATACTTTATTTACTATGGAAAGGCATTTGACTTTGTGAATCATAAAAAGTTATGGCTAACATAGAGAACAATGGGAATCCCAGAGCATTTAATTGTGCTCAAACAAAACTTATACCTAGACCAAGAGACTCTTGTATGAACAGAGGAAGGGAACACTGTTGTTGTTTTTGTTATGTGTCTTTAAGTTACCTTCAACTCATAGCAACCCTATGTACCTAAACCTACTCTAACCTGTGCCAATCTTACCGTCTTTGTCACACCTACCCCATTAACCCAGCCACTGAATCAGTCCATCTAATGGAGGGTCTTCCTCTCTTGTGTTGTCCTTCCACCCTCTCAAGCATGATGACTGATCCTGCCTTGCAACATGTCCAAAATATGTCAGACAAAGCTTCAGAATCCTTGCCTCCCAGGAGCAGCCTGGCTTCACCCTCTCCAGGATGAACTCTGTTTGCTCTCCTAGCAGTCATGATATATTCAATACTCTTTTCCAGCAACACAGCTCAAAGGCATAAGTTCTCTTTCTAGAATCCCTAGTCATTGTCCAGCTTTCTAATGTATAGCAAGTAATTGCAAAGCCTGGACCAGGTGCACCTTACTCTCCAGACTGATTGCTCTCCAGTACTTTGGAGAGTTCTCTGAGAGCAGACTTTCCCCAGTGTAATTCCTCTTTTCATTTCCTGGCTGCTACATGGTTTAAAATTATTACAGGAATGTGCCAGCATTGTATTCTTCCCCCATATCCATTGAATCTGTATGCTGAGCAAATTATTCAAGAAACAGGGACTCTATGAAGAAGAATGTGATTAGGTATTACATGTATGACAGCAGTCTAGAGTAAGAGACACATTACAAAGTGCACTAGGAGAGGGGAAGGGAATGAGGAAGGAGGAACTTGTGCAACAACGAATAAACATTTAAAAGAGAGTGAACTAGCAGAGAGGGAGGGAGGAAAATATACAACCTTTTCTGTAAATTTTCATTAAAATCACAATCAAAATTAAAAAAAAATTATGTAAAAAAGAATGTGACATCAAGATTAGAGGAAGATCATCAATAACCCATGTTATGCTTTATGAAAGTGAGCACTTGAAACACTTGCTGCCAATCAAAGAATATAGTCTTCAATATGGATTGCATCTCAACATCAATAAAAGAAATAAAATCTCACCACTGGACCGATAAGTAACATCATTAAAGAGGGAGAAAAGATTGAAACTGCTAACAACTTCATCTTACTTGGACCCACAAGCAATACTCTTGGAATGAGGAGTCAAGAAATCAGGTGACATATTGCACTCGTAAAGTCGGCAGTCAAGGACTTCTCCAAATTGTTGAGGAGCAATGATTATAGAGGACTAAGTTGCACCAATTCAGACAGTAGCCTTTTCAATCACTTGCTATGCAGCTGAGAACTGGACAATAAATAAGGATGACAGGAGAAGAATTGATACCTTTGAGCTGTGGTGTTGGAGAAGAGTACTGAACATCCTATGAAGTGCCAAAGAACAAATACACGTATCTTGGATAAAGTAGATAGTGCTCTTTGGAGGTAAAGATGATAAAAACTCTGCCTCATATACTTCAAGTATGTTGCTGGGAGAGAATGTTCTTTAGAGAGGAAAATGATGCTTAGAAAGGCAGAGGGTCAGTGAAGGAGAGGAAGACCATCAACCAGGTGGATTGACATGGTGACTGCTGCAACGACTCTAGTTTGTTAGGATGTGTGAAGATAGGACAGGGTCTAACAACACCCATAAGAAGCGATATAAAGGAAATAACGTTCATGTTTGACTAAAGTATCCTAATTGCTCAAATAAGTTTGCTGTGGGGATGATGGTAATGGAATTGCACTTTTTTCGCTGATTTTTCATGAGGCTGAAATTAGCTGGCACATGTCAAGTGTTTAAACTACTTCCTGGAACACAGTATTTGCATCAAGTGCATTAGCTGTTACTTTTTTTTTTTATTGTTGTAATCCTTTGAGTGGGAGTATAATAAGAAAGAAAGTGAGGGCAGAAGTAGTAAATTCAACTCGCAGACTTGTTTTGTTTGCCCCACGGGGTATATGTGTGTAGGTGTTTGCATGTGTTTAATGTAAATGAGTTTGCAACATTTAAAAATTACAACATCAGATAAAACTCAGACCGATAGTTTCTGTTGAAAATTCTGGCAGCAGATTTATGTATATCATATATTAGCTACAGCTGGACTTTGTTAGATTAGATGCCTAGATTACACAGGTCCAATTGCATGGTGTCAAAGATGAGCTTGGATCAGCTGTTCCAGGATTGTGAGGCACAAATCTTTGTAGGACAATGATATGGGCTATTGGCTATGAGTATGAAGAAATCCTATTCAGTTTACATACTTTTAAATACTTTTATGTGTTGTTAAGTAGAATCAAGTGAAACTTACCTCATAGTTAACTTTTTAGCTGGTTTATGGACAATAAATAACATTTGAGGAGACTTCCCAGCTGTCTCTAAGGTGGATTTGAATAATGTGCCTTTTGAGTTGGCAGGCAACTGCCTAATACTAAGGCAATAGAGCCCTTAATTTTTATGTGAACAATCATAGTTTTGGTTACTATTACAAATGGAAGGAGCAATAGTGGCAAACTTCATAGTAATTTTTGCAGCTAACCCAAAGCCAACATTTTCTGACAGATCAAATCCACTAGTTCAAAGGGAGAAAGAATGATCCTCTCCATGTGGTTTATAGCTTCAGAAGCTTGCTGGAAACTTTCTGGGGGGACAGCTATAGGTATATTTTTACTTGATAGCAATGAAGGTGTGTGTGTGTGTGTGTGTGTGTGTGTGTGTGTGTTCATGTAATTACGAATAGAAGAATCCTAGTGATGCATTGGTTAAATAATTCAGCTACTTAACAAAAGAGTTGGCAGTTTGAATCCAACAGTACCTCTGAAGGGAGATGAGGTGGTATGCTTCCATTAATATTTATAGAATCCAAACCCTAAGGGCAAGTTTTATTTTGTCCTGTTCTTGTTTTGTGTAACATAGAGTCAGAATAGACCCATGGCTCACCCTCCATCAGGTTTACGGGTAGTTAATTGAATGGGAGGAGATTGCCCATCTTTCTCCTGTGGAGCAACTGGTAGCCTTGAACCATGTACATTCAGGGCCACTAAAAAAAAGAGAGAAATTTACTCAATAATTAAAGGCTACAAACTTCACCATCAAGATGGTACAGAATAGGACAAGATTCAGACATGTTCATAGGCTCACTATGAGTTGTACTTGACTGAATGGCACCTAACAACCACACAAGGACTTTCAAGAGAGCTCTGTTAGACTAGTGTTAAGAAGCTGTGCTACAATCTCAAAGGAGGAATAAAATTTGACTTCACTATGTGCTCTAGAAGAAAAGGATGGACAATTCCCTCCCATGTGATTAACTGCCTTTGAAAACTTGGAAGCTGGAGGGTAGCTGTGGGTTGGTTCTGACTCAGTGTCACACAATAACAACAGCCTTCAACATGGAGTATATTTGAACATCAAGGAAACAAAAATCCTCACCACTGGACCCAAAGTACCAAAAGTCTGCATTATGACAGATGGAGAAAAGATTGAAGTTGTCAGTGATTTTTTTCTTGGATCCACCATCAACACTCTTAGTACAAGCAATCAGGAGATCAGAAGATGTATTGCATAGGGAAACGCTGCTGTCAATCACTACTTCAAAGTCCTTAAGAGCAATGATGTCAGTTTAAAGACCAAGCAGAACCTGATTCAAGCCATGGTCTTTTCAATCACCTACTATGCATCTGAGAGCTGGACATTGATGGCTGAAGAATTGCTGCCTTTCATTACGGAGAGGAGAGTACGGAATATCTCATGGACGTTCAAAAGAACAAACACATATGTCTTCGAGAAAGTCCAGCCAGAGTGCTACTTAGAGTCAAGAATGATAAGCTTTGTTTCACAGACTTTGAATATCTTGTTAGGAATGTCCTTAGAGAGAAATACCATGCTTTGCTTGGAAAGGTGGAGGATCAGTAAAAGAGAAGAAGACCCTAAATGAGATAGATTGACGTAGTGATGGCAACAACAGGCTAAAGTGTGTCAGAGATGATGAAGATGGCACAGATTGAAACAGGGTTCAGATCTGTTGTTCATAGGCTCGGGAGAAGTTGTATGAGACTTGACGGCTCCTAATAACAACAACTTAATGACTGTAGTAATTATGAATGAGGAACTCATGAGTGCTACAAATGCTTAAAGTGCTCAGCTACAAACCTAAAGATTGAGAGTCTATTCTACCTGGCTGTGCCTGGGAGGAAGAAAGATCTAGTAATTTATTTTTGAAAAAAAATCAGACATTGACACTTTTGTGGGCTATTGTTCCAGTCGTATGCATTTTGGACTATTAAGAATCTCAATCAATTAAATGGCTCCTGTTTTGTTTTTTTTTTTATGAGTAGACTTTTTATTTCCTATTTTCATACGTCTGAAAATATTGCTAACTATGTAAAGAGGTAGTAATGAAGGTACTGAAACCTCACCTCACACCACAAGCTGCTAGAAAGCCTCAGAAAATTAAAGTCTGGGTGGGAAAAAAGAAGATTGTTCATATGACTTAGATTCACAAAGAATGGGGAATTTGTTATTTTTTGTCAAAGTATGTTTTTAAAGTAAGCTTTTCTTACATAGATTAATAAGCACAGTGTGAATGAATAAAGAAAGTATTAAGTGAAAAAAAGCATGATTATTTCTCATTAATTGCAGAGTGTCATTAATACTAAGCACATGTTATGACCAAAAAACCCCTATTTCTATATGTTTGGCATTTTAAATGTGCACTAATTTCATTGATTGAACCAAAGGGTTTCAAACTCTTCTTCTGAGGACACATACAATGAGCAATCACGTCTCTATAGCCTTTCTTGACACAGGCAGCCAAGCTGCAATGTTCAGGGATGTTGTACAGAAAGCAGGTTCTGTTTGAGTAGGCTCTACTTACGGTTCTAACCAAAGAAAAACCATGTTTAACAAGCACTTGGCAAAAAAGCTCAAACAAAGCCACAGAACTGCTAATCCATCAAGTGCCTCCTTTCATGTCCAGGATGATACATCTTGTCCTAAGAGTAAAAAAGGACGCGGTATTCACAAGGCTGCCCATTCTGTGCCTACTAGAAGGTCAGGACTTCTGAGCTTTAGGGAATTGGAACTCCTTTTGCTTCAAATCCTTCTTTCTGCTGCTACTTTTCCTTTTTTCTAAGTCTACTTCTCTTCCACATTAAAGACCTTTCCACAGTTAAAGACAGTTCTCAGAGTCTGCCGTTGTTCATACTTCAACACTTTCCTTACATAACATAGTTTATAAACCATTCAACAATCTCCACACCTTCCTAGAATGGTCTCTAGTTTAATAACATTCTCAGGTTATTGTTAATATAAGTTGCTATCAAGTTGATTCCAGTCCTTGTGTACAAAGTAGAAGAGTTCTCAAGGCCGTTACGTTTTAGAAGCAGATCACCAGGCCTATCATCCAAGGCACTTATGGATAAATCAGAACCATCAAGGTCATCAAAATTTAAGCTGAGTGTTCTAAATGTGGTTCACAAGAGGCTATAAAAAGGTTCCCAGACTTCTGGAAAATACAACTCTGTGGCTGTAGATTATATATATTTATTTGTAATATGTTTATTATATATTTATAATATTTAGATTTATATTTATAATATATTTATTATATTTATTTTAAGGAGAACCATGTTATATAGTCCCCTATTAGGTTTGTTACTAAGACAGATGATGGAAAACTATATTTTAAATAACTGTATTTTTTGAGAAGCACAATAGGGAGACAGAGTTGTATCATTATGTATATTATTTAAAAAGATAGAAGTAGAGGTGTGAAGAGTGGTTCTGGAGAAGCTAGTAAAGAGTGATAGGAGATGTTTAGATGGACCTTGTCTTCTTAACCTTCTTACAGAGCTTCTTCCATATAACGGATTTCATAACAAAGCATGTACTGTGATAAAAATTTCATTAACATGGCCTTACTGAAGCTTCACTACAATGGCATGCTGCTGTTGCTGTTAAGTGCCATAGAGTCATAGATAACTCAGTGAACCTATGAATGAAAGACCTGAACACTTGTATAACTTCCATCATTTTTCTACGTTCATAGAGTTTCCAGAGACAAGTCATTTTGGAAGTGGATTCCACTTCTGCTCCAAGTTTGTTTTAGTCAGGGAGCTCCACCAAACACTGTCCACCATGGGAAACCATTATTGCATTTGACACATCAGTGACACAGTGTTTAGCATCACAGCAACTATGAGTTATCTCTGTACAGCAAATGGACAGACCAGAACTATGACACTTAGAGGAATGTTTGACCAAAAAAACAATTAAAACCAGGTCTGAGGCCTGCAGATTAAAAGCAACCAGCTTTGTCTTGGTAGCATCATTTTCTGTCCACTAGGCCAACTGAGCTCTCTCTATTGTTATTGTTAAGTGCAGTCGAGTTGTAAGCAACTCATAGCAACTCTATGAAACAAAGACCTGAACGCTTGCATAACTTTCATCATTTCTCCATGTTCATAGAGTTTCCTGAGACAAGCCACTTTGGAAGTGGATGCCACTCCTGCTTTAAAGATTGTTTTAATGGGGAAGCTAATCCTTACCAGACCAGCAAACAAGCTTCTGTAGAATCTGGCTCCTGCAGACGACTTTCAAACCGGATTGCAGCCCTATACTGCTGACCAAAAATGGGTTTTTTAATATGAGGCCAAATCACATGATCTCACACCTGTTAGTTAATCAACATTCCACCCTAATTCTCACCAGTCCCAGCAAACAGACTCTGTAGAAGACTTCCAAACTCAATTCCAGCCCCATATTGCTAACCAAATAGGATAGTATAGACATATTATCATGTATATTTTATATTGAGGTTTGAGGAAACAAAATCACTGCCTAAAATGATGATGCAAACAATTTGAAGCACATCCTTGATCCAAACACAGACTGACTCCAGAGAGTTCATTAATCTAATGATGTCATAAAAGTGCACAAAGAGACTTTGAGAGATTCAATATGTGGCGCACATTAATTCTTCCTGCCAGGACTCATAGTGTCATTTCTGATCAGCAGGTATATGAACCCCCTCTACCAGAGGATTGTAAGTCTGGAAGAAGCTACCCTTCAAAACCACAGCAAGAGTATTGTGGAAACACAGTGACAAATACTTTCTTATAAGGAATGGCTATCTAAGAAAGGTTACGGATTAAGGAAAATTGATATTAGAGAAGATAGGGCTTTTTATTTGTTTGATATTTTATTTATTTGCTTAGCCTTCATCTCCATTGATCCACAAATATGTATTAGGTGTCTTTACTCTGCGCTTTCACTGTTATCATAGCAATTTGTTAAGCACTATTTTCTGTTTGTCTTTTTCCCACATCAGATTGAAAAGTGTCAAGGGCAGGAGCCATATATGACTTGTCTTCATGTTCCTAGAACCTATCTGGGCACTTAGAATGAAGCAGGTAATTAAGCAAACAGTGAGTACATGTAACTCAACAACTAACATGAAGGCTGATCTTATGGGGAGAGTAGAAAGACAAAACCATTTTAATGAGTTGACCGTGTGTTTCCAACTTGAGAGACTACATTTGAAAAGTACCAACATGCTCAACATTACCATGTTCACACTCTAAAAGGAAAATTTAATCATTCAGCTACTTGATAGACTGGAGAACTTTCTGTTTCCCCTGAAGTCATGTTAAATATGCTAACTAACATTGGTAAGATTATTATAATAGAATTTCTCACGGGGAAGTTACAAGAAAATTTCCATGCAATAAAGATAACCCCAAGGAAAGAAATAAATGTCTTAATCAAACAAAGACATGAGGTCAGATCTCTCTCACTTGGTGTCATTATGTGCCATGAAGTCACCTATGACTCATATTGACCCTGTGTACAAGAGCTCTGAATCCTGCCCTATCCTGATCCAATCTCATAGTTTCCAACAGACCTAATCCTATTTCTCCAGTCATTGAGTCAATCCATCTCGCTGTGGGTCTTCCTCTCCTCCACTGTCCCTCCACCCTTCCAAGCATGATATTCCCTGAGGACTGGTACCTCCTGGCCACGTACCAAAAATATGTGAGATAGAGCTTCAAAATCCTTGCCTCCAGGGAGCAAATCAGTTTCACCCTCTCCAAGACAGACCTGTTTATTTTTCTCTAGCACTACAACTCAAAGGCATTGATTCTTCTCCTATCATCCTTAGTCACTGTCCAGCTCTCTGAGGAATAGCAAGTAACTGCAAAGACCATGGTACGGATTAGGTGCACCTTAGTCTCCAGACAGACATGACTGCTCTTCAGTACTCTAGAGAGGTCCCTGACAGCAGGCTTTCCCAATGCAATTCGTCTTTTGATTTCCTGACTGCTGGTGTCAACAGTGTTCATTAAGGAACTAAGCAAGCTAAAATTGTTAACAGTCTCAATCTCTTCTCCATCTATCCTGAAGCTGCTCATTGGCTGAGTGGGGAGAATACTTATTTTCTTGATATTGAGCTTCAATCCACATTAAAGACTACGGTCCTTGACCTTTCGCAGCATATGCCCCATATCCTCCTCAGTTTCAGCAAGCAAGGTTGTAGCATCTGCATTTCCATCTTTCCTTTACTTGGTAATATTTGAAATATATGTCTTTTTCTTAAAATACTACTCTTATTTAGATTAAAATGCATGGTTCTTTCACTGCACTCTTTTATCATTCTTTCTTAAGTCATACCCATAGAATTCCACTATCTCTAAAAATTTAGTTTTTATTTGGAGAAACATGGAATAAGTAATTTTTCATGAAGCTTCATTTATATTGTAAACAGAAAATTTTTTCAAGTGTATGTTTACTTGTGATGGCTTGGAAGTTGGTATTATGCTCATATGAAACATATACATTGATCAAGAGGCAGCCTTTCGAATGGACCAAGGAGATACTGAGTGGTTTAAATCAGAAATGATTTGTTCAGGATTGTATCCTTTTCACCATACTTATTCAATATGTCTGATGAGCAAATGATCTAATAAAATGATTTGAACCATGAAAAGTATGATGCCACGTTTGGAGGAGGACTCATTGACAACTTGAAACACACAATCTTCATTCAAGTTCATACAATATTGCTTGTTGAAAGTGAAGATGACTTTCAAATGCAATTAAATGTGAACTATACATGAACACAAACTGAAAATTCTCAGACCATTAAACAACATCATGATAAACCATGAAGAAAATTAAATTGTCAAGGGTTTTATTCTATTTGGATGTGTAATCATTGCCCATAGAAGCAGTAGTAGATAATTCTTATATTTCATTGGTCAATTTGTTGCAAAAGACCTCTCTAAAAATGAAAAAACAAGGACATGACTTTGAAAACTAAGTCCTGTGATTATGTTAAAGCTGAGCAATAGAAAAGAAAAATAGAAGGGTAATTTACACACTTGAATTTTGGACTTGGCAAAGAACAGTGAATATAGAGCAAACAGAAGAAGGAACATATATATCTTTTTTTTTTGGAACATATATATCTTAAAGGAAGTACTATATACCTCTTGGAGCAAAATAGTGAGATCTTTGTCTTGCTTACTTTGGTCATATCAATTGATAGACAAGAGTATCATATTTGAAAATGTAGAAGGTCAACAAAAACCAAAGGAAACTCTCCAAAACATGGATTGACGTGGTGGCTACAAAACTGAGCTCAAACATACCTAACACAGTGAGGATGGTACAGGTTTGGGGAATACTTCATCCTGTTATATAAGATTGCCACAAGTCAGATCAGATTAACTATGAAGAGCAGGAGTGGATTACCAGAGGAGATGGTATAGCCTAAAATATACCCAGTTGTGTCTTGACACAATAGCATTGCTACGGAGAGAACTTTAACCTAAAACCCAGGAGGTAGGGCTTTAAATATGTCACCAAACTATTTTGTATTTTATCATCTTGAAAATAAAAGGGTTGGACAAAGTTAATCCTAGATTTCTTCTATGTATGAAGATGTTTGACTCGAAGAAAATGAGGGCGATTTTAGTTGTCCACAATATCCTACAAATCACCATACTCTATTGCCTAAAGCTTCCGTAGATAGTATTTAAAAAGCTTTTTCTTGAAACATACTCTCTGGCATATAAAAGATCAATAATAAGAGAAAGTCATCCACAAGAGAGACCTACATACTCTTTTTCTAGAATGTTAAATTCTGAATGTCAATGAAGATGACAAAGATGAGGCAGCCAGCAGAAGACATTCTCTAAGAAGCACTTCCAACTAAGTATAGCATTTAAGGTATTTAAGTGGTATGGTGAATCATGTAATCTCTGTGTTTATATTTAGGTTTTACATGATGGAAAATGTATGAAATTACTTAAGCTTATCTTTCTCAATATGCTCAGCAAAGGGAAATTTACAAATCAATCCTTCAGGTTTAAAGTAATCCTAAAATTCATTTTCTGCTTTATTAACTAAAATAGCTACATGCCAGAAATAGATAAACCTTGTATTTTTTAATAATTTGTTTTCCCTACATTACTTAATTTTAGGTACACTGTCCTTAATAGTAACTACCTCATGTTTCTACAGTGAGTTGTGAGCTAAACAACCAAAGTAAAATTCTAAACTTACAAAGCATCTCAAAATTCAAGTTACAAAGATTTATTTGAAAAAAACATGAGCCTTCTTTATTGTACCATAAATAATTTCATATTATATTCTTATAACATTTATAGATTATTTTAGGTAATATTCAGTGCAAACTGAAAGGACTAATTTAAATTTAAAAATATAATCATTTTCTAGTATCAAGAAATAAGTTCAAGTTCTTGTCTAAAAAATAATGCTTCCATGTTGTTGTTGTGTACTGTATAGTCGTAAATGACTCATAGCTGACCCTCTGGTGGGTTTTCAGAGACAGTTAATCGCACGGGAGATTATCCATCCTTTTCCCGTGGAGCAGGTGGCCTTGAACCATGTGCATTTAGTATTGCAACACAGTTTCTCGTCACTAGGCCACCAGAGCTCCCTATAAATAATAACATATAAAACATAAAAATAATCAGTATGACAGAAGAAAAATTGATGCCTTTGCACTGTGATGTTAGAAGAGAGTAATGAATACCCCATTGACTGCCAATAAAACAAATAAGTATGTCTTTAGAGAAAATGCAGCCAGAATGTTCCTTGGAGGCAATGCTTCCATAGTTTTATAATAAACATTTTACATACTTCAGAGTTATTTATCCTGCAATAAATAAAAATCTTAGAAACCTAATATCCATTCACTAAATAAAAAGAAATCTTATAAACCTAATATTCATCCACTAAATTCCCATGGATATGACTTGTTGTTGTTGTTCTTAGGTGTCCTTGAGTTGTGTATGACTCATAATTACCTTGTAAATAACAGATCTGAACCTTCTGCTATCCTGTGCCAACCTGACTTATTAGCATATTATTATATATATTGTGACTTTAAATCCTTAAATAAATCTTGAATAATTAAAAAAAAAATCCCAAGGCAAAGTGTAGCATTTTAGATTAACCAGACATTTAGCTAAAATAATAGGGAATCTTATCAAGTGCATTTTTCTGAATGTCCATGTTTCTATGGCAACTATCATTTCCCTGTGTTGCTTCCTAATATCTCCGTAGATTATTATTTTATGGTAATTGTTTCCATGGAAATTTGAACTTGTCTACTTTTCCCATAGCCTAATTCCTCACCTTCCCAAATGGTGAATCAAAAACACAGGATCTTGGCAGAGATGCATTTAGAAAATATCCCACACATTAGGACAAATTATTTTTAAATGGTTTATTGCCACTGTGTTTCACTCTACCACCTTTCACTGCCCCCGCTTCCCACCCCCTCTTACTTTTCCCTCTGCCATTCTCCTGCATACTGACACATTCTTCTTCTCCAGCTCACAAATCTGCCTTTCCACCCTCAAAGCCTTTCCTCCATGTAGTTTCAGATTATATATAGTAACAAGAACACTCATATATTTTCATTAAAAACTGTGACAGATATTTTCCTCTTGGGGAAAAAATTGTATATGACACTCATTAATGGATCAAGAGTGACATAGCACACTGTGTTTACCCTGATGAAACAGGCACTGAGTCGATCACCTGGGGCTATGAGTTCTGTAGGTCATGGCACTTGCCTACAAAGAACTCATCATTTTGTAAAGGTCAACAGACATGAAACAGATAATTTCAGAGCAAAAAGTATATAGACATATTATGCATATGCTAATCAAGACTTCGCAGTTCTGATGAATGGGAAAAAATATGTAATACATACACACATAAATAAAAATACGACCATTATCACAGTTATATACAAAGAATTACATAGAAGTAAATTTTCTTTTCAATTGTAATAGCTCTAAGAAATAAAAAAAATCATTGCTGTCAGGTTGGAACAGACACATAGATGACCCTCCAGGAGCCAGTTTTCAGAGACTGTAAATCACAAGGCAGGAGATTGGCCATTTTTCTCCCTTGGAGACAGTGATATATTTAATCCAGCAGAGAAGCAACACCATTGGGTTAGCTGAACAGCTTCTACTGCCTAAGTCACCAGAGATCTTTAATAGTTGTATAGTAAGAAAGAAATGCTTTATGGTCCCATGCAAAACAGAATTCAACTCAAAGAATATATTAAATGAGAGACTATAATAAAGGAACTATTTACAGAATTATTATTTATCTTGATCCTCCACTGTTCCCTAAACTGGGTAAAGTGTTACCCTTTTATCCACCATGCCATCGTTGTTGTTGTTGTTATGTTGTGTATCGTAGAGTCAGAATCAACCCATAGCAGAACTTTTGACAGGTTTTCAGAGACAGTTAATCACACGGGAGGAGTTTGCCATCCTTCCCCCACGGAACACATGGTGGTCTCCAAAAGCATGGAGTGCAGTGGGAGTGCAGTACAGTTTTTTGCCACTAGGCCATATTATTTAATCTATATATTGTGTACTCAACACACCTAATTAGAGATTTTCTTTTCTGTCTCCTTACTAGATATCAGCTCAGGGAGAGGAGAGACTATGGTCACCTAATCGCTACAATGCTGGTGTCTAAACCTACAAGTATATTAACAGTAAATATATGGCATTTATTATTATTGTGGGTCGTCACAAGGACTCCCTGACTTAATAGTGCATAATAATGTTAGATTACTAATTGAAAGGTCAGGTGGCCTAGTGGTAAGAAACTGCACTGCAATCCTGGAGACATGCAGTTCAAATCCGCCAACTGCTCTATGGAAGAAGGATGGACAATCTCCTTTTGTCGATTAGCTATCACTGTAAATCTGACAGAGGGTCAACGATGAGTCAGTTCCTACTTCACAGTGTACATCAACAATTGAAAGGCAAGTTGTTAGAATCCACCAGCCATGCTACAGGAGAAAGGTGGATAGATGGAGGATCACAATGAGTCAGAATTGGCAGAAGGGCAATAGTGGTAGTTGGGACACATAGAGTCACCGTGAGTTGCATTCAACTGCTGGCAACAATGGGATGGAAGAGAGCTTTGCGGGCATAGTAGTTTTAAACATTCAAATACTATCTCACTGAAAGGTTGGTGATTTGATTCATCCAGTGGCTCTGTAAGAAAAATACCTGATGGTGCAGTCACATAAAAATTATGTCCTGGAAAAGCCTATGGGGAAGTCCTATTCTGTAACATGGAGTCAAAATCAGCAAGATGGTATCCCAAAAAAGCAGAAAGGCTATTATAGGAAATGAGAGGTATATATTTAGAAATTGAATTAATGCATTATATACGTTGTAACAGAAGCAGAAAACATGTTGGCGGGGGAGCAAAAATACAACCAGAATTATCCTGGAGAAGGATATCACGTTTGGATGAATATAATGGAAAAAGAATAAAAGAGGAAGATTCTCAATGAGATGAACTAACAGAGTGACTACAATAATGGGCTCAAACGCAATGACAATTAAGAGGATGGCATAAGATGAGACAATATTTTGACCTGTTTACCACAAAACCAATATACTTTGGAAATTACTTGATATAATCTAATATTAATGATAATCAAGAGGAGTTTGATGATAGCCTAAAGGTCAAGAACTCAACTTTTCAACCTGTAAAGTCAGTAATTTGAATCACCAGCGGTTCGACAGCAGAAAAGACCTGGTGATCTGCTCCCACAAAGACTGTCTTGTTGTTTTGTGCCATCAAGTCACCCATGACTCATAGTGACCTTAGTTAGACATTACCTCTGAATTCTACTCTATCCTGAGCCAGTCTCACTCTCTTTGACACACTTGCCTCCACTACCTAAGTTACTGTGTCAATCCGCTCATCAGGGTCTTTTTATCCTGATCTGTCCCTCTACCTTTCCAAGCATGATGTCTTTCTCCAGGGACTGGTCTCTCTTGGCCACATGCTCAAAGTATGTGAGATGGAGCTTCAAAATCCTTGCCTCTAAGGAGCAGCCTGGCTTCACCCTTTCCAGGAAAAACCTGTTTGTTCTCTTGGCAGTCCATAGTATGTTTAATACTCTTCTCCAACACCACAACTCGAAGACATCAATTCTTCTGTCATCTTTAGTCACTGTACATCTCTCTGATGTATCGCAAGTAGTTGTAAAGACCATGGCCTAATCAGGTGCCCTTTAGTCTCTAAACTGACATTATTGCTCTTGAGTTCTTTTGAGAGGTCCTTGACAGTAGCCTTCCCCAAAGCAATTCGTCTTTTGCTTTTATGACTGCTAGTACTAAGAGTGTTCATTGTGAAGCTGAGCAAGCTGAAATCATTAATAACTTCAATTTCTTCTCCACCTATTATGATGTTGCTCATTGTCACAGTGGTGAGTATCTTTGTGTCTTTGTTTGTTTTTGAGACTTTGGATTTCCATTTATTCATTGTTGCACTGAGAATCTTGGTCTTCTTGATGTTAACTTTCAGTACATACTGAAGAATGCAGTCCTTGACCTTCTGTAGCAAACACTTCAGTCCCTCTTCAGTTTCTGTGATCAAGGTTGTGTCCTCTGTATAACACAGATGAGTCTCCTTCCAATCCTGATACTACATTCCTCCTTATAATGTCCAGCCTCCCAAATGATCTGTTCTACACGCAGATTGAAAAGATATGGAAACAAGATGTATCCCTGACACACTTCTTTCCTGATTTTGAATCATGCAGTGTTCCTTTGTACTGTTCTGACAACTGCTTCCTGGTCCAAATATAGGTTTTGCATGAGCATATAAAGGGAGTTATAATGGCTTGGTGAGTAGAGTGTTGTGCTGCCAACCCAAAGGTGGGAGGTTCAAATTCACCAACTATTTCATAGAAGAAAGATGGGTAGTTTCCTCACATGTTATTTCCAGTCTCTGAAAAGCCACTAAAAGTTAGCTATAAATTAGTCCAACTCAACATCAACAAGGCTTTGAGTTTGAGTGATATAAACAGTTAACATTTTTGGATCTTGGTCAAAAGGCTAGAGGTTCAAGTTCACTCAGAGGCAACTAGTAAAAAGACCTGATGATCTACTTCCAAATTATCAGTCACTGAAAACCCTACACAACATAGTTCTACTCCAGCATGACACACCATGAGTCACAAGTAGCTTAACCACTGCTACCTGTAAAAACACGTTTTATATGATCAAGAACAAATGATAATGAAGGAAGTAATTCAAGCTGCACTGAAGGCACTGGCAAAAAAATAAGGCACTAGGAATAGAAGAAATACCAATTTAAATGTTTCAACTGAAAAATGAAGCCTTGTATGAGCTCACCAGTCTATGTCAGGAAATTTAGAGGACAGCTGCCTGGCCAACTAACTGGAAGAGATTAATGCTTGTTCCCATTCTCAAGAAAGGTGATGCAACAGAATGTGGAAATTCTCAAGCAACATCACTGAGATCATATGCAAGCAAAATACTTCTGATGTATATTTAAACATGGATAGAACAGTACATAGACCGAGAACTGTCAGGTGTTCAAGCTTAATTTAGAAGAGGCCATGACTCCAGAGGTATTATTGCTGATGTCAGATGGATCCTGGCTAAAAGAAAATAACACCAGAAGAATGTCTATTTGTGCTTTATTGGCTATGCAAAGACATTTGATGGTGTGGATCATAATAAGTTATGGATAACATTGAGAAGAAGGGGAATTCCATAGTACTTATTTGTACTTGTGTGAGACCTAGACCAAGAGACAGTTGTGTGAGCAGAGCAAAGGAACACTACTTGGCTTAAAATCAGGAAAGGTGTGCATCAGGGTTGTATCGTCTCAATGTATCTTATTCAATGCAAAGCAAATTATTAGAGAATCTGGACTCTATTAAGAAGAATGTAGCATCAGAATAGGACTCAGATTCATCAATAACCTACAATATACAGTTGACAAATTATCACTTGTTGAATGTGAGGATGAGTTGAAGTCCTTGCTGCAGAAGATCAAAGAGTACAGGCTTCAATATGGATTGCATCCTATTATCAAGAAGACAAAAATCTTCACCATTGGACACATAGGCTGTATCATGAAGGAAGCAGAAAGAATTGAGACTGTCAACAACTTCAGCTTACTTGAATTCACAATGAATACACTTGGTACCAGCAGTCAGGAGAGAAGGAGATGCACTGTACTGAGAAAGTCTGTAGTCAGAGACCTCTCTAAGTAATTGAAGATCTATGCTGTCAGTTTGAGGATTAAAGTGTGCCTGATTTGGGTTCATAGTCTTTTCAGTCACTAGCTATCCATCTGAAAGCTGGACAGTGAATATGGATGACAGAAGAATTGGTGTCTTTGAGTTGTGGTGATGGAGAAGGTGCAGCCAGAGTGTTCCTTGGAGGTAAAGATGAAGATTCATCTCAAATACTTTGAGTATGATTCTAAGAGAGGTTATTCCTTGGAAAGGGAAATCACGTTTGGGAAGGAGAAGGGGTGGCAAAGAGAGGAGAGGAGAACCTTCAACCAGATAGACTGACACAGTCACTGCAGCAATGGGTTCAAGTGTGTAAAAAGTGTGAGGATGGCACAGGATAGGAAACGGTTCAGATCTGTTCTTCATAAGGTCACTATGGGTCTTACTCAACTCAATAGCACCAAACAACAACAACATAGAAGAAACATTCTAATTCAGGGATTTATACAGACACCACCAAACTTAATACAGTGATTAAACAGGCTTTTCCCAGGGTCCTTGCCTTGCAGGGGGTGCTGTCTCTTGCAGGTGCCCAGGGTCTAGGCAGCTTGGACTTTGTCATATGCTTTGGAGCATTCCCTCTCCATAGCCAGGGAGAAGATTATTTCCCTCCAAGTTCAATTAAAGAGCCTATTAAAAACTATTTCTTTTCCCTGACAGTTGTTTACTGAAGAGAAGGAGATGAATTAGCAGGGACAAGGCAGGTTGAAGGACACTGGGTGCCATGGGCCCTGGTCCTTGGGCACAGAGTCTGCCTGAGGGCCTTTGGGGCAGCACCAGGCAGGGCCTGAGGTAGGGCCACAGTGGCATTTCTGACCTTGGCAGTTTGAGCAGCCTGGAATTGGGCTGGTGGAAGCCATCCTGGCCTGGAGGTGGGGCACTAGCTCCAGCAACTTCCACCTTACCCTTCCAGGTCAGCATTTCTCAGAGGCATTGATTTAAAACCCAAAATCTCTCTCGTAGGGCCACATGTTGTGATAGTATCCCTTCTCAGCTCTCCTGTAGCACTTGAAAGCACTAATTTTTCTTGGGAGCAATATATTATAGTCAAACAATTAAATTCTGAACAGTGGAACAATGTGTGGGATTTCTTTGGACTGGCTTTAAAAGCAGGCCGTACTGTGCTCCAGTAGGATTACAGAGATGATGACTGGTGCTCAGGCAGCCGTGTTGGGCCATGAATCAGACATCATGGAAAGAATGGAAGATCAAAGAGAACAAGCACCAGGAATCTTAATGATGGTTAAAACTCCAAACCAAACCTGCTGCCACAGTGACTCACAGCAACTCAGTAAAGACAGTAAGTCTACCCCCTAAAGTTTCCAACATGGCACACCTTTGTAAATGGCCACATCTTTCTCCCATGGAAGAGCTTGTGACATCACATTCCCAGTCTTCTCGGTTAGCAGATGAGCACTTTTACCACTTTACTACCAGGAGAAAAATCAATTAAATGACCATTTATAGAACACCTACTCTGGGCGCCTGAGTTAGGCCCATCCTTCCTTTGCTCATAGCCCTTCAAGGTTTTCCCTCTGGTAAAAGCCTAGGTCCTCCTCATACCCATAAGGTCCTGCCCTCCCTGTGCTGTCCACCCCTAGTCCACTCTTGTCTCCCACTCACTCTGCTCCAGCTACTTGGATCTCCTTGCTTCTCCTCCTGCTCCCCAAGGACAGTTCTGCCCCAGGGCCTTTGCACAAGCTTTCCCACTGCTAGGAACACCCTTCCTCCAGATCCCCACATGGTTCACTTCCTGGCCTCCTATTTGTCATTCTGTCAATTTGCTGTGCTGAGGTAATCTGGGTTTGCTATGAGGCTGAACTTTATACCATTGTGGTCGTAAATGCCATAATGGATGTCCATGGTAGATAGTGTTTGGTGGCACTACCAGTTTTAAGACAGCTTTGGAAGAGGAGTGGCATCCACTTCCTAAACCACATGCCTCTGGAAACTATGAACTTGGAGAAAGGATAGTTATAGAAAGGCCTCAGGTCTCTTACTCAGAGTCACCATGAGTCGTGTGCAACTCGATGACAATCAACAACAACAAGAAGAAGGTGAGATCTACCTACACTTTACTAATGAATTTACTAGTGAATTGACCATATAGCTATCTTATAGAAATCATGTGCAACAAGCTGTTTTTCCAATATTAAGGAATTTGTCCAGCGATAGAAAATGTCTATGCCTTAAATTTCTGTCCTATGATCCTGGATGTGTGTTTTTCAAAGTCTCGTCACAGTCTGCACACTATTTCCAAGTCAAGTTGCTATTATACACAACAAAACAGAATTAGATGCTGTCTTATTTGGCACTATTTTCATAATGCCGACGTCTATGTTAGAAACATGTTAAAATATAAGCTTGCTTTGAATTAGGACTTGTATTTAAATGAGGAGATTGCTTCAGTGTTTCTATCTATAATTGTTCAAAGGCCATTGACTGTTGTTGTCAAGTCACTTGTAACTCATAGCAACCTTAGGTACAATAACTCTGAACCCTGCTCTATTCTGTGCCAACCTTATTGTCTCTGACACACCTACCCCTATTACCCCAGTCCCTGAATCAATCTATCCCATCAAGGGTCTGTCCTTCCATCCTCCCAAGCATGGTGTCCCACTCCAAGAATGGGTTCCTCCTTGCAACATGCCCAACATATGTCAGATGAAGCTTCAGAAGCCTTGCCTCTAAGGAGCAGTCTGATCTCACCCTACCAAGGTGAACCTGTTTGTTCTCCTGGTAGTCCATGGTATATTCACTACTCTTCTCAAACACTACAGCTCAAATGCATCAATTCTCCATATATCATCCCTAATCATCGTCCAGCTTTCTGATGCAGAACAAGTAATTGCAAGGACTATGGCCTGTATCAGGCACACCTTAGTTTCCAGACTGACATCATCACTCTTCAGTTCTCTGGAGAGGTCTTTGACAGTAGGCCTTCCCAATTTGTCTTGATTTTCTGGCTGCTGGTACTAAGAGTGTTGATTGTGGAGCTAAGCAAACTAAAGCTATTAACAATCTCAGTCTCTTCTCTGTCATGATGTTGCCAATGGGCCAGTGGTGATAATGTTTGTTTTCTTATTGTGGTTATTGATTAATATAGCAAATGATATATTATCTTATTTCCTCAAGCCAAAGATACTGATTATTATAAACAGTAGCTTTGTTACTAGTAAGGAGTGTGATTAATTTATCAGAAAAGAGAAAAACATGGCAATAATCTCAGTTGTTAAAGTCAATTCCAAATTCAGAAGTATTAATACATAAATTTTAAAAAATTAAGGGCAGCAAATTTGTTTTGGGATTAAGAAAAATGGCAAGCCACTGTTTTAAAAATCTGCATAAACTTTCTCAATTATTTCTGTAGTTTGATTAATTTTAATTGTTGCAGCACAAATATCCAAGGAGTTCTCTTCTCCTATAATGTATGCCCTGCAAAAGCCTGCTCTTAGCTTGTCTCCAATGAATCACTTCATTGGTGTTGCAGTAGTAGATGTCAACTCTGTGTTGTTCTTCCTGTTCTGAGAGTTCTCCCGGCTGCTTTGTGCCCCCAACTTTTCAATGGGACAAGAAAAGTTATTAATATGGTGGTGTAAAAATAACAGTTATTAATTGTTATCTTTTTCATTTTCTCTTATTTCAGAAAATTTAAAATTTGGTGTTGTTATTGTTTGTTGTTAAGTGCTGTCGAGTCATAGACGACTCATAGCTACCCTACGAGTGAAAGACCTGAACACTTGTATATCTTTCATCGTTTCTTCACGTTCATAGAGTTTCTGGAGGCAAGCTATTTCAGAAGTGGATGCCACTCCTTCCTCCAAGTTTGAACACTGTCCAATATGAGTAACCATTATGGCATTAGACACATCAGTGTCACAGTGTTTAGCATCACAACAACCATGAGTTACTTCTCTACCATAAATGGACAGACCAGTGCAATACTACTTAGAAGAATGTTTGACCAAAAATAATTAAAACCAGGACTGAGGGCCACAGATTAAAATCACGCACCTTTGGCTTGGTAGCATCACTTTCTATCCACTAGGCCAACAGAGCTCTCTCGTTGTTGTTATTGTTCTTAAGTGCTGTCGAATCATAGACAACTCATAGAGACCCTAAGAATGAAAGACTTGAACACTTGTATAACTTTCATAGTTGTTAAAATAGAAAACAGTCATAAATAAAAGTATGCATCAAGGAAAACAAAAATTCCTTCCTCTGTTTACTTTCATAGTCATTGTATGAAGTTTCCACTCTATTCTATATTTATGAATGAGAAAATTGAGCTGAACAAGATCAAGTTGGATGCCAAAAAGCACAAAGGAATTAGAGCCAAAATGAATATTTAACCCTTTAGCACTATAATGTTAACTTTATTAAATTTGGAGTTTTACATGCTATGCTTAAGAAGGTGACTTGGTAGAGGGTAAATAAAAGACCTAAGAGATGCAGCTCATTGTAATCAAAAAGGACATGAAATTATACCCCTTTTTTTTCAGCCAGAATTAAGAAAGCCAGATAGTAATTGTGTAAAAAAATCACATTCTAAAGCTTTTATCAGATGTATGTCTCAACCTGGAACTTTTAAATTGTATTTACATTTTTCTGAATGTTGACATATCACATACATTAACAAACCTACAAAAACAGTGCCCAAGTGTGTTAATTTAATTCAAAGGCAAAATAAACTTTATTTATTCTACAGAAACAGTACCAATAATTTCGTACTTATGTGGAAAATTATTTCTCTTTGTATAGCTAGAAAATGGATCTAAAATTTGCTACTCATCAAATTTTAAAAGTTTCAGGTTTTCTTTTTACATAACCAGTGCTACCAAGAGTAAATTTAGATGCCCATTTACTTGAAAACACTTTAAAAACATAATACAGGAGGATATTTTTATGATACAAGTCAATATATCTAATGAACATCTCTTTCTAACTTCGACCATAGATACATGATTCTGAAACACGCAGACATAATTAACTTAGGTTATGGTGTTTATGTAGAGGGATGGAAGTGTGTGGTGAGGAAGGGGCTAACTAGTTTCTAAGTTTAAAAAAATAGTATATGACAATATCCATCACACAAAATATTTTACGTGTTTGCTAAGAAGTATATGAATTCATGAACGTGTGATCACATTACTTAGACAAGTTCTACTTTTAAAAACACATAATCAATGTACTTTAGCTTTAAGGAATGAAGTGCTGCTTGATCTTATTCCATTTTCATGCTGTATTACATATAGGACAATTGTGATCTACATGGATTTTATTTCCTGGTGTATAGTAGTGAATTATCAATCTTTCTTTCTAACCTTTCTTAGCCAGTAAGCTCCACTGAAACTGTTCATAATCATAACAAACAAACAAACAAACAAATAAATAAAAATAAGTCTCCACTGACAAGACAAGTGGTTGCTCATACGGTATACAGGTATCTCTGGTGGCCTCTGGATAAGCAGTATCAACTCAAAGACATGTAGCGTGAGTCCACCAGCTTCTCTGTGGAAGAAAGATAAGAAATCCTTTCTTCTTCTTCTTCTTTTTTTTTTACTTTCACTTATGTGATTTACTGCCTCTGAACTCATGCTAGAAGGTAAGATATAAGTTGGTTCTGTCTCAATAAAATATAACAACAACAGAGGGTGTATTTAATGGAAAATGAATCTTGCCACAAACAATGAAACAATTTTGTCACTGAACATAGAAATTTTCTTTCCAAATTCTAATTGATCATACCTACCATGTTGCATTATTAACACACATAAATATATAACAAGAACACAAACTATCACAAAATATGTTTATTCTAAGTTAAAACAAATAAGATTAAGGCACAATCCTTACACTAAGGTAAGTATTGGTATTGAAATCAACATATATACCTCATAGATACAGAGTACATGAATACATTCACTATAACCACACTGCAAAGAATACAAAGGAAGTACAGAATAGACTTATTAAAAAATGGCAAAACATAAAAATGACCAAAAGAACCC
>NW_006399755.1:23431218-23471923 GCF_000299155.1 Elephantulus edwardii
AACAACAACAACAACAATATTTCTAATTAGATGCTTAGAGAAGGACATCATGCTCAGAAGAATGGAGGGACAGTGCAGGAGGGGAAGACCTCAGATGAGATGAATTAATACAGTAACAGGGACAAGGAAGGTAGGTGTGTGCTGGATGGAGTCAGTGAGACTGGCTCAGGACAGGATAGACTTCAGAGCTGCTGTTCAGAGGATCACTATGGGTCACAGGCAACTCGGTGGCACATAACAACAATAAGGAGGCTTCTTAAAACACATTTCAACTTATATTTAATTTCATATGAATAGCTACTGAAAAAAATTTTACTCCATGATTGAATGAATAAATAAATGATAGAGACTAATACAAACAAAACTATTTCTCACTTTTGCATTCTAGTCACTAATTATTATTAACTCATCTTGTTTGCATTTCTAGTTAATTTCAGACTGCAAATTTCATAAAAATTCTCAATTTCTTCTTCTTTGGTTCCAGATGTAGGAGCCTATATTTGAATAATAGCTGTGTTAAGAGGTCTTCCTTGTATGAGTATGGATATTATCCTATCCCCCACAACACTGTACTTCATGATAGAACTTGAATTTGGCTTTTGACTATGAATACAACATTATTCCTATTCTGTTTCTTATTCCCTGCATAAAATATTATAAGATTATCTGATTGAAAGTGATCAAACTGGTCCCTCTCTTCTCACTCATGCCTAGTATGTTGATTTACATGCATTCCATTTCATTTGTAACAGTTTCTAGATTTCAATTTTCCAACATTCAAGCTGTATACATTCCTTGTTCTAATTACATGGAATAGCCTGTAATCACCAGTCTATGCCAGGAAATTTGGAGGACAGCTGCTTAGCCAATGAGTTGGAAGAGGTCCATATTTGCTCTCTTTCCTAAGAAAGGTGATCCAACTGAATGTGGAAATAATCATTATTAACAATCAGTAATATCACAGGAAAGCAGAATAATGCTGAAGATCATTCAAAGTTGGCTAGAACAGTACATCAATAGGAAAACTGAGATGTTCAAGCAGAACTTAGAAGACATGGCACCAGGGACATCATTGCTGATGTCAGTGGATCCTGACTGAAAGTAAAGAATACCAGAAGAATGTCCATTTGTGCTTTATTGACTATGCAAAGGCATTTGACTATGCAGATCATAACAAATTGTGGCTGATTTTGTGAAGAATGGGAATCCCAGAGCACTTAATTATGCTCATCTGAAACCTATACCTTGATCAAGAAGCAGTTTTGTGAACAGAGCAAGAGCAAGGGAACACTTCATGGTTTAAAATTGGGAATGGAATGTGTCAGGTTTGTATTCTCTCTCCATACCTATTCAATCTGAATGTTAAGCAAATTCTCTGAGAAGCTGGACTCTATGAAGAAGAATGTAGTATCATCAATAACTTGTGTTGTGCAGATGACACAATATCGCTTGTTGAAAGTGAGGAGACTTGAAACACTTGTTGAAGAGAATCAAAGAATCTAGCTTTGGATTGCTTCTCAGTGTCAAGAAAAAAAAATTCATATCACTGGATTTATAGGCAACATCATGATGGATGGAGAGTAGTTTGAAACTGTCAACAGCTTCATCTTTCTTGGATCCACAATTAACACCATTGGTACCAGCAGTCAGGGAATAAGGAGACACATTGCACTGGGAAAATCTGCAGTTAAGAACCTCTCCATTACTGGGGAGTAATGATGTCAGTTTGAGGGCTAAGGTGCATTTGATTCAGGCCATAGTCTTTCTGATCACTTGCTATCCATTTGACAGATTGACAATGAAAGGATGACAGAAGAAGAATTGATGCCTTTGAGATGTGGTGTTGGAGAAGACCACTGAACATTCCATGGATGGCCAAAAGAATAAACAAATATGTCTTAGAGAGGGTGCAGCCGGAGTGCTCCTTGGAGGCAAGAACAAAGAGGCTTTCCTCACATAATTTGGACATGTTCCTAGGAAGTGCTATTCCTTGGAGAACGACAAGATACTGGGAAGGGTGAAGGGTCAGTGAAGGAGAAGACCCTCCACCATGTGGATTGACACGGTGACTGCTGTAATGGGCTCTTGTGTGTCAGGTAGTGTGAGAATGGCACAGGACAGGACAGAGTTCAGGTTTTTGTTCACAGGGTCGCTATGAGTCGTACTCAACTAGATGACACCTAGCAACAACAATGCAAACTAAGGAATTGATATTAATGTTTAATTTATTTCTACTACTAATAATAGAAGGAATTTTTTTGATGTCCCATTAAATTCCACTTATGAAATATGTATTATTTTGAATATATTTGATTAATAAAAGAAACAGTCCAAGAAAGAAATCTGTGGAAATATTTAACATGTTTTATTTTTGAATACTTTATAAAATATTAGAAAATTACTTAGTACTTTAAAGTAATCACAGGTTTTATTTTATCAACAAATTCATGTTGTAGAGTAATAAAACAAAAGTAGTTTTGGGGAAACTGCAAAAGTTTCTGATTCTTTACTCAGTATACAAAACAATGGTCATTGGGAATTATTTTTTGTATTTTATTTTATTAATTTTAATGAACATTTACAGAGATTTTGGATTTCCATTCATTCATTGTTGCACTTTTTTGTCTGCTCCTCTTCCTACCTCCCACCCCCAGTTCATTCCTCTCTTTATAAAGCAAAAGATAATCTTCTTTGTTGGTATACAATCTCCCTGTCCCTGTTCCTGTTCCCACTCCCCGCTCCCAGAATGCACTCCACTGTGCAACCTTAGTTCTGGATTCCTGTAATAATCATAATACCCTATCATATATCGCTTTTATTTTACAATATCAACTATGAGCCAAAATTAACTGGCCAGCAACTAACAACAACTAATAATTAAGAAGTAGTGTTTATTTTGGAATATGCGGTTTAATATTTCAATAAAAAATAGAATAGAGAAGAGAGCTCTGGTGGCCTAGGGGCAAGTAGCTGCACTGCAATACCGAAGACATGCAGTTCGAATCCACCAGATGCTCTGCTGGAGAAGGAGGGGCAATCTCACACACACACACACACACACACACACACACACACACACACCACAAAACGTAGGAAATAAGTGATATTTGTAACAATTGTGTCATCATTTTGTTATTGACCAAAAATTGAAAAAGACTTATGATGACCCTATGAGTGCAGAGTGGAACTACTCCACAGGATTTTCAAGGATATGGCATTTTGGAAACAGATTATTAAGCCTGTCTTTTGAGGATCTTCTCAGTAGATTTGAACTATTAGCCTTTATGCTATTAGTGAGGCATTTCACTGTTGATATGATCTAGGGACACTTTGTAGCAATTATCAGGTTGCTTTGCAGCAATCACCAGCAAATATCATCAAGTCAGAACTAACTCATATCTGACCCTTTTGTGGATTTTCAGAGACAGTTAATCACACTGGAGGAGACTGCCCACCTTTCTCCCATGGAGCAGTTGGGGGATTCGAACCAAATACCTTTGGGTTGTCAGTGAAACTCCTTACCAATAGGCCACCAAAGTTCCCTTTTTAAGAGTTAGTTGAGATCTAATTCTAGAGTTTCAAGGGATATTCCTCAGCTTTAGCCCATAGGCTTTGGTGGCATTATTTGGCTTCTCATCCTTTCAGATATAGGTTTTTCACTGTCATTAGTTTCCAGTGTTTTGCTATCCTTTGCTTTTAATCTTAATCTGATCACAGCTCAGTATGTATTCCCTTCACTACTATTTCTCCATTGAGAACTTTATGGGATGATTTCTGGTTTTGCCCTGACCTTGAGTGATAACAGCAAGGAGAAACCCAAGTGAAGACAGAAATGTCAATTATTCTGAGGATTATGAAAAATGAATTCTGTTTAATCATATCTCATTTTTCCCCTTAGAAGTCATCTCATTACTTTCAAGAGTAAAGCAGTGACTCAACTTCTTGTGACTTGATTGTTCATTGTTAATTCAGGCTTGGAAAGACACATTATAATATTCAGTATTGAGAGTTCTAACCAAAGAGGAAGCACGTTTTAATTTCAGGTGATTCAGAGAAAAGATACTAGATGTTTCTAAAGGATCCCTTTCTGCAAGAATATCTTCTATACACCTGTCTGCTTCTGAATTGAGCTTTAATAGTTCATTCATTTTTAAACATTTAGAAATTCCCTTCTTGAAATTGAAGAAATGAACATTTTTTTTAAAAAACCCACTTCTGTATTTAATTTCTTAAAATAATTGCTCTGTTTTGAGTATCATCTGAAATGTTATAGGACTTGGAAGAATACTAATTCAATCATTTAGCCATCTTATTTATTTTTCAATGACAGCATTGTAGATAAGTACACCTGTATCATGAAACTACTAATCTTCAATTCTAAATTACTAACAATCATCCACCTAAGACTCATATTTCTCTCTATCGCTCATATTTCTCATATATTTAACTTGAAATCATAAAATTATATAGTTCTTATTTGAGATATGTAGGAAGTTCTGGTGGCTTAGTAGTAAGGACTTGTGCTGCCAATCTAAAGACAGGCAGTTTGAATCCACCAGATTCTCAGTGGGAGGAAGATGGACAGTGTCCTCTTACATGATTTATAGGCTCTGAAAACCTGTTGGATGGTCAACTATGAGTCAGTTCCAACTTGATGGTACAGAACAACAGCAGTGTTTAATATATGCTATCTCCTTTGATTCTAATGGAGTATAGAAAATTCCTTATGAATTGCAGAAGTGAGTAAATCATCCTTGCCTATCTGTGATAGTTATAAGTGGGTCACTGTATGGAAATAAGGTGTTGAATCATAAAATGGGTTGAGCATTGATAGTAGATGAAACATGCCTGTCAGAACTACTTTTGCATAAAGACTTATGGAAGCCCCTGGGAAAGAGAACAAATCCTGAGTAGAAAGTGAGCCTGTTGTATCCTACTGTCAGATCCAGGTAAGCAGCTCTCTAGGATGACTATCTCTTAGATTTTTTTTCCCTTACCTCAAGTTTTAGAAATTCATTCTAGGTCAAAGAAAAATAGGGCTTAGAGAAAAACAGAAAGAACTGAGTTCAGCAATTTTCTTCCATCTTCAACTGCAAGCTATGTTACCCAGAGGACTAAAGGGACTTCAAAGTCAGCATATCTGTTAGACATAGTGGTACCCAGTAGAGGGACGCTGGGCCAGGTCAACAAAGAAATGAAACACCTCATATGAGAAATACCCACGAGGTGAACAGACTTGCTAATAAGTGCCTCGGTAACAAATCTCTCAAACTCTTTCTTTATGATGTAGATTAGCAGGCAAGAGGCTGTGTTGGCCAGCGGCTTAAGCGTTTTTTATCTTGACTCTAGGTTTTTAAAATTGGGAAAGTAACCAGGATAATAAGCAATAGGAGGGAAAAAGCAAAGTTCTCTCTTTCATTGCTGTCAAGCCAAAACTGATTCATAGCTGACCCTCCAGCAGCTTTTGAGAAGGTAGTAAATTGCATGAGAGATTGCCCATTTTTCTTCCTCAGAGCCACTCATGATCTAGAAGTGTGGCCGTCACATCTCCCAACAATCTGTGTGACCAGAGCCTTGAACCTCAAGTATTGCTTGATTGACACATCTATAAAATCAGTCAGAGAATTGTAGGTCAGGTATGCCTGGCCTCAAGATTTTATGGCTCAGATTACTTACTATGGGACCTTCACATAGAAAATCTCATTCTCTGAGTCTTGGGTGATAAATAACGTACACTGCATTGAAACAAATGAGGGCAAGAACTGTTTAAAAGGATATGTCGTTGTTGTTAAGTGCTGTTGAGTCGTAGATGACTTATAGAGACCCTATAAATGAAAGACACTTGTATAACTTTCATCGTTTCTCCAACTTCACAGGGTTTCTGGAAGCAAGCTATTTCAGAAGTGGATGCCACTCCTGCTTCCAAGCATGTTTTAATCAGGGAGCTCCACCAAACACTTTCCACCATGGGTAACCATTAATGCATTTGAGACATTAGTGTCTCAGTGTTCAGAATCACTGCAGTCACAAGTTAACACTGTAAAGCAAAAGGTATATATGATTAGGTATTATTTTATGACAGTCCAGAATAAGAGCTGCATAGCATAGTGGACTGGCAATGGGCGATTGGGTGGGGTGGAGGAAATAGTGCAACAATGAAAGAATTTTTTTTTCAAACAGAGACGTGAACTGGGGGCAGGGGTAGGGAGGAAAATGTGCAACAATGAATGAATGAATGGAAATGCAAGTTCTTTACAAACTTTCATTAAAATATCAATAAAAATTAAAAAAAAATAAAAAACCCAAAATAAACAAAAGAGCTCATTCTCATTGCCATCAAAATGTTGATCCTCTACAAAATTTCTAAGAAAACAGACCTGCATCACCAGTTTCTGAAGATGTTTTAAGTTTGCTTGTATATGTCCTTTGTTATCATCACCTAAGAGATTACATTTTCTTGTCTATATCAAAGCAAGATTCTCTAACAGCCTTTGTATACTTGGCATTTACACAATTCAGTGCAGAATCCCATGATCTCAGCCTCCATAATTTTTATTTATTCTATTGCAGTTTCCCTTTGAGAACAAGAACCTCTGATTCTTCATCTCTATGTATGTACTCATTCATCCATGCACCTTCCAAATGTTTATTTCAACAAACTTATGTAGAAAGCATAATACACGCCTCAGTGACACTGGCCATGGAAAGGGAGGAAGGGTGCCTATTTTTGACAAGTTCAAGTTTCCATGTAGAGGTAAATAAATTACACAGCTGGAAAGGTATCCTATAGAAGGGATAAGAAGTAAGTAAGTAGATGAAGATAGCTGTTAATTCTTCCTGGAAGACATTAAAAAACTTAGAGAAAATGATATTACAGTCATATTTCTAGAATAAGCAGAAGTTTTCTGTTGCCAAAATTAGAGAAGAGCACAAAAGGCTGATAATAGGACAGATACAAATATTTCCAAGCAGGAAAAAAGCAGGATCTTTCTGTTCCTCCAGTTCCTTAACTCTTACTTCAAGATAATGTCCCTAACACTGTCAAAACATCTCAATGAGGGGTGATAGTACTTACTAGAAGACTGTTTCACTGTCGTTTCCAAGAAATACCAATTTATCTGTGAAAATGAATACCAGCTCAGAGCTCAATTGTTAAGATAAAGAATCATTCTTCTCATTATTTAGAATGCATATATCGGAATGTTGGTTTTAAAAAAGAGAAAAGATAAAAGTATCTTAACTTTTAAAATAAAAAGTTGAATTGGATGAATGATGTTGTTTGTTATATACTTTTGACTCAGTCCTCAACTTATAATGCCCCAATGTGATGGAGGAGAACTGCTCCATTGAATTTCTCATGCTTCTGTTTTTATGGCAGCAAATCTCATCTTTTCTAACTTGTAGCTGCTGGCCAGTTTGAACTGCCAAGCATTCATTCAGTTAGCAAAACGGTGAGCTGTGGCTAGCAGTAAGATAGAGCAAACATAATAAAATATAGACATTTTCAAAATAGATATTTATTTTAATCAAGCTTCAAACATACCTCTGGGATACTCTCTCCATATGAAGAGCAATGGTGTCACTGTGGAGACTAAGGTGTGCCTGATACAGGCCATGGTCTTTGCAATCACTTGTTTTGCATCAGAGAGTGAGACAATGACTAGGAAGGATAGAGGAGAATTGGTGCCTTTGAGCTGTGGTGTTGGAGAACAGTATTCAATATACCATAGACTGCTAATAAAACACACAGGTTCATCCTGGAGAGGGTTAAAACAGACTACTCCTTGGAGGCAAGGATTCTGAAGCTTCGTCTGACATACTTTGGACATGTTGTAAGGAGGGATCACTCCTTGGAGAAGAAAGTCATGCTTGGGAGGGTGGAGGGACAGCGCAGGAGGGGAAGACCCTCTATGAGATGGATTGATTCAGTGACTGGGGCAAAGGGGGTAGGTATGTCAGAGAGAGTGAGATTGGCATGGGACAGAACAGGGTTTAGGGCTATTATACAAGAAGTTGTTGTCTGAACAGAACAAGGAAACATTGCAAGGTTTAAAACCAGGAAAGGGATGTGAGAGTGTTGTATCCTCTAGCTTTTCATTCTATGTTGTTGTTTATTGTTGTTGTTTACAGTTCAGTCGCTTGTGACTCATATGACCCTATATACAATAGCGCTGAACTCCGGACTATCCTATGCCAACCTTATTGTCTTTGAAACACCTACCCTCATTATCCCAGTCACTGAATCAATTAATCTCATTGAGGGTCTTCCTCTCTTGCTCAGTTTGTCCTCCCTCCCGAGCATGACGTCCCTCTCCAAGGACTGGTCCGTCCTTGCAACATTCCCAAATTATGTCAGACAAAACTTCCAAATCCTTGTTTCCAAGGAGCAGCCTGGTTTCACCCTCGCCATTATGAACTTGTTTGTTCTCCTAGCAGTCTATGTTATATTCAATACTCTTCTCAAGTACCATCAATTCTCCTTCTATCATCTCTAATCATTGTTCAGCTTTCTTATGCACAGTAACTTAAAAAAGTATGGCCTGGATCAGATGTACTTTAGTCTCCAGACCCATATAATTGCTCTTAAGTACTCTGGAAAGGTCCCAGACAAATGACGTTCCCTTTGCAATTTGTCTTTTGATTTCCTGGATGCTAGTACTAAGAGTATTGCTTGTGAAGCCAAACAAAACAAAACTGTTAACAATCTCAATCTCTTCACTATCTACCATGATGATACCAATTGGCCCAGTGGTGAGAATCTTTGTTTATTGATGTTGAGCTTCAATTCATATTTAAGGCTGCAGTCCTTGTCTTTCTGTAGCAAGCACTTTAAGTCTCAATCTATATGCTGGGCAAATCATTAGCAAAGATGAATTCTATGAAGAATGTGGCATTTATATTGGAGGAAGAGTCATCAGTAACCTGTGTTGCTATGCAGATAATACAAGCTTGCTTGCTTAAAGAAAAGAGAACTCCAAATACTTGCTGTAGACGATCAAAATCCACAGCCTTCAGTCTTAATCACATTGCAACACCAGGAAAACAAAAATCCCCAAAACTGAACCAATTGGTAACAACAAGATGAAGAAGATTAATTGTCAACCAATTTCTTTTATGTGAATCTTCAATCAACACCCAGGGAAACAGAAGTCAGAAATCAAAAGACATGTTGCAGTGGGAAGATATGCTGTCAAAGACCTCTTCAAAATGCTAATGATCAAGAGTTTAAGGAGTAAGGTATTACTGAGGCAAGCCATGGTCTTTCCAATTACTTCCTATATATCTCAAAGTTGGCCAATAAATAAGGATGACAGAAGATTCAATGTCTTTGAGTTATGGCATTAGAGAAGAGTGCCGAATATCTCATGGATTACCACAAGAACCAGAAAATCTGTCTCAAAGGAAGTATGACTTGGGTGCTCGTTAGACAGAAGATGGTGAAACATTGCATCACATATGTTGGACATGTTGTCAGGAGGGCCCAGTTCTTGGAAAAATACATCATTTTTTGAACAAATGAATGGACACAGTTACTTTAACAATAGGCTCAAGCGTAACAGAGGTCATGAAGAAGAAGCAGGATAGGGCAAGTGTCTATTCTATTGTTCATTCAAGTTGCCATCAGTCATAGTAAACTTGGTTGCATGTAATAAACCACAAGTCACATGGTGGGATATTTCTTGTCTTTCCTCTACAGAACTGCTGGTTGTTTTGAACTGGCCACTCTCAGGTTAGCAAAGTTGTTCTTATGTACCGCTGAGCTGCCTGTGAGTCACAGCAACCCTATGTGCATTAGCTCTGAAACCTGCTATATCCTGAGCCAATCTTACTGTTTCTGACAAAACTAATCCCATTTCTCCATTCACCAAGTCAATTCATCTCATCATGAGCCTTCCTCTCCTGTGCAGTCCCTCCTGGCCACTTGCCCAAAGTATACAAGGCAGAGCCTCAAAATCTTTGCGTCCAGGGAGTAGCCTGATTTCATCCTCTCCAGGACATATCTATTTGTTTCCATGGCAGTCCATGGTATGTTCAACATTATTCTCCAGCACCACAACTCAAAGGCATCGATCCTTCTATCATCCTTAGTTATTATTCAGCTCTTGAATGCATAGAAGGTAATTGTGAAGACCATGGATCATGCACAACTTAGTCTCCAGACACATCATTCCTCTTCAGTACTCTAGAGAGGGCCCTCACAGCATTGCCTTGGAAAGGTTAGCAATACAACTCTCTAAAGATTACATCACCCATACCCGTGGTGCTAAGTCACCCATCATGCTGTCTCAGTCTAAAATCCTGAGAATCACTGATCCATCTATGATTCTCTGTTCTTTCTTTAAGTTAGGGAGACATAGAATATCATCAAAGACAATTCAATACTTCTACAATCTCAAAATGATTCTAAGTACATAGAGAGAAATTAATTTATTCTAGTTGAGAAATTGGGAAGGTATAGTAGAAAATGTAAACATTTGATGTGAGGTTATTAAGCATGGTATTTTTTAAAATCAACTTAAGTGTCACATTTGGAAGTAAGACAAGTAGTCGCTGCTTCTTTAAAACTACTCTCTAGCAAAGTTTTAGGAATGCTGAAAAAATATCTAGGAAATCCCTTGAAGTAATTTATAATCCACAATTCATGAAACTTCTTAGATTATCCTTGATTCTAAAAATCATCATCTCTTAAAATTTGTATTCTTTAAAAATACTAGAAATATCAAAGTCAAATTTTCATTGACTCAATAATTTCAAAGGAGCTATGGCCATGACACAGTTAAAGCTTTCAGCTGTTAACCAAAACACAGCCAGTGAATCAGAAGAAAAACATAGCAGTTTGCTTTTTGAAAAGACTTCCCAGCCTTGGGAACCCTGTGGAGGAGTTCTGCTTTGTCTCACAGAATCAACAGAAGTAAGTTTAGGAATCATTTTCAAGTTTTTCAGGGGGTCATTTCAACTAAGTGTATTAAATTCTTAATTCACATCCATTGGCAAATGAACCATTATTAGATTAGATTAGATTATCTGATTTTACATAAATTAATAAAATTATATTTTGCTACAAGCAAATTTCAAATTCTTACATTAAGATCCTTAAGATTTTCTGCCAGTGATATTTTTTCCTTACACGCTAAGTTAAATTCTACTTACCCTGCTGTTCCTCACGGAAACTTTGTCCAGACACACTTAAATAGGTCAAATCTCGCTTTTACAGTTTCCAGAGAGCTGTATTTTTTCTTTGTACTTCGTATAAGAATTTTATACTTTTATACTTTTTAAAATTATCATGTGATTAGAATCTCTTCATTCTATGAAGGTAAGGGCTGTGCCATATTGATTCTGTAGGTTTATTTCCTTCTCATTATCCTATCTCCAGAAAAGAGGATAATTCCTGACTGGGTAAATGTCTCTTAGGTAGAATACTGAGCAGAACCTGTCACAGAGTAAAGTTTCAAGAAGGGAACAGCTTGCTGCAATACCAGGAAATCACAAACTGGCATCTCTATCATCCATTTCACTTATGTGTGCCATCCAAATTTCTAGAGATTAAATAAACAGCAAACATTAAAAAAGAAAAGGTTGAGAGCCACTCTAAATTTTAATTTCCTTACAAATAATTGGACAACAATGTTTCCCAACCTTTGCCACACATTAGAAACATGTGGAGAGCTAGCAAAACATACCAGTGATAGCCAATTGAGAACAATCGGATTAGAAATCCCAAGCATGGGATTCATAATATTATCTTTTTTTTAACTCTTAAATATCCTAGTGATTCTAAAAGACAGAATATTTGGTAACTACTGGAATAAATAATTTCCCTCTATACTTCTTGCTTCAATATTTTGTCATTTCAACTTAAGAAGAACTGAATAAAATACACCTCTCACCTTCACATTTTTGTAAGTTTTATGTTTTATAAGGGTTTTATGTTTGGAGTCTTTCTAATCACTATTGCATAAGATGTACAATATCTACCATGAGGTTACTGTGTGCAAGTGAGGTCTTGGCTATTTAGTATTTTAATAGAGTTAGCATAGAGACAAGTCGTGCCAATAAAGCTATCAGCTATCTGGTATGTAGGAGGGCTACAGTAACACTTAATTCACTCATCGTCATAAGGCTTTTGCCTATATTTGAGGATCCACATTAATAAATGTTTTCACTACACTAGAGAAGAGCTATGGAGAAGATTACGATGAATTACAATACAAATAGTCAAGAGTATTAAATACTAAGTGCACTGCATAGACTTTGTACTGAGTAATGAAATCCAGAAACTGAAAGTTTCTTTTTATAAGATGAATAGAACCAATCAACAGTTACTTTTTATAGAACCTTAATATTGAAGAGTTTTAAGGGTTGTTTCTCTAATTTTCTGCACAAAGTAGAAATCTGATTCCAGCAGACCTAAGAGACTGTCCTCTAGACTCTGTGAAACACTTTTTATTATGGATGAAGAAAACTCCAAATGCATCATTTTCTTTTACATTAACATATGTGTATATTTTACCAAAGAGTACTTCAAGTGGACATTTGTCTAACAAATACATGAAAATACAACTACTATCACTAGTCATTGAGAGATGCAAGTCAAAACTGCAGTGAGAGTTCATCTTACCCTTGGAAAAAATGTCGCTGAAAACAACAACAACATAAACTTCAGAAAACAACAAATGTTGATGAGGATTTGGAGAGATTGCAATCCTTATGCACTGCTGATGGAACTACAAAAGGATAAAACCACTAACACAAATTGTAGGGTTCTTCCTAAAAGGGAGCTCTGGTAGCCTAGTAATAAGATACTTTCTGCAATCTCAAAACCATATGGTTGGAAGCCACCAGCCTCTCTGCAAATGCACCATTTTTACTTTTATTTCTAACCATTAGGCAGCTCTTTAATTAGTTGGTTTTGTTTTTGTTTTCCAGAGGACAAGTTTAACCTCATCGTGAATCTACACAGATCTCTTAAATTATCTAGTCTCTAGACTAAAGAGAGTGTATTTTCTGAAATTATCTTTTGTAGATCTTCCATGGCACTGATGGATGGAATACTATATGTATGTGTTGTTGTTGTTGTTGTTAAGTGCTGTCAAGTCGTAGGTGACTCATAGAGACCCTACAAATGAAAGTCCCGGACACCTGTATAACTTTCTTCCTTCCTCCAGGTTCATAGGGTTTCCAAAGGCAAGCTATTTTGGAAGTGGATGCCACTCCTGCTTCCAAGCTTGTTTTAATCGGGGAGCTCCACCAAACCCTGTCCACCATGGGTAACCATTCTTGCATTTGAATCATCAGTGTCACAGTGTTCGGCTTCACAGCAGCCATGAGTTACCTCTGTACAGCAAGTGGACATAACAGGGTTTTAAACTAGTGCCTGAGGCAGGCTCCACCCCACCCTTACTTTCCCTTACTCTAAGAGTCAAGGCTCTCTATCCACTTTTGAAGCCCAAAAAGAACAGTACTATATGTATTTAGGTATGATAATTACCATCATTTCTATGATAGTCACACAGGAGTTTAAATGTAGAGGAGAAAGTATCATTTTGTAAAGAAAAAAGACTATCTCTTGCTATTACAATTTTAAATTAAATATCAGAATATTAATAAAACTTTGAGAACCACTCTAAATCTTTATTTCCTAGCAATATAAAACACAACAACGATATTATAATATTTGAGAAAATGATCACTTTTTTGTGGGCTTCCTAAGTATGACTCAGAAAGTGAATGTAAGCATTTTCAAATGCTGAAATAGTCAACACTTTTTTCTTAAATGGATGAATAAACACCCCCCACCTCTAACATCAGCAAAGGTTCATTTAGGGACGCAAGGATGATAACTTCTAAATTGCTTCAGTGCAAAGCTCAGTATTATGTCCTTCTTTCCCAGGAGATGGTTAACAACTTCTAAAATTGTGTTCATAATTGGTAAGAGGATATTGAAAATTTCTCGCTTTTTGCAAACACAGAGCTCACAGTTTTCTATGGTGTATTAGGTGGAGGTTTTTTGTTTGTTTGTTTGTAAAGAAGATTTAGCAGATTAAATGGTAATAATATTATCTGGTATTAATATTCTCTTTCTCAGATCTACAATATGAATGTAGTTGAAAGCATTGTAGTAAGTTTTTACAACAAACAAAACTCTAAGAATTGGACTTTAGGATTAAACAAACTTTAGAATTCAACTTCCTCTCTCTGAATCCATTTTATAGATGATTGATTGTTTTGTCTCTATTCTGTTCTTGAAATGATGACATTTTTTCTTTAGTAGGAGGATATTAGAACTTAATTCCAGCAGATACCTGATTTTTGGCAGTGAAACTTGGGTAACCACTTCTTTGCTCTGATAATTATACTACAGTAAAGTGACCAATTTTAGTCACTGTCTAGTCTGAGGACAATTTAAAATTACAGTATTCAATATTACCACGTTCTATGCTCTCCACTCAAATCAGGTTAGAAATCCATGATTCTCACATTTTCTTGGGTTCACATTTCTTGCACTAGATATCATCTAATTTTCTTTTTTCCCCTGCTGAATAAACAAGCCATCTTTCTCATTTTCAAGAACTAGGCCCTAAGGATTCCTTAAAAATATAAATAAAGAAGCTGTTTACTGCATGATGTACTTTTAACTGATCTCTCTCAATTCTTCTGAAAAATTTCTTTGGTGTAAAATTGATGTGCTATTCTTTCTCTGATATCTATTGTTTCTATAACTCTCTTATAACAAGAAGGATGCCATTTGCCTCATAAGACAGAGGAAATCCAAGCAGAAATGACCTTGCAAAGGAAGAGGCATTAACTCACACTTATGATTCAATGTTAGTTCAATTAGGATTTAATTAATTAAAGTTAATTTCCCCATTTTCCTACAAGTAGAATGACTGGGATAATTATCTAAAGGAGCCCTATTCAAGAAAATGTGATCTGTGCCACAATTGCAAAATACATGAAATTCTCAAAGTTCTAATATACAACTTAAGAAATAATACAATGTAGGCCTGTATGGCATGGCCAGCTGGGAATGTCTTCCAGCTATGACTTCACCAGTATCTGCTAACAGCAGTGGCCCAACCTGGGTGCTCCTACACCCTGGCTGGTGACAGAACCACAGCTTGCCAGGTTAAGAAGCTGAAGTTTCACCTCCCAGTTGCTGCCCCCACTGTCTAGTACCAGAAAGCACCAATATCACTTTGAGGGGAAACACTGCTGTCTAACTACACCACGTGGGACCCCTTAAGCTCAAGTGGAAGGAGCCAGGACAGATGGAGCCAGGTAGAGATAACATTTCTGGAAGGGAACAACAGGCTTCTTGATTTGCCATTCAGGTACTTTTGGTGAAACATGGCTGTTGGACTCAGCCCTGCCAGCTTCATCCCAAGAAGGGAGCACAAATATACAGGTCCTTCACAAAACATTGGTATATTCTAGTTCACTGTGTAATACAACAACCTAACATGTACTAAGAAAAGACTCATTTAAAGTCAAGAAAGCAGCAGTCTACCTCAGCCATCATAAAAAAATGAACCAAAGACCACTTCTCCTAAAACAGCAGACCCAATGAATACCCCATATAGAGGGAACCAGGAGACATATGTTGATGTAGAATTATTTGAACAACTACAGAGGAAGATGCAAATGATGGGAAAAGCAATGGAAGCCATTAAGAAAGCAAATAATCCAGAGACAACAATCCAGAAGTATTTTGATGAGGAGCATCTTGAACAGCTATGGAATAAAATACAAATGATGGAAGAGTTAATAGTATATAGATAAAGAGGTACAAGAACGTTAAAAATGATCACAAGACAGAGAGGGTTCAACCAACACAGAACTAGAAATTACAGAAAAGCATGAAAATGCAATCCAGAATATTGAGACGGAATTGGCAGAAGTATCCAACATGCTGGTATCACAAGAAAGTAGACCTAAAAAGATGGAACAGAGAATCAGTAAGCTTGAAGACATGAGCCTCACTGGAAATATACCACAAGAAGAACCAGAGTTGAGATATAAAGAAAATGGAAAAAAAAACAAAAACAAACAAAACCCAAACATTAGAATCATGTGTAATGATATCAAAAGAAACAACATACATGTGATTGGAATTCCAGAGCATGGGAGTGACAGGAAAATCACTGAGAAAATTGTGGATGAAGTACTAGAAGAAATCTTCCCTGGTATTTTAAAGAATGGGGAAATCCACATTCAAGAAGCACAGGAAACACTAAATAGACTAGCCTCAAAAAGAAAAACATCAAAATATATCATAGTCAAATTCTACAAATTAAAAGAGAAGGATAGAATTCTAAAAACAACAAAAGAAAAACAAAGAGCCACCTACAAATGGAAACAAATTCTGATTTCTTGGAAGAAACCATGTGAGCAAGAAGACAATGGGATGGCCTATACAGAAAGTTGAACGAAAAAAAATTGCCTGTCAAGGATCATATATTCAGCAAAGCTCTCCATCAAATATAAAAGAGAAATTAGATCCTTTGCAAAAAAGAAGAAATTTAATGCATTTGTGAAAACAAAACCAAAACTACAAGAAATTTCAAGTAAAATTCTTCACACACAGATGTCAAAGGAAAGTGAATCGGCCATTGTAAACATAAACAACAGAAAAATAAATACAACAAAATGCCAATGGTAAAACATGGCTTGACAATAATAAAACTTAATGTGAATGGACTAAATATGCCAGTAAGAGAAAGAGAGTAGCAGGATGAATTAAAAAACAAGCTCATCAATGTTGTCTATAAGAGACAAATAAAAAAAAAAATAAGAAAAAGACTCAAAGGCTAGGAAAAAATATATCAAGCAAATGGCAATGTCAAAAAAGCAGAAGTGACAGTATTAATCTCTGATAAAATAAATTTCAGAATGAAAACCACCATGAAAGACAAAGGAAGGGCATTATACACTGAGTAAAGGCACAATAGGTCAAGATGCCTTTTGGTCAAAATTTATGCACCAAATAATAGACCTAAAAAAGAAATTAAAAAAAAAAAAAGATTAACAGAATTGAACAAAGAAATACTACTACAATAGTGGTAGGAGATTTCAACACATCACTATTATCAAAAGATAGGTCAACCCAAAAGAAACTCAACAAAGATGTAGAAGATCTAAGCAATACAATCAGCCGATTTGACCACATGGACATATTCAGGGTACTGCATCCAAGTAATGTTCAATTTACTTTCTTCTCAAGTACACACAGTACATTCTCCAGAATCAATCACATATTAGGACACAAAGAAAGACTCATTAAAATAAAAAAAAATTTGAAATAATATAAAATATCTTCTCAGATCACAGTTCCATAAAATTAGAAATTAATCACAGGAGGGTAAAGCTTACAAAACACTCATGTGAAAACTGAATAAGTATCTGCTGGAACATGATTGGGTTATAAAAGAAATAAAGAATGAAGTAAAAACTTCTTTGACACAAGCAAAAATGAAAAAACAACATACCAAAACCTCTGGAATGCAGCTAAGGCAGTCCTCAGGGGGGTAGTTCATAACAATAGGCATACACATAAAAAAGGAAGGAAAAAAAATTAATGATCTAACTCAACACCTTCATCAAATAGAAAAAGGACAACAATATAATCCTACAGCCTCTGGAAGAAAAGAAATTATATTCAGAGCTGAAATCGATGAGATAGAAAACAGAAAAACAATTGAAACTATCAATAAGACAAGCAGCTGGTTTTTTGAAAGGGTCAATAAAATTGACAAACCACTGGAAAATTTGACAAAAGAATTAAAAAAAAGAGATAATACAGATAATTAAGAAATGATAGAGGTAACATCACACAGAAACAGGTGAAATGAAATTGCTCACAGTGAAATACTATAAAAAGCTATAATCTGATTAATCTAAAAACTTCGAGGAAATGGACAAATTCCTTGAAATTCATGCCATATCCTGATTGACAAAGACAGTTATAGAACACTTGAATGGACTCATCACAAAAGAAGAAATAGAAAAGGTCATAAAAAGACTTCCCATAAGAAAAGTCCTAGACTAGGTGGTTTCACAGCTGAATTCTACCAAACATTCAGAGAGGATCTATCACGAATTCTACTTAAATTATTTCCAAAAATATGAAAAGAAGGAACACTCTCAGAGTCATTCTATGAAGCAAGCATTACCCTAATACCAAAAATATTTCCAAGGAAGAAAATTGCAGACTAATATCTCTCATGAATTTAGATGCAAAAATCCTTAACAAAATTCTAGCCAATAGAATTCAAAAGCACATCAAAAAATAATTCATCATGACCAAGTCAAGTTCATAACAGGTATGAAAGGATGGTTCAACATAAAAAAAACACACAAACAAACCAACAAACCAATCACTATAATTCATCATATTATCAAAGCAAATAACAAGAACCATATGATCTTAGCAATTGATGCAGAAAATACAATAGCCCTTCCTGAAAAATACACTCAGCAAACATTGTGAAAAGCATTTATGCAAAGCCATGAGCCAATATCGTTCTCAATGGAGAAAGACTAAAAGCATTTTCCTTGTGAATAGGAACCTGAGAAGGATACTTCTGTTGCCACTTCAATCCATTATTGTACTGGAATTGCTTACTAGGGTAATATGACAAAAGAAGGAAATGCAAAGCATCCTGATTGGCAAAGGGATGGTTAGTTATCGCTGTATGTAGATGGTGTGATAATGTATACTAAAAACCCCAAAGACTCAACAAAAAACAAACAAACAAAAACTGTTAGAGCTATTAGACCCATTTAGGAGAGTGGCAGGATTTAAGATCAATCCAAAAATCAGTGGGATTTTTCTATAGTAACAAAGACAACTCAGAGAAGAAAACCAGGAAAGCAATACCATTTGCAATAACCAACCACAATTGAGATACTTGGGAGTGAACCTAACTAAAGATACAAAAATCTATACGAAGGAAACTACAGAATATTTCTGCAAGACACAATAAAAGATGCAAAGAAATGGCAAAATGTACCCTCTTCATGGATGAAAAGACTAAAAATTGTGAAAATGACAATCTTACCAAAAGCAATCTACACGATAATGCAATACAGATACCAAATTTATTTTTCAAGGAGATCAAAATGGAAAGTGGCAAGTTTATTTGGAAAGGAAAGGGACCTTGAACAATGACAGCACTTCTGAATTACAAAAAACGAAGTTGGAGGTACAGCACTCCCTGAACTCAAGACCTATACTACACAGAGGTAGTAACCGAAACACCATGGTACTGGTACAATGATAGGCACATCGACTAATAGAACAGAATTGAGAACCCAGAAATAGACCCAGCTATGTATGGTCAACTGATATTCTACAAGGAAATAAAATCTCTTCAACAAATGGTGCTGGCAAAACTGGCCTGAATCCACATCTCACACCATATACAAAAATCTACTCAGAGTGGATCAGAGACCTGGTAATAAAGCCCAAAACGCTAAAATTAATCAAAGATAAACTGCGGTCAAGCTTAGAGAGCCTAGTCTCTGGTATAAAGAGACTGCAAAATAAAGTCAGAAATGCACAATCTAGAGCAAATAAACTTGATGAACGGGACCTTCTAAAGCTAAATCCCTGTATGCATCAACAACTTTTTCCAACAGAGTGAAAAGAAATCCTACTGACTGGGGAAAAAACATTTAGCAATGCCATTTCAGACAAGGGCTTTATGTTGAAAGTTTATAGAAACCAATAGGGGCTCCACAAGAAAAAGACAAATAGCACAATTACAAAACAGGCCAAAGTCATGGAAAGAATTTTCACAGAGGAAGATATTCAAGGGCCAACAGATACATGTAGAAAAACACAAAATTCTTGCAGTAAGAGAGATGCATATCAACCACAATGAGCTGCCATCTCAATCCAGTAGCTGGGGCAAGGTTTAACAGGATGTTGTTGTTAGGTGCCATTGAATTGAGTGTGACATATAGAGACCTTATTAACAAAAGATCTGAACTTAGTCATATCCTGCACCATCCTCACACTTCCTAGCATGCAAGAGCTCATTGCAGCAGTCAACTTGTCAGTCCACCTAGTTCAGGGTGTTCCTATCTTTTGCTGACCCTCCACCCTTCCCAACATCTCTCCAGGGAATAACACTTGCTAGAAATATGCCCATAGTATATGAAGAGAAGCCTCATAATTCTTGTCTCCAAAGAGTACTCTAGCTGTACCCTCTTTAAGACATATCTATCAATTTTCTTGGCCATTCATGAGATGTTCAGTGCTCTTCACCACAGCTCAAAGGTATCAATTCTTTTTCTGTCATCCTTATTCATTGTCCAGGTCTCGGATACATAGCAAGTAATTGGAATGACTGTATCAGATGCACCTTAGTCCTCAAACTGACATCATTATTTTAAATAATTTGGAAAAATCTCTAACTGCATATTTTCCCAGTACAAGGCATGTCCTTATTTCCTGACTGCTCATACCAAGGGTATTAATTGTGGTTCTAAGCAAGATGAAGCTGGTGACAGTTTCAATCTCTTCTCCATTCATCATGACACTGCCTATTGATCCAGTGGTAAGAATCTTTGTTTTCTTGATATTGAGACACAATCCATACTGAGGCTGCCTGCATTCCTTGATCTTTGGCAACAAGTGCTTAAAATTCTTCTCGCTTTCAGCAAGTAAGGTTGTGTCATTGGCGTAACACAGGTTATTGATGAGTCTCACTCCAATCCTGATTCCACAGTCCTCTTCATAGAGTCCAGCTTCTCAAATAATTTGTTTAGCATATAAGATTGAACAGGTATGGAGACAGAATACATACCTGACACACTCTTTTCCAAATTCCAAACCATGCAGTGCTTCCCTGCTCCATTTGCATGACAGCCTCCTGATCCAGGTATAGGTTTCTCATGAGCACAATCAAGTGCTCTGGGATTCCTATTCTCCTTAATATCAGCCACAACTTGTCATGATATATATAGTAAAATGTTTAAAATCAGCTTGGGTGGGAAGCCTCTATGTGGGAAAACAGGATCTGGTGGGCAGACTGTGGTACTTAAAAATCTGTTTGGCCCTTAGGTCTGCGGCCCTCAGGTTTGCTATTGATCATGTTTAGAATTAATGTTGTTCTAAGTGGTGCAGCTCTTGTCTGTTAGTTTGTGGTGTTACTATTATTTGGGGTTGCTATGATACTGAAATTGTTGCCAATGGTATGTCAAATTCTGAAAGGGTTTCCCATCATGGATAAGTTTCGGTCGAGATCCCTCATTGGGACAGACTTAGGAAGGAGGATGGGCCATCTACTCCCTAAATAAAAGGATTTTGAAAACCATATGAACTTAACAGGATAGCAAGTAATAAATGTTGGAAAGGATATGGTGAGATAAGAACTCTTATACACTGTTGGTGAGATCGTAAAATGGTACAACCACTCTGGAAGGCAGTTTAGTGTTTCTTCAAAAAGCTGAAAATAAAAATGTCATATGAACCAACTATTCCACTGCTTGGGATATACCCTGAGAGAATGAGAACTGAGACACAAATGGAGACTTGTATACCAATTTTAATGGCAGCATTATTCATCATGGCAAGAACATAAAGAGCCCAAATGTCCAACCACAATAGAATGGATCAAGGTATTATGGTTTATTCATATGGTGGAATATTATACATGCAGAAGCAATGATTTTTTCAGTCACAACCTAACTTGGGAGGTACTGCTAACTTATTCCATAAGAACAGATACTATATAAGGCCATTATTGTAGAATAAGTATGAGGATCCAAGGGAGGGGGCAACAGTAGGGTTAGGATGTGGGACGGGTATTAATCAAAGGGTTGCACATTTTGATGGATGGAGGAAGGGCCGGGTGAAGGAAATGAGAAAGATTTGGTGTGAAAAACAATGTATCCAAACTTTGTAAATTAACCAGTATAAACTAATAAAAAAGAAGTAATTATAATGTATATGAATGTTAAATATGTTTAATACTAAAAAGATGATAAAAAGTAATAAGAAACAGGTAAAATTATCTTAATAATAAGTAGCATCTAACTAAGTATACAAAGAATATAATTTCATTGATATTATTCTACAGCATTATTTCAAAATAACTGGTTCAAGAATTACTATTAAATAATTTGATTTTTAAAATTGTTTCATTTTGTCTTCAAAGGGGAGCTCTAGTGGCCTAGGCCATAGTGAGTTACACTGCTAACCCAAAGCCTGTGCCTAGGATACGAATATACACTTCACCAAAGAACACATTCAAATGGCAAACAAATAAAGGAAGAAATGTTCAAAATCTCTAGCTATCAGAGGGATGTAAATGAAATCAACTATGAGATAACATCTCATCCCAGCAACAATAGCAAAGTTCAACAGAGCAGCAAACAATAAACGCTGATGAGGTTGTGGAGAGATTGAAATCCTTAATTACTGCTGGTGGGAGTGTAAAATGATGCAACCACTATGGAAGATGATTTGGTGCTTTCTTAAAAAGTTAGAAATATTATTTGACCCAGCAATGCCACAACTGGGAATATACCCTAAAGAAACCATAAGCACCATCCAAACAGACATATGCACATCTATGTTTATTGCTGCATTATTCACAATAGCAAAGAGATGGAAGCAACCCAAGTACCCATCAACAAAAGAATGTATAGAAAAACTATGGCATATTCATACAATGGAATACTATGCACTACTGAAAAAACAATTAACTCATACAACATTACACAATATGAGTGACCCTTAAGGACATTATACTGAGTGAAATTTCTCAGTTACATAAGGACAAATAATGCATACACCACTGTTATAAAGCAGGTCTGATGTGGGGGTTTGGCAGGAGAATAGAATAAGACTGGATAGATACTGAACATTGCACTGGAACAGATGAAGAGGGAAAAAAACATTTAGAAGAAATATAAGATTAGGTATTATTTGTATAAAACAGCTCAGAATAAAACATACATTGCAAAGAGGACTGGGGGGAGTACAACACTGAATGAATATTTTAAAAAAATAAAAGTGAACTGGGGGAGGGGAAAGGAGGGAGAGGTGGTAAAATCGTGCAACAATGAGTAGTCGGTCCACGTGATAAAGATGGGCATTCTTCCCCTGTGTGACTTACAGCCTCTGAAACTCAGTAAAGGGTTCGTTATGAGTCAGTTCTGGCTTGGTAGCAAAGGGTTTGAGTCTTTTGAGTTTACGGTTTAAAAATCCAGTGTGTTTTTTATACTTATATGACATCTCAAACTGAATGAACTACATTTCAAATACTTGATATGCTAGTGGCTACTGTCTATTGACTATATTGGATAGTTTAGATAGAGAGCTACCTTTCTGAATGTGCTTTCAGGAAAATAAAAGTATTATTTCTTTCAAATACCAGTATAAATCTTATGTTTTACAGTGCGTCTGATATATATATAAAAAATTAGAAGTAATAATCAAGAATATTGGTAGAACAGTTCTATGCCCAATAGGGCTACAAAATTGAATCTGGGAACTTCAGAACAGAGGAAAATGAGGCCAGATTGAGAACCAAAAGATATAATTTATTGGCTGCAGTCTCTTCTGAAACAAATAAGAGCTGTTGGCATTCATGAGGCATGAGATGCCATACTCAATACAGAATTAATCTTGGCAGATCTGTCATTTAAAATTCTGTTTTCACGGAACAAATTTCTAAAAAACTGTTTCTGAAGTCATAAGACAGATTCTAAATGTGTGTCTAGACTTGGAATTCCATTTGAGCTATTTCCTTTCTCACTGCTGTTTTGGCCAGAAATTGTTTTAAATTCCCAGGGGTGCCGCTACAAGAGGTATGCTACAAGTAATGTGATAAAGTCAAAGAAATGAGCCAATTCCTGATTCTACATCAGTTTCAAGACAGTGTCCCTCCTTAAAAACTCTTTATGCTATCAAAACTATGGAACAGCACTTAGCAAGTTCTTGGCATGCATACATTAGGTCTTCTGTTGAATAGTTGGTGGGCTTGAACCACTGAACCACAGAGCCAACATAATGATTGCAGCCTAGAAAATCCTACAGAACTTGTCCGATTCAAATTTGACTCAACAACACTTAATAACCAGCATCCGTGGGCTTAACACTTGTAGAAGGGAGGAAAGAGGAGAAAGTGAGCTACAATGCAAACTCAAGTTCTGTAATCATTAACTTTACAGGGCATCTGAGTCGTCTGCCACTGGAATGAGACGGCTCGACCATTGCACCCTCAACTGAATCAGTCTGAAAAATGGACTGCCATAGAACTTTGTGACCTTAGATGAAGAAGCAGGAGTTCAAGCAAATCTGCTCATAGGAGCAACTGTGCAGCATATCAAATTGAATGAAAGAATATTAATTAAAAGATAAGCATTTCTTGAAAACATGTCAAAATCCTGGAAATCTCACATTGTATAAAGGAACTCCTGTAAAATGATAATAATATAAAAGGTGATGTTTCCATAAATTTGACATATTTTCAAGAATTGTCTTTTGATTAATATTCTTTCATCCCATTTGATATGCTACATATTATCAAGAAGTATTTATTATATATTAAATATGCTACATATTATCAAGAAATTTTTATTATATATTGTTGTTGTTGTTGAATGTCTTCAAGTCAAGCACGACTTACAGCAACTCTATGAACAAAAGACCTAAAGTCTTTCAAATACTATCGTTTCTCAAAGTTCATAGAGTTTCCAGGGGCATGCTATTTAGGAAGTGGACTTTAAATAAGTTATTTTTTATTTATTATTAATTGTGCTCATGCAAAACCTAATCTTGGACCAGGAAGCAGTATTCAGAACAGAGCAGGGAAACATTGCATGGTAGAATCAAGAAAGGTATGCATCAAGGATGCATCTTATCTTCATAACTTTATAGTCTATATGCAGAACATATCATTTGAGAAGTAACATTATGAGGAAGAATGTAGCATCAGGATTGGAGGAAGACTCATCAACAACTTTTTTATGAATATGACGCTTGCTGAAACAGAAGAGGATGTGAGGTGTATGCTGCAGAAGGTCAAGGACTATATAGTCTTTAATATGGATTGAAGCTCAACATCAAGAAAACAAAAATTCTCACCATTGGGTCAAATTGCAGCTTCATAATAGACAGAGAAGAGACTGAGATAGTTAATAACTTTAGCTTGCTTGGTTCCACACTCCACTTCATTGGCACTATCAATCAGAAAATAAAAAACAAAATAAAAAACAAATTGCATTGACAAAGTCTAGTGTTGAGGACATTTGTACAGTACTGAAGAGGAAAGATGTCAATCCGGAGACTAGTTTCACCTGACACAGGCCATGGTCTTTGCAATTACTTGCTATGCATCAGAGAGCTGGACAATGACTAAGGATGAAAGAAGAATCGATGCTTTTTACTTGTGGTGCTGGAGAAGAGGGTTGAACATACTGTGAACTGACAGGTGAACAAATAAGTTAGTTCTAGAGAGGGTGAATGCCAGCTACTCTCTGTAGGCAAGGATTCTGAAGCTCTGTCTTACATACTTTGGGCAGATAGTCAGGAAGGACCAGTCCTTGGAGCAGAACGTCATACTTGGAAGAGTGGAGAAGAGGAAGATCCAGGATGAGATAGATTGACGTAGTCACAGGGAAATCAGATTAGTTCTGTCAGAGACAATTAGATTGGTTCCGGATAGTGCAAGGTTCAGAGATATTGTACATAGGGTTGCTATGAGTGGCAAGTGACTCGACAGCACATAGCAACAATGACATGTAATTAAGGTCTAGTGGCTTAGTGGTGAGGACTTTTGCTTTTAATCCAAAGGCAGCTGTTCAAATCCACCAGCTATTCCACAGGGGGAAAGATGGGCAATCTCTTCCTGTGTAATTTACAGTCTTTGGAAACTCACTGGAGGGTCAGGTGTATGTCAGTTCTAACTCAACAGGACACCACCACAAAAACAGCTTTCTTTGCACACAAACACAAACAAGTTACCTTTATTTCCCTAAGAGGGTAAGTTGTTGTTGTTATGTACCATCAAGTTGCCTGCAACTCATAACGACCCTATGTATAACATCCCTAAACCCTGCTCCATCACTTGCAAATCATATTGTCTCTGACACATCAATCCCCATTACCCCAGTGACAGAATCAATCCATTTCATTGAGAGTCTTCTCCTGTGCTGTCCCTCCACCCTCCCAAGCATGATGTCCCTCTCCAAGGACTAATCCCTCCTTGTAACATGTCCAAAGTATGTCTGATGGAGATTCAGAATCCTTGCCTCCAAGGAGTAGCCTGGCTTCACCCTCTCTAGGATGAATTTATTTGTTCTCCTAGCAGTCCATGGTATGTTCAGTACTCTTCTCCAGCACCACAGCTCAAAGGCATCAACTCTCTTTCTATCATCCATAGAGGGTAAGAGAAGGTAATAAAAGGAATATTTTTTGTTTCCCTTTTAAACTGTTCACCTGAGTATTTATATACCTGTACTCTATTTCTTAACTTTCTCTCGGATATTCATAATTTTTTGTCAAGTGTTTGGTTTTAAGTTTCTCACAGACTGCTTTGGGAGACTGGTATTACTCTCCCTATTGTAAGATAAGATCAAGTGACACGACTATCCTTGTATTTCAAGACTAGTAAGTAAATGATTCAAGATTCAAATGCGTTCCTTACTCTGCTTTAAACTCAATTTTGGGAACAACTTTAGGATTCAAGAAGCAGTTTCAGAGGCAAAATACTGTTTTGAATATAAAATATGTTTTTAAATTTCCAGAATATAAAAGTCACTATATTTTGTAGTCTCCTACCCAAGTTGTTTTGCTATTTTTCACTTTTTCTGTGGATTTTAGTACCTAGGTTCCCCACCTTATATCATGCTGTTCCTTTCTCCACTATCCCAATGCAGTACTTCATGTGTAGCTTCATCTATTCTCATTTGATGGAAGACCTTCTTTTCATTGCTATTCCAGTCCTCAGTTGTATGTTTCTCTTTGTGTGCCCACGGCAGTAGCAGCATTTGTTTCTATAGTAACCATAATGTGCATCTCATGAGTTTCCCAACACCAAAGACTAGCAAAGTAATGTAGGATACTTTCTTTTTTATCATTTCTGGTTAGTAAGGTCAAGACAGAAAAAAAAATTGAAGGGAATTTTTAAAGAATGTAACTCAAACCATAAACAGTGTATTTCTTAAGCTTATTGGATTCATATGCTGAATAACCAAAAAAGGAAACCAATCATATTATGGTAGAGTCAGTTCCAATCCACAGAGGTAGGATGGAGCAAAACTGCCACAGAGGGTTTCCAAGATTATAATCTTAATGGCACTAGACAGCTCCATTTTTCCTCTCATAGAGTGATTGCTCAGTTCATACGACTGACCTTTCAGTTAGCAGCTAAGTTCTTAATGAAGGTTGTGTAGCCTAAAGACAGTGCTTTTAGCCACCAATTGTCGTATTTCATATATTGTTATAGGTCGTTATGAAGCTGGAAGAGAAGTCACTAGCGTGTAAAATTCCAGCAGGGGTATTTGTGGTGAACAGGTTTCAACTAAGTTTCCAGACTAAAAGGCTGAGAAGAAAGGCATAAAGATATCCTTTAAAACTCAGACAGTGAAAACCCTACAATGGCCAGACAAACCAGCAATCACTCATAAGGACAGTTCAGGACAGAGCAACATTCTTCTCTATAGTGCACAGAGGAGAGGAAACTTGGTGGTTATTGTTGTTAGGTGCCATCTAGGCAGGTATGACATAAAGACCCTATGACCAGCATCCTGTCCTATCCTGTGTCATCTTCACCATCTTTGCCCATCGCTGCAATCACTGTGCCAACCCATCTCATTATCTTTCACTGACATTCAACCCTTCCAAGCTTAAGTGGAACACAGCTAAACAATACAAAACTGGCATTATTCCCAGTCTTAAAGTCATTGTGAATTTGATTTATTAGTGGTAAAATGGAAAGATTTTTGTAATATGTATTTTTTAAATGTATGTAGAGAAAGCAGTGCTCCTTACTGCATTGTCTTAACATTCATTATTTTCTCACAAAGTCAAGCAAAGAAGTCAGTTTGTTTTATAAATGCTCCAAGTGCTATTTCCACTATGTGATGTCACCAGTGTCATGGTTACAACAATACTTCACAGAGCCTTGTTCCTGCCACTGGCCACTGATGCCATGGATCATGTGAGCATCTGAGTCACTAGTTACAAACAATAGATTCTCTACTGCAATCAAATTAAATGCATAGTCTTAATTGGGCACAGGTCTGGTGGCCTAGTACTAGGAAAATAAGCTTTGCTATTACTCATTATTGAGCAAGAATGAAACTCTTGTAGCCTTAAATTTGTTGAGGACACATCTATTTCCCTAAATCTGCCTGATAAAGCTTTGAATAAAAGAAACAAGGACTAAAAGGATACATTGTTGTCTATTCTCAATATGATCATGTGTTAAAATCATTCCTCCAAAAGTAATTTAGAATATACTTTTATATATTTATGTGAAGACTTCGCATTGCTTTTCTTTAAATTCTCGTCGTCATAATCATGGAAAGCTCAAATTTATTTTTCTACCCTTAAGGCAAAAAATAACTCTGGGCTTCAATTTGTATTTTTGCTAATGGAAAATGAAAGTCATCCGGACAAGTATGTTGTTGTTGATGTTATGTGCTTTCAAGTCACCTGTGACTCATAGTGACTCTATGTACAACAGCTCTGAAGTCTGCCCTGTCCTGAGACAGTTTCATTGACTCCGATACACCTATTCCCATTGCCCCAGTTACTGTAACAATCCATCTCATCCAGGGTCTTCCTCTGCTATGCTGTTCCTCCATCCTTCTGAGCATGATATCTTTCTTCAAGAGTCAGTCCCTCCTGGCCACACACCCAAAGAATGTGAGATGGAGCTTCAAAATATTAGCCTCCAAGGAGAAACTTGGTCTCACTCTCTCCAAGACAGACCTATTTGTTTTCTTGGTGGTCCTTGGTATGTTCAAGACTTTTCTCCAACACTAACCTCAAAGGCATCAGTTCTGATTATCCTTAGTCATTACGAAGCTCTCAGCATAACAAGTAATTGAGAAGACCAGGGACTGGATCGGGCACACCTTAGTCTCAAGACTGACATAGTTGCTTCTCAGTTCTCTAGAAAGGTGCCTGACAACAGATTTACCTAATGCAATTTGCCTTTTGATTTCCTGTCTGCTGATGCCAAAAGTGTTGATTATGGAGCCTAACAAGCTGTAATTGTTAAAAACTTCAATCGCTTCTCCATCCATCACGGTGCTGTCAATTAGCTCAGTAGTGAGAATCTTTGTCTTCTTGATGTTGAGTTTCAATTCATATTGAAGGCTGCAGTGGTTGACCTTTTACAGCAAGCACTTCAGGTCCTCCCCAGTTTTAGCAAGCAAGGTTGTGTCATCTGAACAACGTAGGTTGTTGATGAATCTTCCTCCAATCATGATGACACATTCCTTCTCATAAAGCCCAGCCTTTGAATGATTTGTTCTGCATATAGATTGAAAAGGTCTGGAGACAAGACATACCCCTGACATGCTCCATTGCTGATTCTGAACCATGCAATGTTTCCCTGCTCTGTTCTGAGGACTGCTTCCTGGTCCAAGTATAGGTTTTGCATAAGCACAATCAAGTGTTCTGGGATTCCCATACTTCTCAGGGTTAACCACAATTTGTTGTGATCTACACAGTGAAATGCCTTTGCTTAGTCAATGACACACAGACAGACATCCCTCTGGTACTCTTTGCTTTCTGCCAAGATCCAGCTGACACTGGCGATAATGTCTTTAGTGTCACAGCCTCTTCTAAACCCAGCTTATATTTCTTGTAGTTCTCTGATAATGTACTGTTCCAGTCATTTCTGGATAATCTTCAGGAAGATTTTGCTTGCGTGCTCTTGACAGCCTTTAAGACCAGCCAAAATAAAGGTGGGTGGTTGAAACGAATGCACCCAATGGTACCTCAGAAGAAAAGATATGCTCCTCTGTTTGTCCAAGTGTAAGAAACCCCTGTGGAGCAGTTATGCTCTGTAAGATATGAAGTCACTGTGAGTCAGAATTCAATGTGAGTCTAGGTATCAATGAGGCCACTAATTCAACTTCAGCGTTTATTGTCACTTAAGATTTTATTTCAACCACCCACCTTTAGGCTAGTCTTAAAGGCTGTCAAGCACAAACAATTTTGTGACCTAAGGACCTTGTTTCTGTTGTTATGTGCCATCAAGTAGACTATGACTCATAATGATCCTATGAACAATGGATCTGAACCATGCTTTATCCTGTGCCATCCTTGTCATCCTTGATATAAATGAACCCATTGTTATATTCATTGTGTTGACCCATCTTGTTGAAGATCTTCCCCTCTTTAACTGACCTTCCACCTTTCCAAGCATGCTGTCCTTATCTGGCCCCACCTCACAACATGCCCAAAGTATATGAGACACAGTTTCACTATCCTTGCTTCTAGGGAGCATCCAGGTTGCATTTTCTCTATGAAATATTTGTTTATTTTCTTTTTGTGGTCCATGGGACATTCATTACTGTTCTTCAGTACCACAACTCAAAGGCATCAATTCTTCTGTCATCATTGCTTTCAGGAAGATCCATGTTACTGTTGTGAGTTCCATTGAGTCAATTTTTAACTCACAATGACCAGACATAAGCCTTATCAAATTTTAGGGAAGCAGACTCCCATACTTTCATCCTAAAGAGCATCTACCAAGAGGGTTTGAAACACTAACCTTTAGCTTAGTAGCACTAAACATGAGTAAAGTCTTATAACTCTGATTTCCTGCTTTATTCTCCTGATAGGTTATTTAGAAAATTCATGATTGTCTGACCCAGTTTCACAAACTATCATGTCAACATTTTAATTTTAATACAAATAACCTAGGTATCAATTATGATTTTTCAAAATTCTTTTTAATAGAAAATGAATCCCAACCTTAAACTCTCCAAAGCTATTCCAGTACTCTTAGTCAGAAATGTTTTCCAGAATCCTCTCATTATCTAGTGAAACACCCTGAAGAGGTCTTTTTGCTATTTAAACCATAGTATTGCTTTTTTAAGGTCTATCAGTTGACAATACAAACACAGATGTCAAACTCCCACCCTTGTCCTTCTTCTAACAACCAGGCACTGGGAATATATGTTACTGTGAGTGACAGTTGTAGCACTCAGAGAATTGTAGCTTTAATGGTGCATAATTAGTAAAGGAATTTCAGATATCACCAATAATAACCACCCCTCACATTCAATATTGTTCATGTGGGAGCCAAGTTAAAGACTGGTGAATTACTTGTTTACCATCAGACTTCAGGTTCACAGAATTTGAAGTAAAAGCCAAATTTCCTTATTTTAGCTTTATACACTTTCCACTCTCAAAATGTAACAACTAATTTTGAAAATAATAGTTCAAATTTAATACACAGAGAATTTAAAGAAACTCCCAATAGTTCAGGGAACCAATTATTGTGGCAATCATAGTAGACAGATTCAAGCAACACCTAAAGCTAATTAGTGGAGGGAGTAGCTTTACACTTATTTTCTCATTTATTGCATTATTGATTTGTGTGGTATTGTTCAGTCAGCCTCCTGTTATTTTTAAAGTGGGCCTCCTGTGAGAACTCTGCCACTTCAAGTGGAAACAAAGTAATTTCAAATAATCTCCTAAACAAAAATGTTTAGACATTTTCCAAACCATTTCCAGATATGTAGGAATGAATTATTTGAAAATGAAGAACATTCTGTGGGCTACGAATTAGAATTGTCTATTCCAGTAACATTGCTGTCCCTTGGGTCTTGTACCTTGTGCACAATCTTGAGCAAGTTGTTAAGCAACTTGGCTTTGGCTTCTACCATTTTTAAATTAAGACACTAAAGAAGACAACCACATTGTACCTTTCATTAGAGAACATCCATATATTCAATAGTTTATTTCTCTTTTACTATTTTCTTTGTAGCATAAATTATGTCTATGCTACACTTTCTAGGGAACTTATTTTTTTTTAAATGAATAATAGATCCATATTGTTCTACTTTCAAAAAATAATGGTCAAGACTGTTCACCATCATGATTCAAGTTATTAGAGGATACAATCGTGGGAGTCTGTATTATTGGCTGTAGAGAAGATTATTCATTGTTCTGTAGGAGGATTATAGAGATGATTGCTCCTTAACTGTCAGGAAACGGCTCATCTAGAAACCTTTGGGGTAAGGGGGTGGCTTAAAAGGAAAAGTTTACTCATAAATACAAGTATATCTAGAAAATGTAAATTAAGTGGTCAAAAGTCAGACAGTTATAATGGTCATCGCTGAAATCTACACACAGAGGATTAGATAAGAAGCACACAAAAGAAGAACTGTGCCTTCTGTCCCAGTGAGGTGGTAAGCTGCTGAAATGCAACAAATGAGAGACTGAAAATAGGCCTGAAAATGGCAATATACTGCTGAGGAAAGCTCTTGTCGAGATCCAAAGAGCAGACCTTGTGTGCATACCCTGGAGAAATGACTCATCCCTTATTTAATGGCCCAATAGCCCCACTTACACCCACAAGTGGCCATCACCAGTATTAACAAGCTCATGGAATGTGAAATAAACAAGTAACACTTTCTGTGATAGGACTGGGCAGCTGATACTGAGTAGAATTTAGTTGATATTTGTAATCTGTTTTCTCCAATAACCTTATCTTGTACCCCAAAAGAGCAGATAAAGTCAAATTGGTAGCAGAGTAGATTATGTTTGATGAAATCCAAAGTAACATGGATATTTCCCTAATCTCCTCAAATAAAAAGTAGAGGCAATCACAGGTTCCTGGGTGTCTTCGTGTGTTACAGGTACACGTCATTTTGGGCTGCTAACAAAAAAGTCTGTTGTTCAAATCTATCATGTGCTACATAGGAGAAAGATGGACATCCAGTAAATTCCTGCAGCCTAGAAAACCCAGTGGAGGGTCAGCAGGAGTCAGGCTCCACAGCAGCTTTTTTGGACTTGTTTTGAGCTTTTTGTGGGTTTTGCTTTCTTTTCTTTTAAATTAAAATGGGAAAAGATCAAGAGTCTATCTGCTATACAGAGGTCTCTTAGAAGAAAAACTTAAGTGATCTACTTTCAAAAAAATCAGCCAAAAAAAATCAGCCACTGAAACCCTCTGTAACATGTACACATGCAATTGACACATTTGAAATTGCCATGAACCAAAATAAATTCCACAGGAACTAGTTTAGGCATAATTATTGCTCATTAATCTTTAGATCCCCCTACATGTATGATTAGAAATTGTAGGCCTAGGGTATGAGAAATCACAGAGACATTTATGAAACCAGAATACTCCTTGTGCAACAATTTGGAAAACACTGGACTGGAGGTCCCCACGTCTAGTTGTGCTGCCATCCCAAAGGCATATATGATTTGAATTCACCAGCTTCTCTATGGGAGAAGGATGGGCAATACCCTCCCACACAATTTTCTGCCTCTGAAAAACTAATGGAGGGTCAGCTATGGATTGGTTCAAACGTAAAGGTGCAGAACAACAACAATAATTTAGTTAGAGGAATAAAGTTTGGAAACCAAACTGATTCAGATACACAGGGAATTATTCTAAGGAAAGCTTTCCTCCTTTTTGGATAACAAAAGTGGCAAGAAGCTGTGTTGCAATTCCAGGGACATGCAGTTTGAATCCAACAGCTGCTCCAGGGAAGAAGGATGGGCAGTCTCCTTGAATGTGATTCAACTGCCTCTGAAAACTCACAGCAAGATCAACTATGGTTTGGTTCTGACTCAGTGGTACACACAACAAACACACACACATACACACACATATATAACTTTACATGTAGTGTGCAAGTCATTGTTTTAAGAACTTGGTGGTAATGGTGTTTGTTAGGTCCATCAACTAGACTATACAATTCATAGCAATCCAATGAATAACAGATCTGAATCTTGTCCTATCTTGTACTATACTCATGATCTCTGTCCTGATCAAATTCACTTTAGTAGTTCCTGCATTAATCCATCTCATTGAGGGTCTTCCTCATTTCATCATCTTTACTTCTAAGGAGGACTCATGTTTGCACTTCCTCCAGGACAGATTTGTTTGTTCTTTTGGAAGTCCATGAAATATCCAGTACTCTTATCCAGCAGAATAATTCAAAGGCATCAATTCTTCTCGGGTCTCACTCATTGACCAAATTTTGGATGCATTGAAAACAATTGAAAATACCATGACTTGGCTCAGGTGCACCTTAGTTTTCAAACTGATATCTTTGTTCTTTAGCACTTTGGAGAGATGCTTGACAGCCAATTTCTCCAAAGAAATACAGCTTTTGATTTCTTGATTATTGTGACCATGGATCTTGATTAAAGAAATGAAATTGTTGACACAGTCACTCTTTTCTCCATCTATTATGATGTTTCACATTGGTCCAGAGGTGAAAATTTTTCTTATTGTGCTCTTGATGTTGAGTTGTAACCCCTACTGAAGACTGAAGTCTTTGATCTTTTTTAGCTTACTTATACTTCAATTCTTTACTTTCTGGAAGCAAGATTGTGTCATCTGCATAATGCACATTGTTAAAAAGTCTTTCTCAAATTGTGATGCCATATTTTTCTTCATATAGTGCAGTTTCTTAAATATGTTACATGTGCTAAATACTATAATTTATTACTTTACATAGGTTAAAGTGTCTATTTTTTTTCAGTAATTCAATAAAATGGGAATCTCTGTAGTATAGATAACAAAAGTGAGGCACAAAGAAGTTATGCATGACAACTCAGCTAAACAAGCTCCAGTGTCCTTGTACTAAACCCTTCTACCATATTCAAAATGCCATATTTTACCCAGTGTTGCCACAATCCTCAAATAGAAGCGATGAGAAAAAAATCATAGGAATTAATGTAAGATTAATATTTGCTATGCTCTAAATAAAATAATTTACCACATTCCAGTGATTCCTAGTTTTACTCTCTTATATCTCCTTTAGTAGCCTAATGGTAAGAAGGTGTGCTGCAATCCTGAAAGCACCCAGTTCAAATCTACCAGCTGCACCATGGGAGAAGGATGGTAATCTCCTCCCATGTGATTAACTGCCTATGAAAAGCCACTGGAGGGTCAGGTATGGATTGGTTCTGACTCAGTGAATCATACTAAATACAAAATAAAATTCAGAGGTGTTTATCTGTACTTTATTACTTTTATTATTAGTTTTGAGTTTTCACTCTTAAATAACTGAGTCAACTACATTTTGATTAGATGAAAAGATGTATTTAACCTACAAAAGTAGTTCTGATGACACAGTGTTTCACGTGCTGTACTATTAATCAAAAGGGCAACACTAGTTTGAATGCACTAGTTGCTCCATGCTAGAAAGTTAGGGAATTTCCTTTCAAAGATTTACAACTACAGAAATCCCAAGGGAGGGTAATTATGAATCAGTATCAACTAGCCAGTGGTGGGGTTTTGTTTTATTCTGTTTGACTCGGTTTAATTCAACCAGATAAAAGACAAAACAAAACAAAGCCCCCCCAGGACCCCACAACTCCCCCAAAAAACCCAACTCACAAATGCTGGAAGGGTATCAGATTCCTATCGGAAGCAAAGTTATAAATAGTTTCTTTTTAACTAGCCTGTCTCACTTCTTATTGTCAAGGACCATGATCATCATTCCATCTTTAAAGACAAAAGTATATAATACATGATAATTCGGAATCCTCCTGGCTGAAAAATTTGTATTATATTGCTTTTGTATTGTTCAAATAACAGAACAGAAATAGTCTGTATGGTATTGTATTTGTATTGTGCAGATAACAGAGGACAAAAATGGTCTGTATTTCTGCTTTCCAGCTAGATATGATGGCTCAGTTCACATAAACAAGAAATGGTCTGGGATGTGTATTTTTGTGAATGTGCACTGTTTTGGTGTTTTTAATTAGTTTGTTCACAAAGTTTGAATACATTATGCTTGATACTATTCTTGAATCATATTGTGTTTCATACAATCACTCTGATGTATATTTTATAAAATTAATCACCTTGCCCATCATTACCTCTCTTTTCATCTGGATCCTTCCCATTTCCTTTCCCACCCTCCCTCCACACACTAAACTGTACAACCTTGTGGTTTTGTCCCTATGCATCCTCACCCCTCCACTCCCACCCTTTCCCACCTTGGGATCCCATACATGGTTTACTAATTATCCTTCTATCTTTTACAGTAATGGTCTTATGCTGTATTTGTCCTTGTGAGACTGCATTATTTCACTCATCATAATGCTCTCCAGCCTCTCCCAAGTTATGTAGTATTTTGCATAATTGTTGCTCCTGAGTGCTGCATAGTATTCCATTGTGTGAATGTACTACAATTTCTCAATCCATTCTGTGTGTTGTACATTTGGGCTGCTACCATGTTCGTGCAATGGTGACTAACACCTACTATGAACACTGGTATACAAATCTCTGATTATGTCTCAGTTGTCATTTCTTTTATGTATATCCCTTGTAGTGGAATAGCTATGTCATACAGAGTTTCTGTGTTCATTTTTTTTTAAGAAATGCCAAACTGTCTTCAAAAGTGGTTGTGCCATTTTGTAATTTCTCCAACAATGTATGAGAGTTTCCACCTCTCCACAACCTCTCTAACATTTATCACTTGCTGCCCTGCTAAACTTTTCCACTGCTATGGGGTGAAATGGTATCTCAGTGTGGTTTTGCTTTGTGTCTCTCTTTTGTCTGGGGTGTGTCTCGTCCTCTCTTGATTTTATTACTACCCTTTGATCAGTCCTTCTCAAACTCATCTAGTATCCTTCCCTAATGTTCACTTTAGGAGACAACTGGTGGCAAAGTGTGTAATGTATCTAAAGGTCAATAAGTCAAATCGATCAGTTATTCCAAAAAGAAGAAAATGGCCAATTTCCTCCTGTGAAGAATGACAGCCTCAGAAATGCAATGGCAGGTCATCACGAGTCCTAATTGACTCAACAGCACTGGGAATGTTCACTTTAGCTCCCCATAGTTATCTTCATAATGTCTGTTCTTCCCATTCCATGTGCTCATCCTTGTCATTCACATCCACTACCTTTGTTCCTGTGACTGTAAGCAGGAATACAAGAAGAATAAAAATCTATTTCTATAGATATGACCTCAACCTTGACCTTCCAATACTTACAATCGTCAACTTGCAGCTTTCTTGCCTTTCCTGTGCATAAATTAAGTTTAATTCCTGGCCAGTTAAACACAGACATAGCCACTACCTTCTGTCAATGAAAGCTTGTCACTAGGCAAAGAACGCGTTTTGGTGGTGCTAATAGACTAAAACATATTACTGTTGTTGGATATCATCAAACCAGAGCCAATCTGTAACTGACCCTCCAGTGGATTTTCAGAGTTAGTTAATTGTACAGAAGGAGACTGCTCTTCTTTCTCTCAAGGATACAGCTTGTGAATTTAAACCATGTAACTTTGGGTTGCTAGGACAACTCCTTATTCCAAATTTTACTTTATGAAAACAGAATTTTTTTTCCATGATCCTAAAGCATCTTACATCTTATTAAATGTTAAAAGGCTTGTGCTGTATAATCATATATGGGAAATTTTAAAGCTTGTATTTATGGCTTTAATTACATTAAATACTATAAAAAGTGATAAAAGCTAAAAACCACAAAAAATTCCATTTCTTTTACTAAATGTTATGATGCTTGTGGCAATGTGTATTTTTATGGTTTTTCTCTTTTTAAGTAAATATATATATATCTATATTTAATATAACTCATTTTTTACTATTTTTTTCTCAAATTGCATAAGCTGCAGGCCCCCTATAACCTAAATTTGTTCTTGCTACTCTGTAGAAACATTTAGAATTCTCTGTTATATAAGATTTCACTAAATATTTCTTTAAACTCTCTATTCCTTCATCTGGACTCCTGTAAAACCAATTCAAGACTTCATTATATGTAAGTTAGGCCATGTGCAATTTCTTCCTAACTGGTTTCCCTGCTACAGTTATTTCTTCTACATTACTCTGAGAGAGTAGTTTATCTAAAATAAAACCATACAAGGAATACTCTGTCATATAAAAGATTGAGTCTAATTTTGTCACATGATGTTATTGACTGAATTGGCTTGTTGTGTCAGAATCCATCAGTCACTTAGCAAGAGAAAGGCAGGCAATATCTTCCTTCGGGAATTACAGCTTCCCAGAAACCCACTGGAGGGATGGTAAACTATGAGAAAGTTCCAACTTGAAGGCAAAGAGGGCATTTTTGTTGTATGTTTGGCTTTTTATTTTGGTCAGTCCCTAAAACACATATTGGAACCCTAGCTTCTGTATCTACGAATGCAATCCTGTATGGAAACAGGATTTTCTCTGATATATTAACAAAGCCACACAAATGTTGGTCATATTCTAAAATAGAAAAGGCTGCATAGACATAGAGTCAGGATTTACAAAAAGAGGCTAGATGTCATATAAAGATAGTCAAGGAAAACCTGGGCTACAAGAAGCTGAGACTAGAATCTACCCCTAGAATCCACAAAAGGAAGGTCTTTAGCCAACTGAATTTAAGCTTCCACTCACTTGTAGAAAGTGTGCCACAGCAGTGATAAAAACTTAAGACACGACTTATAGCCCTGTTCATAATCTGGATCTTCACCTATAGCCTACCTCTTCACTCATCATTACTTTCACATCTATATTCAAGCATTATTTAACTACATATATTTTGAAGACTTTGGCCCCAGTATCTCTTAGGTTTATTTTAATTTCCTCAGTCAAATAACTCTTATTTATCCATTAAACTGAATCTTGTATATACCTCATCAACACATATTTATAATAGTGTTTCTACTTTTGTCTCCCTGTTAACATCATCTCCTTGAAGGTTGAGAATAGTCACTTTTGTGTTTGCAATACCTGAAGAAATAGCCCTCAGGTAACAGACACTTTTTCAAGAATAAATTAACTTCCAGCAACATACTTGAAGAACTGTAAAAGGTTCAGTCAAGAAAATACATTGGAAAGAGAAATTAATGTTAAGAATTATTTCAGCAAAGCATACTAGAAGGAACTAGTATAGGCATTTCAGGGACTTGTCTGGGGGATTTCTGGGAAGCTAGTGGTAGGGAGTTGCACAGCCAAACAAAGTCCCGAGATTTGGATGCACAGCTGCTCAACAAGAGAAAGATGGAAAATGTCCTCTGAAAACCACTGGAAGGTCAACTATGAGTTGGTTCTTCTTGACAGATATTGCTTGAGGGGCTTATCTAAGGAGCTCTGGTGATTCAGTCCCCAGGAAGCTGTGTTGTTAATCCAAAAGAAATATCTCTCTCGTGGTTCAAATCCACTGTGGTTCCACTAAAGAAAGCTTGATAATCTTCTCTTGCGCCATTTGCTGCCATGAAAACCCACTGGAGGATCAATGTGTTGTCACTCTTTGAGTTGACGACTCATTGTCAATGTCATTCAGTGGCAATGAATTTTTCTGAGGAATTTAGGGCTTATATGTTCTATCTTTAGACTTCTCTTTGGAAAAGAAGCCTCGTGTAACATGTCAGGCTGTTAACTAAAAGGTCCTAGTGTGAAACCATCAGTGACTCTGAAGGAGAAATACGGGCAATTTCCTCCCTTAAAGATTTACAGCTTTAGAAATCCAATGAAAGGTCATTATGAGTCAAACAAGATTCAATGGCTGTGAGCTTCGGTTAGCTTTTCTTTTGGGAATATTATTGGTTTTAAAATTCGAAAAGGTTTCAGAACAGAAAAACAAAAACAAAAACAAAAACAACCTGAAATTTGACGACCAGGTAATCTCTTGATATTCTAAATTGAGAAAAAAGGTTTAAAGATATTAAAAATGTTGGCTTTGTTTGTTCCTATTTAAAGACAACATATACTTCCCCAGAGCTTCACTGGGCAATGAGATTGGCATCAAAGTGCAAGTGGGTCAAGCCCAAGTACCAGTTAGCTATTTTAGTCCAAAAGTAGGGGGTGTACAATCAGATTGTCATTTGCAAGATAGAGTTTAGTTAGTGAAGTTTTAGGTTAAAGTTAGGACACATTTTCACTTATTTATATCCCATAAATAATCACATCAATGTAGTTAACTAAATACTTCAATAACATACTCATAACGGTTACCAAGATGCCAAAGAAGATATAATTTTACCCAGGATATGGTAGCCTGAGATCCAGAAGTAAAGTATCTTTTTAGGGAGATCTTTATTGAAAATACTTACTTTTAAATACTTTATCTTAAATTTTTAAAATAAATTAGGTAAACTATTTCCCATATAGCATTAAGTTGCACAGCAATTTTAGGTTTCTAGATTATTTAATGTATTGCTTATGACACAGAAAATACTAACAGTACAACTTTGCTGAAAATGTGTTTTGACAACATGAACTTTCTCAAATTCCACTAACCACTATTTTGTGGTGTTAGAGAAGAGTTCTGGATATCCCATGGATGGCCAGAAGATCAAATTGAGGAAAAAATGCAGGATGGCAAAGCAGCCTTGGATGTGTTGTTAAGAGATGTTATTCCAGCAAGGAGTTGGAAACAACCTAAATGCCCATCAGCAAATGAATGGGTAGAGAAGCTGTGGTATATTCACACAATGGAATACTATGCTGCATTGAAAAACAAGGAACTCATGCAATATCATTCAAAATGGGTGACCCTGGAGGACATTATGCTGAGTGAGGTATC
>NW_006399755.1:23472367-23478781 GCF_000299155.1 Elephantulus edwardii
CCATGCTTGGCAAGATGCAAATTCAGTGAAGGAGAGGAAGATCCACAACATGATGGATTTACACATTGACTGCAGCAATGGGCCCAAGTGTGTCCGAAGTAATGAGAATGGCATAGGATAGGGCAGAGTTCAAATCTGTTGTTCATAGGGTCACTGTAAATTGTACTCCACTCAATGGCTGCTAACAACAAGAACTATGAGTCTAGCAATTTCCATCCCATTAAAGTTGTAGCCAGTCTTTCAAATTGATGTTCAAAATTATTTCCTTCAAATATTTACTAAAAAACAACAAAACCCCCCAACAACAACAAAAACAAACCACAAAGAAAACCCCAATCAAGATTAAGATTCCTCCATTAAGGCAATCAACACAAACTACAGGATGCCTAAAGTTGATAGAAACACCATTCAGTCCCATGGACTTCCAAAAAAACAAACAATATCTTAGAAAGGGTGTAGTCAGAGCCCTCTCTGGAGGCAAGAATGATGCAACTTCACCTCACATACTTTTGTCATGCTGCTAGGTGGGGCTATTCCTTGGAGAGGACATGATGCTCAGAAATGTGGAGGGTGGGTGAAGGAGAGTAAGACCCTTGACCAGATAGACTGACAGTGACTGTCGCAATGGGCTCTAGTGCGTCAGGATGTTTGAATATGGCACAGAATAGGACAGGGTTGAGATCTGTTGTTCATAGGGTCGCTATGAGTCATACTCAATTTGACTTCACCTCACAACAAGAGCTCAGTATTCAGTTTTTTATATTCTTCTTCTGGAACATAATTTCTTCATTTCACAATAGATATCCAGTCATCTTTAACATTGTTTTTGTTGTCGTGTATCGTCAATTCAGAACCAACCAAAAGCTGACCCTCTAGCGGGTTTTCAGAAGCAGTTAATCACACAGGAGGAGATTACCCATCCTTCTCCCGCGGAGCAGCTGGTGGCCTCAAACCATGTGTCTTCAGGATTGCAGCATAGCTTCTTGCTACTAAATAAGTAAAAATGTTTAGGCCTGCGAAAGCCTTTAAAATAATTTTTAAAAACACCTTGCCATAAAGTCTGAACCTGCTTATAGCTGACCCACCACTGGGTTTCTAACACAGTAAATCACTTGGGAAGAGATTACTCATCTTTTTCCTGAGTAGCCATTGTGAATTTGAGCTGACAGGTTATTGCTACCTCTGGGGATGTTGTTGTTAAGTGCCTCGAGTCAAAATACAGATTACAACACCAAAGCTCTCTAATTTTCAAAACTATATCAATATTTTAAGGATGGTTTAAAATATCATTGTTGTTGTGTACCATCAAGTCAGAAGTGACACAGAGCTGACTCTCCAGCGGGTTTTCAGAGGCAGTTAATCTCCCGGAAGGAGACTGCCCAGTCTTCTCCTGCAGAGCAGCTGGTGGCCTCCAACCATGTGCCGTCCGGAATACAGCACAGCATCTTGCCACTAGGCCACCAGAGCTTTCTAATCTACCATGACCATTTGTAAATCCATGCAGCTATGAGATAAATGAGAAACACTTCAAAAGGCAGTGCAGAGTGTTTGTTGGAAAGAGATTGAAATACATATTTCAAATCCACACTATTTCAGTTGTGTGACTTTGAGAAGACACTAAATCTTTAAGTCACAGTTTCTGCAGAAGTTAAAATGAGGTTAAAAATAATTCTTCCTTTATTGAACTAAGAAAATCAAATGAGAAAATGCATTTAAGTAGCTTAGCTTAATTTCTGGCCAGCCCTTCATGATTCTCAATGCCCTCTCTTAACCAAGGGAGAAACTGAGTGTTCCTTTAATTTTTTAATTCAAAACTGGATCCTCAGTCCTTGCCAATCATGGTTCCTAGTTGTATTTCAAAATGCACAGCCTAATTATCTCATTTGCTTCCAAATTAGTTCAAAGAAAAACACCCTGACTGTACAATCCATGTTTCTCTGCAGACTCTTGCCTCCTTGGTTTTTGTTTTCCTGGGAACCTTCGCTAGCTTTTTGATGAAACAGTTATTAGTGCTGTGTATGTAAAAGGAAAAATGAAATAGATTGCCTCTTCTTACTACAGTTGTAAGTTAGCTTTTTTAAGTTTGACTTTTCATGGTTTTCTTAGACTTTGAGAAAACCCATTTTTTTATAAATCCACGTATTTTCAGAGTCCTGGGAACTTTGAACAGAGAAGTTGGAAAGAACCGTTGGTGTCTCAGGTTTAGTCTCTGAGTATTCTCTTTGTTTTTCCATATGGAAGTTATATAAGCTGCAACCACTAAGGAACCCAAAGAGCTGCATGCTGCATTGCTTTAAAAAAAGCTCTTCTGTTTCCTATCCAGCAGGAACTGGGGGAATTTTCTGTTTACTAGGAAGACTGTTAGGTAAGCTGCTTAACCAGTTTTACTGAAAGATTCAACACAGATTTAAATAGCGAAACAAATCCAATTACAGGGGCTAGCCAGGTTATAACAGAGACCTGTTTCCAAGTGTGGGAGCAGAGTTTGCAGGTAAGTTGGAACAGGTGCACGGAATTCTTATATAGCCTTACGTTAGCACAAGAAAATACTAAAAATCTTTTCAATGAGTTAAAAGCTACACACATAATGAGAGAAGGTGATTGTGAGGATGTGTTTGTTTTTACTAGGGTTTGGTTCCACCATATCAAAGTGAGGATGAGCATGTGGCACTGTGAATCAATAGGCCCTGAGTCTCCAGTGCCTTGAATCTGCTAACTGTTACACAGGAGAAATGTGAGCAGTTTTTTCTTGTTAAGATTTACAGCTTCAGAATCCCAAAGGAGGGTTGCTACAAGTTAGATTCAACTAAGAGTATTTGTTTTAAAAGGCAAAGTGGAGTTAGCCTGAAATTGGACATTTGTAACCTGCAAACTTCTACATTTCACTTACTCTATAATTTTATTCTGTGGTCTAAATTCAAAGGAGGTGTTGGGATTTTTTTGTTTGTATTTTTTTTCTCTCCTTTACTTCCTCCAAAGGCTCTAAAGAGCTATTGTTAAAGGTTGTTAAAGGGTAGGAGTTCAGACTTACTCATGGTTTTATTCCAAAAGCACGGAGCACATGCAGACATTTGAAAAGCGCGAGAATATACAGTAGGAAAATGAGCCAACTGTCCTTTTTTCTCTAGTGAGAACACCTTAAAGCTCTTCTCATTGTCCTTAACTCACTTTGGTGTTAGGTGTCGTTGAGCCAAATACGAGCCATAGCGAACCTATGAACAAGAGATCTGAACCCTGCCCTGTCCTGTGCCATCATCACAATCTCTGACACACTTGAACCCATTGCTACAGTCACTGCCTCAGTTCACCTAGTTGAGGGTCTTCCTTTCTTTCTCCATCCTTTCCAAGCTTGATGTCCTTTTCCAAGGGGCTCTTCTATCAACATGCCTAAAGTATGGGAGAAAAAGTTTTATTACCTTTGTCTCCAAGGAGAATTCGGGCTGCACCCTCTCCAAGACATACCTGTTCTTTTGGCCCTCCATGGGATATTCAGTACTCTTCTCCAACACCAGAGTTCAAAAGCATCAATCTTTCTTCTGTCATTCTTATTCAATGTGCAGCTTTCAGCAGCATAGCAAGCAAATGAGAAGACCGTGACCTGATGAGGCATTCCTTAGTCCTCAAGCTAGCATAGTTGATCCTCAATAATTTAGAGAGGTCCCTACCTTCAGAATTTTCTCAGAGCAATACATCTTCTGATCTCCTGACTGATTGTATCAAATGTATTGATTGTAGATCCAAGTAAGATGAAGTCATTGGAAGTTTCAATCTTCATCTATCATGTTGCCTATAAGTTCAGTGGTGAGAATATTTGTTTTCTTGATGTTGTGATGTAATCCGTATTGAAGTTTTCAGACTTCGATCTTCTGCAGCAAGGGCTTCAGTTCCTCCTCACTTTCTCCAAGCAAGGTGTATCATCTGCACAACAAAGGTTACTCATGAATCTTCCTCCAGTCCTGACACCACATTCTCCTTTATAGGGCCAAGCTTCTTTAATAATTTGCTCAGTGTAAAGATTGAATAGGTATGGAGAAAGGAAACAATTCTAACATACACTTTTCTTAATTTTAAATGATTCAGTGTTCCTTTGCTATGTTTGCATAATAGCTTCTTGGTCTCAGAATAGGCTTCACATGAGCACAATTAAGTGTCCTGGGACTCCTGTTCTTCTCAACATCAGCCATAATTTGTTATGATCCACATGGTCAAATGGTTTTGCATAGTCAATAAAGTACACATAGATATTCTTCTAGTATTCTTTACTTTCAATCAGGATATATCTGACATCAGCAATGATAGCTCTGGTGCCACGGCCTCTTCTAAAACCAGCTTGGCATTTGGACAGTACTCTATGTACTGTTCCAATCCATTTTTGAGCAATCTTTAGCAGTCATTTGCTTCCATGTGATATTAATGATGTTATTCAGTAATTTACACATTCTGCTGGATCACTTATCTTGGGAATGGAAACAAATATGATTCTCTTCCCATCAGTTAGCCATGCTGCTGTTTTCCAAATTTCCTGGCATAGACTGGTCAGCTCATCTAGTGCTGTCATTTGAAACATATCAATTGGTACCTACATTGATGCCTGGAGCCTTATTTTTTCCCAATGCTTTCAATGCAGCTTTAACATCTTCCTTCATTACCATTGGCTCTTGATCATATGGTACTTCCTAACTCACTTTAGATTCTTTCCAATCCCAGACTAATGGAGAGAATGAATAAGTTTTACACCAAGAAAAGAGTTAATATAATAAACTACACCACAAAGAGTAATACTATCACTAAAATTTTATTCTAATTTGATCCAATGTTTATTGGACTCTTACTAGTTAACAATTTCATAGTAAATGAAGAATCAAAGAATTTTAAGTAATAGACTAATTCTGTTCTACATTAACAACAATTATATATACACTGTTATTATGTACCATTTAGTCTGAACCCAATTCATAGCTGTCCCTTCAGCAATTTTTTGAAAGTCATAAATCACATGAGAGAAGATTGTCCATCTATCTCCCACAGCACAGATGACAGATTCACATCACTTGACTTTGAGCTGTCCTTCCCACTAGGCCACCAGAGCTCTCTATATGTACATTGTTGTTGTTGTGTACCATCGATTTGGAAAGAACCCATAGCTGACTCTCTGGTGTTTTCAGAAACTGTTGATTGCATGGGAGGAGACTGCCTGCCCTTCTCCAGTAGAGCAGCTTGTGGAGTCGAACTGCGTGCCTTTGGGATTGCAGCACAGCTTTGTGCCACTAGGCCACCTATGGGTACACTAGTATAATATAAAATAACTGTTATCCTGTTGTTGTGTGATGATGAATTGGAACTAATTCACAACTGATCATCATGTTGCTTTTCAAAGGCGTAGATCACATGAGAGGAGACTGCCCATCTTTCTTTTCCATAATATATGTTTGATTCAAACCATTTATCTTTTGAGTGGCAGCACAACTTCTTACCATTAAGTCACCAGTGCTCCCTATAGAGTGATTAGTTTCATCAATAAAAGTTCCTTTTAAAAATTTATGTATATTGTGCTTTATAGAATTAATTACTATGAGACTCTGAGTATTGCATTAGAGTGCCAAGAAGCCAAAGCTAAAGGAAGAAACCAAGAAATCAAAGAGCTGAACAGAAAATTTCAAAAGGCAGCCTGGGACAACAAAGCAAGATATTATAATGAAATGTGCAGAGAGCTGGAGTCAGAAAATCAAAAGGGCCAAACTCACTCAGTGTTTCTTAAGCTGAAGGAGCTGTAGAACAAAATCAAGCCACAGGTAGCAATACTTAAGGATACTTTGGGTAGAATGTTAAATGATCAAGAAAGTATCAAAATAACATGGAAGGAGTACATAGAGTCACTGTATCAGAAGGAATTGGCTGACACAGAATAATTTCATGAAATGACATATGAGCAAAAGCCTATGGTGATGAAGGAGGAAGTTCAAGTTGCTATGAAAGAATTGGCAAAAAACAAGGCTCCAGGAGTTGACAGCATACCAATTGAGATATTTCAACAAACAGACATTGCCCTGGATGTGCTCACTAAGTTGTGCCAAGAAATCTGGAGGACAGCCAGCTGGTCAACTGACTGGAAAAGATCTATATTTGTTCCCATTCCAAAGAAAGGTGACCCAACAGAGTACGGAAATTATAAAACAATATTATTGATACCACATGCAAGCAAGGTTCTGCTGAAAATTATCCAAAAACGTTTGAAACAATATGTCAACAGAGAACTGCCAGATATGCAGGCTGAATTTAGAAGAGGTCATAATACTAGAGATATTATAGCTAATGTTAGATGGATCTTGGTAGAAAGCAGAGAATACCAGAGGAATGTCTATCTGTGCTTCATTGACTATGCAAAGGCTTTTGACTGTGTGGATCACAACAAGC
>NW_006399755.1:23479431-23481169 GCF_000299155.1 Elephantulus edwardii
GTGGTGCTGGAGAAGAGTGTTGAATATATCATGGACTGCTAGGAGAACAAACAGGTTTGTCCTGGAGAGGATGAAGCAGAATGCTCCTTGGAGTCAAGGATTCTGAAACTTCGTCTGACATATTTTGGGCATGTTGCAAGGAGCGACTGGTCCTTGGAGAGGGACATCACGTTTGGCAGAGTGGAGGGAGGGTGCAGGAGTGGAAGACCCTCGATGAGATGGATCGATTCTATGACTGGAGTGGTGGAAATGAATGCGTTTGAGACGGCTAGGTTGGCACAGGATAGAATGGCATTTAGAGCTCTTGTACATAGGGTCGCTATGAGTCGCAAATGACTCCAGGGCACATAACAACAACAAACTATTTCTAGAAACACCCGATCTTTTTAAGTCTCCATTAATACAATTTTTTTAATATCTCCCTTGCCCACTGCTGCTATCCTAATATTATATCCCCTTCCCTTTCTCTACCCTTTCTCCTTTCTCCCTTCACCTTTTGAATATTTATACATATCTTGCTCAGTTATCCTTCTATCTTCTCAATAGTGATCTTATGATGTAGTACTTGTATTTGTCTTTCTATGGCTGAGTCCTTTCACTCAGCATAATGCTTTTAAGATTCTCTCATGTAATACAGTACTTTAGTAAATCATTGTTCTTTAGTGCTATTATTATTATTAGTGCTGTAGTATTCCACTGTGTGCATGTACCACAATTTCTTAATCCATTCATTTTTTTAAATGGGCATTTGGGCTGTTTCCATTTTCTTGCTATTTTGAATAACACTACTATATCTCTGTTCATATCTCAGTTCTAATTTTCTTTGAGTATATTTCTAGCTAAATCAAGTCTGGAAGCAGGAGCGGGCATCCACTTCCGAAATGGCTTGCCTCTGGAAACTCTATGTACGAACAGTGCTCAGGCTATTCGTTCACAGGGTCGCTATGAGTCGTCTATGACTCGACGGCATCAAACAACAACAAACAACATATTTCTAGCAGTGGAATAGCTGCGTCATATGGGATTTCTTTGTTCAAATTTTTGAGGACATGTCAAATTGTCTTCTGTACCAGTTGTACCATTTTAAAAATCCCATCAACAGTATGTAAAAGTTCCAATCTCTTCACATCCTCTCTAACAATTAATTTTTGCTATATTATTAAACCTTGCTACTGCTGCTGAAGTGAGATGCTATCTCACTGTTTTGATTTGAATCTTTTTGATTGCTAGTGATTTTGAACATTTCTTTATGTGTTTATTAGCCATCTGAATGTTCTTCTTTCTCAAGAGTCATCCATGTCTTTTACTCATTTTGTGATTTGGTTATCAGTCTTTATCTTGTGGAGGCCCAATAGTATTTGTAAATTTTATTTATGAGACCCGTGTCTGAAATGTTATTGCCAAATGGTTTTTTATCATTTCTTGGCCTTTTTTTTCCACACCCTATTGGAGAAAGTTTTTGATGTGCAAAAGGATTTGATTTTAAGAAATCAATATTCATTGATTTTATGCTCTCCTGGTTGAGTATTTTTTGGTTATGTATGCAATCGACATATTTCAGGTAACAGATGCTGCCATGGATGTGCTCACCAAGTTGTGTCAAGAAATCTGGAGAACAACCACTAGGCCAACTGACTGGAAGATATCGATATTTGTTCCTATCCCAAAGAAAGGTGACCCAACAGAATGTGGAAACTACAGAACAATCTCACTGATTTCACATGCAAGCAAGATTTTA
>NW_006399755.1:23482254-23514391 GCF_000299155.1 Elephantulus edwardii
GATGGGAGTGTCAGAGACAGCGCAATTGGCACAGGACAGAGTGGAGTTTAGGGCTGTTGTACGTAGGGTCGCTATGAGTCGCAGGTGACTCGACGGCACATAACAACAACAACAAATGTATGCAAGCCTATTTATACCATAGGGTCAAGACTTCTAATTTTTTTATTATAGAACTGTATTTCTTCTGTCAATATGCTGTCCTCAGGTAACATGGGGTTATTGTGATGCTGAACTTTGTGCCACTGGGGTTACCCATGTTGGATGGTTACCCATGGACAGTGTGTGGCGGAGCTCTTAGTTTAAGACAGGTTTGGGAGCAGGAGTGACACCCACTTCCTAAACAAAATGCCTCTGGAAACTCTATGAACTTTAATAAACCTCAGTAATTATAGAAAGGCTTTAACCCTTTTATTCATAGGGCAGCTATGAGTCATGCTTGACTTGATGGGAATTAACAACAGAACTATATTACTTGTTAATGCAGATGCTCAAAGTTCCCAAACTGAATACTACATTCTACAGCAAAAGGAATATGTTTGTTCCCTCAGAATAATGGTTTTATAGGGATGGGAAAATTGGAAATTGGCTTTCTAAATTGAAGATATTAAGGCATGAGGCATGAAGTAGCTGACTTACTCACTTTCATGAATGTAGTTATTAGTGAGATGATTTTAAGGAGAAAGTTGATTCTTCAAATACAAAGGCTAATGGCTAGAAAAGCCTAGAGGTGTTCTGTGGTGTAAAGGGTTCATTGTTCAAAACAGTTTTCCTAGCAATTGGATTTTATTTTGTCACATGGATGGGCAGACATGCATATGGAATGCATTAGCCTATTTACAAGAGCGTAGGCTAGTCTTGCCATTAAACTGAGTGGAATTCAGCAGTAGAAAGTGAAAATCTCACTACTAGCAAAGAAGTATAGTATGTTGAGTGCAAGTCCTTCAGGGTCAAAGATTCCTGCATAATTCAAACCTCAGCATACAGAAACAGCAGTCTTAACAGAGAACCAGAGAACTGACATGGGACAGAACTGACCTTGGGGCTGCTACCCCACAGACCCAGAAGCAGGAAACTACATGCAAATTTGTATGAGTACTGGTGGTGAGTCATCATAATGGACAAGATTAAGAACTTTGTAACACTGGCCTAAATCCTTGATACTGAAGCCTGAGGTTACTTTTAGCATGCTTTGAAAGCTGTCCTGACTGAGAGATTACATACCCCTGTCAACCTTTTGACTTCCCTAATAAATACCACAATTGTGATAACAAAACCAAAAGCTCTCTCTCTCTCTCTCTCTCTCTTTTTTTTAACAGAGGAGGCTTAGGTGCAATAGTGTGCAACTATTATAAAGGTCAATAATATAAATACATCAGCTGCTCTAAAAAGATGGGCGAAAAGTCAGAAATTTTGTCCCACTAGGATTTTCAGCCTTGGAAACGCAATAGAGTATCAACATGATTCAGAACCAAGTCAAAGGCAGTGGACTTGGTTTTGGTTTTCCTTTATAGTATAGAGTCAAAACTGACCTATGGCAAAGAGGGACTGGTCCTTGGAAAAGGACATTATCCTCAGAAGGGTGGAGGGACAGATCAGGAGAGAAAGATCCCGGATGAGATGGATTGATACAGTAACTGGGGGAATGAGTGAGTGTAGGTGTGTCAGAGTCAGTGAGACTGGGAAGGTTCAGAGCTGGTATACATAGGGTAACTATGGATCACAGGTGACTCAGTGGCACATAGCAACAACAACAACAGCAACCAACAACAACAACAGCAACCACAAGTCATTTTTAGCCAAGCTTTGCATTTTATTCCAGCTTGTTACTCTGTCCCTCAAACTGATCTTATCCAAAGATATACTTTAGACACATGAGAAATTGCATTGCCATTGTGTAGCACTGAACCACCATAAAATAAATAAAACAAAACCACTGAAAAATAAAGGGTAGTAGTGAGTAGGAAGAATGATGCTCATGTGTGACTTTCTGATAAGCAGAGGTATATTTTTTTGTTCACCCTTCCGTAACGTGTTATATGTATAAAAGAATAAACAAAAATATTCTAGCCCTAAGGTCTGCCTGATACAGGCCATGGTTTTTCCAATCACTTGATATGCATCAGAGAGTTGGACAATGACTAAGGAGGATAGAAGGAGAATTGACGATAGAAGGAGAATTTGAGCTGTGGTGCTGGAGAAGAGTATTGAATGTACCATGGACTGCCAAGAAAACAAACAGATTTATCCTAGAGAGGCTTCAACCAGGCTACTCCTTGGAGGCAAGGATTCTGGGGCTTCGTCTGACATACTCTGGACACGTTGTAAGGAGAGACAGGTCCTTGGAGAGGGACATCATGCTTGGTAAGGTGGGGGGACAGTGCAGGAGGGGAAGACCCTCTATGAGGTGGATTGATTCAGTGACTGGGGTAATTGGGATGGGTGTGTCAGAGGCAATGTGATTGGCAACAACATTTATTTTAATCTTCCGTTTACTTTTTCAACCACTACTTTTCAAAGTATATTATGAATTAAGCAGCAGTACTCTAATTTCTTTATATTTAAAGCACAGTTATAAAACTTACTCCATTTTGGGTCTGAAATTATTGTTATTAAAGTGCCTTTCTTCTTAGTAACTATAAGAGTTATATCAATCACAAGAACATTTACACAAAGAATTTTCATATCAACTTGAATTTAAAGTATTTAGGGAAAGAAACTCTTTAGGATTTGGCTGAAAATAATTATTGCATGACCATCATTTATACTATATCCCTTGAAAATGATAAATTACATATCGTATACATCATTTTAAACATTTGGATTACAAGCAGCAGTGAGGAATTTGTTTTCTTCAAGAAAAGAACCTAATTTGAAAATATTTAGTTAACATTTACATATTATATATCTATTATGTAAGGCACATGAAAATTATATATTCATTTATTCTTTCAATCTTCTGGATACCCACGGAGTCAGACTGTGTGGAGTCATATATTAGGTACTGTTTATACAGCAAAGCAAAAATAAGACATGGCTTTCTCCTCAAGTTACTCATGGCCTAGGAGGAGGACAGGAAAGCAGCATGTTTATGTTGTTGTTGTTGTTGAGTACCACAGAGTCAGAACCGAACCACAGCTGAGCCTCCATCGGGTTTTCAAAGGCTGTTAATTGCTTGGGAGGAGATTACCCATCCTTCTGTGGAGCGGCTGGTGGCCTCAAACTGCATGCCTTTGGGATTGTAGCACAGCTTCTTGACATTAGGCTGCCAGAGTTCCCTATGTTTATGACAAGATGCATGTATATTACATATAAAAAAGCTCAAAGAGCACTTTAGAGTCTACAGCAGAGACTGTGAGCTCTACATTCATCTTGAAATCGGCAATGCATCCAAGATAGAACATTGTGTTGCACCCTGAAAATTCAATTGAGAAAGGTCAAATCTTAAACTAGCTGAATAAAGCATAGGCATAGATAGTTATGTTCTGAAAGATATAAAATAGCTTTCTTTCTGGCTGTGACTGAGTTTTGGAGAAAGCTAAATAACAAGAGAGGTAAGGTCTGATATTAAAAGGTTTCAAAGAACACACTCAGAATTACTGGCTTTGGATGATAATGTAAAACAAACCAGTGTCAGGACACTTTCAAAAGGCAAGATAGTTTTCATAGAACACTGAGGAAATGCTGGGCATTTTTGCATATCTGTGAGTACTGTATGATCTTTAAAAAAAAAATGTCACCACCTAAAGTGTGAGTAGTTTAAATTTTTCGGTAGATGAGAGCTGAGTCACATGATCTCTAAACTGCTAAGCTACGAAAGTTTGTCCAAGGCCCAACCAGTTACTACAATCCCACTCTGGTTTCCAAAGCATGTGTTAATTCTAGAGAAGCACTTATTTCAGTCAACAAGAAATTGTTTAAGGGGCTCTAGTGGCCTACTTAGTAAGGAGTTGTGCTATAGACCCAAAGACACACAGTTTGCATCTACAAGCTTCCCATGGGGAAAAGGCAGGCAATCTCCTCTTATGTGATTTATAGCCTCTGAAAATCCACTGGAAGGTCAGCCACTGTTTAGTTCCACCTCGATGGCACATAATAACAACAAGAAATTGTTTGATGGCATACTCAACTCTGACCACTTGCTATTTTACCAATGTCAGTAGAAATGTAATGAAATGAGTCATGAACAAAAGATACCTTCAAAAACCCAAGGCAGGATATTTTCAGTTACCACATATGCATGTGAAATTTGGACAATGAATTAGGAAGCCCAAGAAAGAACTGCTGCAGTGGAATCGTGGTACTGGCCAGCAATGTTGCTTATACTATGGAATGCCTAAACAACAAACAAAGCATTCTTGAAAGAAGCACCATTGGAATGTGTCATAAATGTGAGGACGGTGAGACTCTGTCTCTCATATTTTGAGTATGTTATCAGGAGGGGCCAGTTCCTGGAGAAAGATGTCATACTTGATAAAGAAGAAGGTGAGGCAAAAAGGAGAGCTTCAACAAGGTGGATTGACACAGTGCCTGTAACAATGCGCTGCAGCCCAGTAGGGAGTGTGAGCTTGATGCTGGACTGGGCAGTGTTTTCTTCTGATGTGATAGGTTAGCCACAAGTATGAATCAACTTGATGCCATCTAACAAGTCAAAGAAATCAGGTACAGCAGCTTAAAGCAAAATTACCAAGTAAAGCAAAGCAGTTTGTCTTTCCTACTTCTCTCTGTAACCCCTTGCTCACTTCCTTCTCTCAATATTTTCAGCAACTGGTTGAATTTCCAAATAGCTATTTCATTACATCTAAGATCTTACCTAAACCTGAATTTCAAAATACCACCTTATATTTACCCTTCTGATTAAAATTTTATCTCCTGAGTAAAGTGATTTCTTTAAAACTGCATGAAAAAGTCTCAAGCATTACAGAATTACATATTTACTTGAAATGGAACTGGCTATTATTATTATTCCCAGCCATTTCATCAAACCTAATACCCATGCTATTTTCCTACATCCCGTGAATCAGTATATTCTACTTATTAAAAAGAAAAGAAAAGAAAAAAACTTAAAAGCTGGCATCTTCCTCCTCCCCTCCCCCTTAGGTGCCTGGCTTATCAAAAGAAGTGTCACTTGTCATTTCAATCACTAATGCAGCAAAGACATGTAACACCCTGCCTACGCCTTCTACGTAGCCTATCTCTTTGGAAATGGGAAGAAATCTGCATTTATGCCTCTAGTCTCCTTCTTTCTGCTAGGCTAAGGAAGGATAAGCAGACAAAGAGCTTTATTGGTATAGAACACAATGCTCTAGCCTGTTAACCAAAAGGTCAGTGATACAAAACCAATAGTTGTTCATCTTATTTGAATCCACAATCATCACCCTTCGTACCAGCAGTTAGGAGATGTGGAGACATACAGCGTTGGGAAAGTCTGCTGTCAGGGACCTCTCCGAAGTCCTGAAGAGCAATGATGTTTGAGTAACATTTTAAAGATTTTTAAAGCTTAAAATTATTAAAGTGTATCTGATTCAAGCCATAGTCTTTCCAATCACCTGTTAGGAGAGCTAGACAATGAATAAGGATGACAGGAGAAGAATTGATGCTTGCCTTTGAGTTGTGACATTGGAGAAGAATATTCCACAGAATGCCAAAAGAACAGATAGGTCTTGAAGAAAGTGCAAGTCAAGTGTTCCTTGGAGGCTAGGATGGTGAAGCTTTGTCTCAAAAACTTTGGCATATTGTTTTGAGGAGCTATTCCTTGGAGAGGGACATCATGCTTTGAAAAACGAAGGTTCAACAAAAGGGAGGAAGATCCTAAAAATAAGAATTAATACAGTCTCCGTGGTAATATGTTCAAGTGTGTTAAGGATGAAAAGGACATTTCATAGTAGGACAGGGTTCATATATCTGTTGTTTATAGGGTTACTATGAGTCATGCTCAACTCAATAGCACTTAACAACAACAATCAATGACTAAATTATCTTTTTTAGAAAGATCACCTACTTAAAAACAACACCTATAACGAATCTCTATCTGGGATATATAACCGACTTTTACCCAAAATAAATACTTTTTAAATTATAAAGTCTTTTTTGAGGATTAACTGAGTAGCCAAGCAGCAAAATGGCCACACATGGTAAAAATTTAAAAGCATAAATATTTACTCTTTATTAAGGTACTCACTTTCCCAGCCACAGTGTATACTGCATGCCCACTATTTTCCAAATTCTGCCTTACATGACCCAAATAGAATAAATAACAATTATCCAGCCTATGGGAAGTTAACAGCTTTATTCTGGTAGCACACATATAAATAATTAGTTGTTCCATAGAATATGCACTAACAGAGCTAGAAATAGAATTCTGTGGGATTCTGAGGGAGGCGTGATACTGCACATGTAACATTTGAGATAGACACCTACCCAATGCCTCCTTTTTTTCTGAAATAAGTATGAAATATGTCCCTCAAACTCCAAACACATTCAGGGTAATTTCTACATGGACATTAAGATCCATAAGCTCCTTGATCAATATTTTCAGCCACACCTGGCTCTATTTTGTGATTTCTTGTCTAAGCTGGTCTTTCACACACTCACTGCTGATTCATAGTGTCCCTTTATTGTGTTTCTGAGCCTGTAAATCTTAACAAGAAGAAACTGCACATCTTTTTCCAGCTGCATAGCTGTTGCATTCAAACCAGAGATGACTGGCTTTTTGGTTAGAGACACAAGCAGCTATGAAAATATGCTAATAGGAACCTTATTTATTTATTTTAGTTGCATTTTTTTCATTTTTACCTTTTCTTTATATTACTATCTTTAAAAAAATTTGTAAAGTTTCACAAAGAGCTTGGTTTTCATTTATTCACACATACACATTTTCTTCCCTCCCTCTCTCCAATTCATTAGTAATGCTTGTCCTATTCCTAGCTATGAATTGCGGGGCAACCACTTCCTAAACAACAGGCCTCTGGAAACTCCATGAACTTTGAGAAATGACGTTAGGTATAGAAAGGCTTCAGATCTTTTGTTCAAAGGGTCGCTATGAATCATGCTTGACTCGATGGCAATCAATAACAACAGCATAATTTTTAATCATCCATTCCTTTCAAATTGTCCTTCCTTTCAAATATTTGAGTGCAGTGTTCATTAACTAGCCATTCTTTTCCAGTTCTTCACCTCAACATAAAGAGTCTATCATTGCCACAGTGAGCTTATTCAGTATTTATCCTTTTGTGACTGAGATATTTTACTCAGCATGTCTTCCAATCTCATCTTGTCAGCTCTTTCCTACTCTAATCAGTGAACTAAAATTCGAAGTATTCAATCCATTGTCACCAAACTCCTAAAACAATATTTTATATTTCAATCTATGATCAAGAAAAGGATTTCTTTACAAAGCAATTTAAATTATGGTGTCTATCTTGAAATAACACCAACAAAACATCCATTTAAGATTCTCTTTATTTCCTTTTCCTATCATTTCAGACATCATCTTGTCCTCCGTATCTTCTACTACTCTCTATTTTCTCCATGTATTGGATATTTCCCTTCGCATTTTAAGGATGCCAAGAGTTGCCAATATTAAGAAAGAATGGTGCTTTATTTTAATATCTTCTTCACACTATATTCTACATAATATATCCCAGTTATATTAACATTCTGGGTACCAACAGTCAAGAAATCAAAACACATGTGGCATTGCAAAAATCTGCTATCAAGGACCCATCTGAAGTTTTGAAGAGCAATGATGTCACTTTAAAGACTACGGTGCACCTGCTTCCAGCCATGGTTTCTTCAATTTCTTGCTATGCATCTCAAAGTTAGATAATGACTAAGGATGAGAAAATGATCAATACCTGTGGGTTGTGGTATGAGAGAAGAGTATTGAATATTCTAGGGACTTCCAGGAAAGATACAAAATATGTCCTAGAGAAAGTGCAACCAGAATTCTCCTTGGAGGCAAGGATGGTAAAGCTTCATCTCACATACTTTGGGAATGTTTTTAGGAGAGATCAGTCTTTGGAAAAGGACACATGCTTAGAAAGGTGGAGGACATTCATCAAAAGAAAGAAAAACTCTCCACGAAATGGATTAACACAATGACTATCACAATGGGCTCATTTATATCAGAGATAGTGAAGGTGGCATAGGATAGGTTTCAGATCTTCTGTTCACAGGGTCTCTAGGAGTCCTAGTTGACTCAATGGCACATTACAACAACAACATATGCTTTTATAAGCTAAATTCTTTTTTCCTGAGAAACACTTACTACATCATTTATTGTTATATTCATGTGTGATCTTTCAATTAATTCCTATGTAAGAAAGTAATTTCTTTTGTTATCCGCCACTGAAACTTTAACACACATAACAATAATTCACACGAAGTTGAAGAAAGTAGATACCCCTTAATTAAATGAACAAAAACATCCTGTTTCATCCAACATCATCTTGCATCTTATAGTCATCAACTATAACCTATAACTAACACCCACCAATTTTTTCGCACCACTTTAATGACTCTTTCTATTACACAGGTGGTTATGTGTTCTTAAAAAGTTCACCACAGTATTTCTCTACGAAAGTGCTTTCAATCCTTCATATCTTGTAGAAATGTTCTTCAAAACATTTTATTTCATGAATTTCTTTTCATTTTCATACTTCTTGTACAACTTTTCTAGAGATAGAAAGCTTCAAAATCATTTTTATGATCCATAATCTATTTCCCAGTAATAAAATTATTACCTAAAACAGTTTTCGCTAAAATCAAGATTTTTTTACTTATCTTTATTGCTGAAAATGATGCCAATTCTAATTAAGCTAAAATTTCACTTTTAATTTAGCCAATTATTTTGTCATCCACACTGGGAAATTATCTAGACTACATAGAATGAAAGTATAATGCAGGAATACATTGGCAGTCTAAGATGCACACATGATCGCTATGGTATATAATATTGAATCTATTCTAGCTCTTAATCATCCTATAGGACAGAGTAGAAATGCTTCACAAGTTTCCCTGAGCAATGTTCCTTACAAGAGTGCCCTAAAGGATGCAAATAGAGTGGGAAGTTAGTCTCTAGCAAAGAAAAAAAACTGATAACAGAAAGTACAGAAATAATACGGTGACAGAAAGTAAAAATATTTAAGGCCCAGAATTCCAGCAGGTAGGATGATAGGAGAATGTCTTTATACAGGAATAACAAAGTTCAATTCCTGGGTTTCCAGGAATAAAGTAAATGGTAAATTAAAACTTTACAAATATTGCAATCCTGAAGGTATGTGGTTCGAATCCACCAGATGCTCCACTACAGGAGGAGGGGCAATCTGTTCCTATGCCGGGGGTAGGGTTGGGTGGTATGTTAGGGCAAATGGAGCTAAATAGAGGAATAAATAAAATAGAAATATGGAAGTATGGTCATTTCAAAGTTCCAATATATTGCAGGAAGCATTCTTGAAAATCTTATAGGTCTGAGCAAAAAGCCAGGGTCTTCAAAGCATCAAAGGAATGGGAACTAAGGTAATGAGTGACCTGAGGGGTTTACAGGCCCATGCAAAAATATCTCCTATTTGGAAGATTGTTGCCCTTTGGAAAGTTTCATCTACCTCCCAGGTAATGATTTCGAGAATTAAGTCAGTTCCTTGATCTTGAAGACAAGGATACTTGTCTGGTATTAGTTATTTCTAAGAGTGCTGGATTAGAGGTCCATGCAGTCAAGTAAACTTTCATGTACAATTAAATTATTGTTTAATAACATCAAGGAAGCATGGGTGGCCTAGTGGGGAAGGAGTTGTAATGTCAACCCAAAGACAGCCAGTTTGAATTCACCAGCTGCTACTCAGAAAGAAGTTGAAGAATCACTTCCCTTGCAACTGATAGACTCTGAAAATCCACTAGAGGGTCAGGTATGAGTCAGTTATGACTTGATGACTTATAACAACAATAACATCGAAACAATAAGTGAAGTAAAGTTTCTTTTCCTCCTGTTGTGGAAATAATGTCACCTAGAGTGCAAAGAACAGGTGAGTTATACATAGAAACAACTGAAAAATGGACCTTAGCTTTCTTTCATTTGAAAAGTATTTTTTTTCAATTTGAATGCAAGTTCACAAAGTACAATAGGCGTTTCATTTAACCATTTTTGTTTATAACATACATTACAATGCTCACAATATAAGTATATATATAATATAATATAATATAATATAATATAATATAATATAAATATAATCTCACTTTTCCCTCTATAATTGTCATTTCCATTCATCCTTTCATCTACCCATTCTGGCCTTGTGGGTTTTATCCTTGGTCAAATATTGTTCTTTTTACCTTATATGATGATATCTAAGACGTGTGTGCCTCCCTGTGTATTGGTTACCGCATCAACCTGTCTATTGTTTGGCTGAAAGGTGAGAGACATGGGGGCTGAATTTTGTCCTGGGTTTGAATGGTGATTAAGGGTCATGGTTTCAGGAGCATCACCAGTTTTTCTCAGATCAGTAATTCTGGAATAATTTTAGACTGTTACCCACTTTACCCAGGATCTTCTACTGTGATCCTGAAAAGTAACTGAAAATATTTAAATCATTGCTTAAGGGAAAACTATGGCTTATAAATAAGGGAGTTACACTATGAACTCAACCGTCATGCCTCTCAGATGACTTGAATCCACTATCAGCTCACAGGAAAAAGAATGGGACATCTCCTCATTTGTGATTTAAGGATTTGGAAACTCATTGGAAAATCAGTGATGAGCCACGTCCTACTCACTGGCAAGGAGTTTGAGGTTTTATCTTATAAGATGTAAGTCACAAGTGAGTAGCTAATATTACAACCTAAACATTTTAACAATTCAAATGCATGTTGTTATGTGCTGTCAACTATGACTCTTAGTGACCCTATGCAAAATAGCTCTGAACCTTGCCCTATCCTTAGCTAATCTCTCTGTCTCCAAGACATCTACCTCCCCCACTCCAATTATTGTGTCAGTCTATCTCATCCAGGGTCTTCCTTTCTTTCACTGTCCCTGCACTCTTCCAAGCATAATATCCTTCTCTAAAGGATAGTCCCTCTTGGCAACATTCTCAAAGTATGTCAGACAGAGCTTCAGATTCCTTGCCTCCAAAGAGCAACCTAGTTTCACCTTCTCTAGGAAAGACCTGTTTGTTCACTTGGCTGTCTATGGTAGGCTCAGTACCCTTCTCCAGCACCACAACTCAAAAGTATCAATTCTTTTTCTGTCATCCTTATTCATTGTCCAGCTCTCTGATGCATAACAACCAATTGCTACGACCATGGCCTGGATCAGGAGCACCTTAGTCTCTAGACTGACATCATTGCACCTCAGCACTCTGGAGAGGTCTCTGACAGAGATTTCCCTAATACAATTAATCTTTTGATTTTTTGATTGCTGATGCCAAGATACGCAGCATTTACACATAAGAAGAGTATCCAAACATTAAGGTGAAAAAATTTTAAAAAGAGAACAGAGAAAATGAACTTACAAAGGATGAAAAAAAATATAGAAATAGAGATGAGATAGTTGGAAAAAAAGAGAATTCAAAAGAAAATATTAGAGAAAGATTCATCAAATTGAATGAGAGAGAAACCCAGACAAACAAAGGAAAAGAGCAGGAATTCTGAGAAATGAAGTACAGAGTAAGGTGGGGGCTGGGACCTGTGTCACTGGGTTAGTCAAGCTGTCATTTATTTGAGGTGATTCACAGAATCATCACCCTTTGTCTCGATCTCTTTGAAATGCTAATCAGCCAGAAGTCAAATACTAATAGCTAGTTCCAGAAGCAAAAGACAATTTGAATGGAAAGCCTATGGCAAAATTAAAGAGAAAAAAAAGGAAAACTCTTCAGCTTCCATTCCCGTTTCTCCCCTTTCTTCAGGTTTAGTTCTCTGGTCTTCTCTTGATGGGCACATCTGCCTTCCTAGCACTGTTCCTCAGTTAGTCTTGCTTTTGGCTGGTGCTAATACATTCTAGCTAACGTTCTCACTAAAAATCCGAATGTGCCTTCCTTGAAATATACTACTTCCCAGAGGAACCTATTTTAAAGAAAAGAGTTCACATTCGTCAGGTTCAGGAATCACTGGTGAATCACTTTCTTTTGGGGGTTCAGTATAACTCTCACATATGTTAGTGAGCTGCTGAGACAGGATGAACAGAGGCTGTCTGTCATTGATTGGCCAAACACCCTGAAGCAGAGACTATGGAAAGCAAGGAGATTTTATAGGGGAAAGAGAACATTTCATTCTGATCAGACTGTCTTGTGATATGCCTTTACCAAAAGCATTTTTTTAAAGTTCAAATTCTTTTACATCACATTTACCAAAAACATTTTTAAAAACTTCAACTTCTTTGTCATCAAGTTAGCTCTAACTCTTAGCTGATCCTCCATTGAACTTCTGAGCCTGGCTGTCATTTGCACTGGAGATTTCCCATTCTTTTTCCTATGGACCAACTGGTGGATTTGAACCACTAGTGAGGAGGAGCCTTTGGTAAACAGCATAACTTCCAATGAACTACATTACCAGAGCTCCCTCTAAAAACTTCAGTTCTATACTATCAAGATTAAAAAGACTTCGAGAGATAGAAGGCACAGTAACTTCTGAAATGTCATCATTCTTTTACAATGGGGCACTTATTACTCCTAATTCATAGAAAAATATAGGATTTGACAGAATGTAGAAATAAAGTGGAAAGAAGGTCAGAACCAAGGAAAGAAGGAGAGAGGGAAGGAAGAGTGAAAAAGATGATTAATTTGAATACATGAAACAGTAGCATAGAAACCTCTACCTTAAAAAGTGATCAGGAGCAGGATGCCTCTGGACACTTATGAACTTTGAGAAACCATGATAGTTACAGAAAGGCGCCAGGTCTTTTGTTCATAGGGTCGCTATGAGCTGTGCTCTACTCAACCATAATCAACAACAGGCATAGTCCATAAAGTGTTGAGATGATACCAAAAGGCCTTGAGTCACCACAGGTGCAAATCCACCAAGGATTCTAAAGAGAAAAGTCTCCTCTCATTAAAAAGAAGCCTCACATATCCCATGGAGAGTCACAATGAAACAAAATCAATCTGACCACAATGACTTTAATAGCTTCATAGGATTACAATTTGAGATATTCAGATCTCACATAAAACAAACCATATCTACTCTACTACTTATAGTCAATATTGGATTACAATAGAGAATGAAAGTTATCCCTTAGAAGATATAAGTAACTATTGGATAGAGTAATATGTGTCAAGAAGTTCATAGGTAGTACTTTGATCCTTAGGACAGATTCATGTAGTGGGCACTGTTTTAACCCATTTTTACTGAAATTTAGGACATTTATGATGTTCCTCTCCTGGGAAATAGCCTCTACTAGCAACCCAAATATATGTCATAAAGTTTTGCACCTTCTGCAAGACATATTTGTTTGTTCTTTTGACAGTCCATGGGATATTTGGTACTCTATCATCATGGTTCAATGGCATAAATTCTTCTCCTATCATCTTTATTCATTGTCCAGCATTAAGACATATAGTGACTGAGAAGACCATGGCCTGAATCAAGTGCATCTTAATCTTCAAACTGGTATCATCCATCATTCCTCGGTAATTTGGAGAGGTTTGCTTGAAAAGGTAGTCAATAAAAGAGAGGAAGATCCTCATTAACATATATTGACAAAATGACTGCACTAATGTGTCAGAAATGATGAGGATAGCACGGATTAGGAAGGGGTTCAGATTTATTGTTCATAGGGTCTCTATGAGTCACACTTAACAATACCTCACAACAACAATAGAAAAGTTATGTAGCTTATTCAAGATAACAAGACTAGTTGGTGGTGAGAGAATGGTGTGAAACCATATTAGACATGTTTCAATCCTAAAATGAGACATATTTAATCATATTTTCTAACTGTAATTTTGTCCAGTAGAACTTTCAAATTCTGCTCAGTGAAAATATCTAGCTTTTAAGGAATTACCTCTTGGGATCAACAAAGAAAGACAGGACGTTGTGAGGGCCGGGGACAAGGTATCCTTTCTCACTTCAACTCAAGCAGCTGTGTGAGAATATGTTTTAAGAATTTGAGTCTAGATTATAAATTAACTTGAAAAATAGTTCTACTGATATGAATAAAAAACCACTTTAAAAACGTTGGATGTAGATTTTTTTAAATTTGACTATTTTTTTCCCATGATAAGATTAAATTATTGAAGAGCTGAGAGAAGCAGAACCATATGGGGTTCATCAGGAACTAAAGAGCAAGAGGAAATAAAAACAACACAATTCCACCTCCGCATTAATAGAAAATGATCCTTTCAGGCAGCTGATCAATAATTAAAAGTGAAAACAACAAGTGTTCTCTAATTTACTTGCGGGCTGCAGCTCCATTCTGAAATAATAGGCAAAGGGAAACACATATAAATAAATATATGGGTCACTGACATATTTTCCTTCTAAGCTGTCAACTCCAAAAATGTCATTTTGGGAAATATAAATTGAATTTTATATTTTAGTAAACTGCGCCAATTTGTCACCAATGGGAGTAAGGTCTTCTTATGGGAAAACCATATTGATGTACTGTGATTTTTCTTCTTTCACTTTGCCATCCTGCCCCTTCCCTCTTTATGTTGTTTTGGAAAACCCGAGGGAGTGAAAAGAAGAAAATAAAAATTTTCTTTCATTAAACCATATAAACAGATTCTCTTATTCTCAACAATGATTCTATAATCAATTATTTTAGTTCATTTCTTTTAATTACTTGACAATACAATACTTGGCATTAGAAAATCAAGTTTAAATACCGATTTTCATTAAAAAGGATGTCACTTTTTCTCTCCAAGCCTTGTGAAATTAGGATTAATAACTTGTGGTGAGCAACAAAAGGGATAACTATTGCAAAAATATTTGTTTATTTTATTGTATTTTTTGTTTTTACGTGTACCATCAAATCAGATCTGACTGGTATAGGAGGAGATTGCTCCCTCCTTCTCCAGCAAAGCATCTGGTGAATCTGAACCTCTAACCTCTGGGATTGCAGTGCAGCATCTTGCCATAATGCTATGGACAGAATTAGGATATTCATATGGAAGAGTGTGGAGATGTTGAGTTCAATGTTAGGCCTATTAAATTGACAGTATACCTCAGACTGTAGGGGAAAAAAGGGTAAAATGCTATTTCCTTTTTGATCTTTCTGTTGTTTTGCTATTAGCTAGCTATATTTTTAATTTTATATTTACTATGCCTTTGGAAATCTGAGGATTTTGAGGAATGGCGATGGTTGTGGAAGGGCTTCAGGACTTTTGCTCATAGGGTTGCTATGAGTCATGTTCGACTCAATGGCAATCAACAACAACATATATTCCAACTAGTTATTGTTGTTGTTAGTTGCCATTGAGATGGATACTACTCACAGAGGACCGATGAACAACAAATCTGAACCCTGACCTTCCCTGTGCCAGTCCCATCATCTTTGACATACATTATCTATGACAGCCTACTGCTGTGGTCACTTTGTCAATCCACCTAGAGAGATGGTCTTCTTCCCTTTTGCCAGCCCTCTCCATCTTTCAAGCCATGAGGTACCTCTTCAAGGAATTGTCTCTCCTAACAACATGCTTAAAGTAGGTGAGACTGAGCTTTATCATCTTTACCTCCAAGGAGCACTGCAGCTTTCTCCAAGAGATAGTTGTCCATTCTTTTGGCGATATAACATCACAGGCCAAAGGCACCAATTCTTCTTGCTTATTCATAGTTCAGTTCTCAGATGCATAGTGTGTTGTTGTGTGCCATCGAGTCACTTGTGACTCACAGCGACCCTATGTACAACAGCCCTAAACTCTGCTCAGTCCTATGCCAATCGTACCATCTCCAACACACCCATCCCAATTACTCCAACCACTGAATCAATCCACCTCATAGGGGGCCTTCCCCTTCTACGCTGTTCCTCCACTCTATCAAGCATAATGTCCTTCTCCAAGGACCTGCCCCTCCTTGCAACATGTCCAAAATATGTCAGACGGAGCCTTAGAATCCTTGCCACCAAGGAGCAGCCCACTTTGACCCTTTCCAGGATGAATCTGTTTGTTTTCCTAGAAGTCCATGGTACCCTCAATACTCTTCTCCAGCACCACAGCTCAAAGGCATCAATTCTCCTTCTATCCTCCTTAGTCATTGTTCAACTCTCTGATGCATAACAAGTGATAGCAAAAACCATGGCCTGTATCAGGTGCACCTTAGTCTCAAAAGAGACACCATTGCTCTTCAGTACTTTGGAGAGGTCTCTAACAGCCGACTTTCCCATGGCAATACGTCTTTTAATCTCCTGACTGCTGGTGCCAAGAGTATTGACTGTGGAGCCAAGCAAACTGAAGCTGTGAACAATCTCAATCCCTTCACCATCCATTCTGATGTTGCCAATTGATCCAGTGGTGAGAATCTTTGTCTTCTTAACATTGAGCCTCAATCCATAATGGAGGCTGCAGTCCTCAACCCTCTGCAGCAAGTGCATGAGGTCCTTCTCAGTTTCAGCAAGCAGGGTTGTGTCATCTGTATAACACAGATTGTTGATGGATCTTTGACCAATCTTGACCCTACATTTCTTCTCATAGAGCCCAGCCTCCCGGATGATCTGTTCTGCATACAAGTTGAAAAGGTATGGAGATAGGATGCATCCCTGGCGTACACCCTTACCAATTTTGAACCATGCAGTGTTCCCTTGCTCTGTTCTGATGACTGCCTCCTGATCCAAGTATAGGTTTCACATTAGAACTATTAAGTGTTCTGGGATTCCCATTCTTCTCAGAGTCAGCCACAGTTTTTTATGATCCACACAGTCAAATGCCTTTGCATAGTCAATGAAACACAGATAGACATTCCTATGGTATTCTTTACTTTCAACTAAGATCCATCTAACATCAGCTATAATATCCTTAGTACCACAACCCCTTCTAAACCCAGCCTGGAATTCTGGCAGTTCTCTGCTGATGTGCTGTTTCAGTCGTTTTTGGATAATCTTCAGTAAAATCTTGCTTGCATGTGAAATCAATGATATTGTTCTATAGTTTCCACACTCTGGGTCACCTGTCTTTGGGATGGGAACAAATATTGATCTCTTCCAGTCAGTTGGCCAAGTGGTTGTTCTCCAGATTTCTTGGCACAACTTGGTGAGCACGTCCAGGACAACATCTGCTGCTGAAATATGTCAAATGGTATGCCATCTATTCCTGGGGACAGTCCACGGGAACCAAAAAATGACTTCGAGTCTATCCCACCTGAATTTCAAAACCAGCTCAAGAACAGGTTTGAGGCCTTGAACACTAATGAGTGAAGACCAGATGAGTTGTGGGAGGATGTCAAGTGTATCGTGCAGGAAGAGTGCAAATGGCCACTGCAAAGACAGAAGAGGATGAGAAGACCAAAATGGATGTCAGAAGAGAGTCTGAAAATTGCACTGGAGCACAGAGAAGCCAAAGCAGAGGGAAGAATTCAAGATACTAAAGAGTTGAATAGAAGATTTCAAAAGGCAGCATGAGATGACAAAGTGAAATATTACAATGAAATGTGCAATGAGTTGGAGTCAGAATATCAAAAGGGCCGAACTCTCTCAGCATTTCTTAAGCTCAAGGAACTGAAGAACAAATTCAAACCTCAAGCTCCTATAATCAAGGATGCTTTAGGAAGAATATTAAGTGATCCAGAAAGTATCAAAAGAAGATGGAAAGAACTACTGTGTCACTGTATCGGAAAAGCTTGGCAGACATAGAAGAATTTCATGAAACAACATATGAGCAAGAGACTATGGTGATGAAGGGAGAAGTTCAAGCTGCTTTGAAGGAAATAGGAGGAAAAAAGTAAGTCCCCAGATAAATAGTAAGTGTTTGAAAAGATTGCATCCTGAATCAAATACACGTTGGTTTTCAAATTCACATTATTGATCCCCGGGAATTTGGAGAGGTCTGTAACAGGGGACTTTCTCAATACATTCCCTGAACTCCTAACTGTGGATGCCAAATATATTGATTGTAGACTCAAATAAAACAAAATTGTTAAGAGTTTCAGTTTTTTCTTCATGTATCATGGTGTGCCTCTCAGTCCTGTGGTGAGGATTTTTGTTTTTTTGATGTTGAGATGTAATCCACCCTGAAGGCTGAAATCTTTTATCTTCTGCCATACGTGATTCAAGTCCTTCTTACTTTCAGCAAGCAAGGTTGTGTCATGAGCATAATGCAGGTTGTTGAGGAGTCTCTCTCCAATTGTGATGCCACACTCTTTTTCATAAAGTTGTTTCTTGAATTATTTTTTTCAACTATACAGATTGAATAGATATTGAGGAAAGATGTGTTACCTCTAATATTTTAATACCTACACAGTCAAATGAACTAGTTATTTGGCCTTTAAAAATGTCAAAATATCCTTGTTTTGAAGCAGCACTTAGGTTACTCTTCCTTCAAAAGAGAATAGTTTGGTCCATGGCATATTCAACGTTATTCAGCAACATAGCAATTTAAAGGCACCAACTCTTCTTCTGTCTTCCTTATTCATTGCTCAATGTTCAGACACATATGGAGCAACTGACAATAACATAGCTTAATATATTTGCTTTTCAGAACTTTGACAGCAAATTTGCCCAGTGGAATATGTCTTTTGCTTTCTTCACTTCTGTCAACATGGATACTGATTATGAATCTAAGTGAAATGGAATAATTGGGTTTTTTTTGGTGTTTTTTTTAAAATAATTGTTAATTTCAATGTTTTCACCATCTATCATAATGTTTTCCAGTGGTAAGGGTTTTTGTTTTCTTGATGTTTTAGTCTGTAGTCCTTGATCTTCCACAGTAAATATTTCAAGTCTTCCTCACTTTCTGCAAGTTTGTGTCATCTGCATAATGTAGATTTTTGAGAAGTCTTCCCCCAATCTTGATGCCACATTCTTCCTCATGTTGTCCAATTTATCCAATTATTTATGCAACATACATATTGAATACTTAGGAAGAAAGGATACAACCCTGGCAAACAATTTTCCTGACTTTAAACCATATAATATTCCCTTGTTCTGTTCAGATAAAAGCTTCTTGGTCTATGCATACCTTTTTCATGAATGCAGTTAAGAGTTATGGGATTCCCCTCATTCTCAATATTATCCATAATTTGATATTATCCACATAATCAAATGCCTTTGCATAGTCAATAAAACACAGGTAAATATCTTTCTAGAATTATCTGTCTTCACCCAAAATCCATCTAGCATTAGATATGCCAACCCTCTAGCTTTATAAATATATATTGAATTAACCTGAATTTGTTCACTATCTCACATATATGATTAACAAAAATTAAATAATCACTCTAGAGAATAATTGTATATTAAGATATTAGCACAATAACATTCTTACGTTATCAAGGTGTATGCCATATTTACATATATACCAAGAATGTATCTAATATTTAATACTAAAATAGGTAAAATGCTTTAATCTATCTATCTATCTATTCATCTATTAACTAATAAGAAAGCTCTTAATAAGAACCTATCTTTTCATTGAAAGTAAACAGCATAACCTTTTTCAGAGTTTTCTTCTGTGTGGGATGTAGAAAACTTCTTGCATGGGTTATGTGCCCAGTAAACTTTGTTAATGAAATATATGAACTTGTCTAGTTGGTATAACTTATTTAAAAGGAAATGAGGTGAGTAAACGTCAAGTCCTAGAGAGAGATTCTGGTTTACTATAAGACCTTTGCAGGCTTTAAAATCATTAAAATCATGGTGGAATGACCATCTTGGGCTAGTGAGCCTCTCATTTAAAAAAATGTTTCCAACCAAGCTTGTGATCAGATTCTAGAGATGTGGTGCAGCTTGAGTGACGAAGCTGCCTGGATAAAAGCTAAAGGAGATGATCCCTAAAATATTTCGGTATCACACTGATAAAGTACTATGATGCTAGATCAATGTTATTTTGGAGACCATTATGAAAATGCTTTTGTGAAAGACTTCATTTACTATTACTGAATATAATGTTTATTTATGCCTGTTATTGATTATTTCTCCATCCTCCAGGATTTTTTGCAAGTACAAGCAACTCTTCTCCACACTAATGGAGGATTCTTAAATGAAGAGGCTCTCAAAATGGAGATTCTAAAAGTCAAGACGCACACAGCCACATGAGTAAAGGTGGGTAGGCAGAAAAGAGCCAGAAACAAACTCATTTTGAAATAACCCATGGGATTAATGACATAAATATATATACAATAAATTTCTGGGTTATGAAGTTTGCCCTTTACTGTTACATAAATTCGTCCTGACTTTGAAACTACTGAGCCAGCCTGTGCTAACAATAAAATTCTTCATAACAATCACTGTCATTTACTGCATTTGCAGTTGTTAAAAGTCATTGCAAGGGCATCAAGCTTCTTGCATTTAAGTAAGGCTAAATAAAAATTACTTTCCCCTTAGACTTACCTACAAATTCAGCTCAAAAATACACAGGAATTTTTCATGACCTAGGAACAGACTGTTGTTTAGATATCCATTTGCAGAGAGTATTCATACCTTTACTTTATATGCATATCTATATTTCCTTATCCTTTTGCATGTGGTCTTCAGAATGGGGTGTGCTAAGCACTTTAATGACATGCAAATTTAAACCATGGTAATTGTATATGTACAATCTTTTCAAATGCCTACTTAGTATGCATGCATAATGAAAATATATGCATAGATTGTAGAATCACCTGAGTTCAATTCTACACCTAATCACATCTAAAATATGCTTGTGGAGTACTAATTTCAAAAAGGGGAACTCAAATTTTATCACTTATTCCAAATTCACTCTTCCCAACATAGATCCTTTATCGTCTAAGCATCATGATTAAGTTTATCTTCTACCTCTTTATTCTTATGACACAATTAACTCTCATTCTATTATCAATTTGTATGTCTACATGGGTTTCCCCTCCCTTTCTTTCTTAGTTGGATTATATACAATTAGAAGATAAAGACTTTGTCTTATACCGGATTTCCTAGAAATCATCAGAATGTTAATGACAAACATTTTTCACCTACTATTTTCTCTCCTTTGCTTTCAGATTGCCTGAACTCTTTCATTACTATAAGACCAGATAGTGGATGGAGTCTTTCACAAATTTTGTGGTCCTCACCACACTTCCTCTTCTGAACTCCTATAATGTTTATTATCTCTATCACTAATTGAAGCAGAACATCTGCCACCTGTCCTTGGCAACACTTCTCCAGCGTGAGCCAAGAACATGCTCCTTCTCCAGGAGAGAAAATATGCCACATTACGAACCCCTGAGAAGCCTATTTGTCTTCTACCATGCATACTCACTTTTGAGGAATACAAAAATATTGCTGATGACCTCATGTGGGACTGAAAGGTTTTAGCAGGTTAGCGATGTCCCAGCACAAGTAATATAATCACTGTAAATTGGAGTCAGCTGCATTAACTATCATTGTGTTACATCACGAAGACAGACCTGAGGATCAGAGTTACAAAGTGTCTCAGTTGGACCTTACACAAAACCAAAGATAATCATTTAGTTTTCCCAATCAGTGGCAAGAGGTCTGTTTCTAGGTGTGCTTTGATACTTGAAAAAAGGGTCCTCAAAAGAGAGGGAGGCCCTCAATGAGATAAAGTGACACGGTGATGGCTGGGCATACAGATATTACGAGGATGCCACAGGATAGGGCATGGTTTCAAACTGTTGTTCATAGGCTTGGTCATTGGTGAAATGGAATTGACTTGACAGCACCCAACAACAATAATTTTTGTATGGATTTATAAGGAAAAGTGAATGGTCAGCTAAAGAGAAGGCCCTTGACAAAATGGATTGACACAGTGACTGTAGTAATAGGCTCAAATGTGTTAGAGATGATAAGGATGGCACAGGATAGGACAAGGTTCAGATCTGTTGATCACAGCATCACTACGGGCTGTATCCCACATCATGGCACCTAACAACATCGTTTTTTCTACCTACTGTGGCTTAGTGCGTAAGGAGTTGTGCTGCCATGCCAAAGGCAGACAGTCTTAATGTACCATGTGGTCCACAAGAGAAAGATGAGCAATCTCCTTCCATACAATTTACAGTCTCTGAAAACTTGCTGGAGAGTCAGCTCCTAGTCAGCTCTGATTTGAAGGCAATAAGATGATGATGACTAGTATAACACCAGACACTTGCCTTGTTCTGAATCCTAACAAAAACGACCACCATCAAATTGAATCCAATTCATAGTGAGCCTATGGGACAGAGTCCAATGGAACCATTTGGTTTCTAAGACTGTAAAGGTTTATGCAAACAGACCATCATTTTTCTAGTGGATTGGTTGCTAAAACACTTGAATGTTTTAACCACACACCACAAAATCTTTTCTGAATCCTACACTACAATGCGCCACCCATTCAAAATTAATTCTTGCATGCTGTAGAAATTAGCTACACTGTAGCAGCATGATTTCCTGGGATGCTTTCAAATAGACATTTTGAAAAGTTTACTTGTCTTTTCTCTTCAACATTTCACCAAAGGACGAGTACCCTCCTATTGTGAGATTTACCACCTCTGAAAACCGACTGGAGGATCCGCTATGGGTCAGTTTTGACTGGACAACACACGACAATAACAAATAAAGGGGAAATTGGGCCGTTTGTAAGTACTCAATAAATGCCTTGTATTCATATGGATATTATCCTGTCATAACACTATAATTTCAAGTCAGATCTAGAAATAACTTTTTTAACTATGAAAGCAATTGTATTTTTCCTCAACTTTTCGTCTCTGGACATAGATCATATGAATCTCTGACTCAAAATGTCCCATGCCAGTCCATCTCATTTCACTAGTATGTCAATATTTATGAGCTCCATTTCCTTCTAAACAATATCCAATTTTCCTACATTCATGGTTCTTACATTCCACGTCCCAATCTCTAGTGTCTGCTTACAGCTGTTTCTCCTCCCATATGTTTCCATACATGAGGACTCAGCCCCAGTTGCCGTATCTGCTCCTCTAAGAGTGCTCTGTTGTACATAGGGATTTCAAAGGTCTGCGATTTTGGAAGTAGATGGCCAATCCTTCTTCCTAGTCTGTCTTATTTTGATTGCTCAGACTTAGAACATTATCTGATAGACAAGCATTTTACAGAGAAGAGCAGATTAAAGATATTTCCCAGTAGTAGAAAAATCCCAATAGATTCCGTGTTGTCCCCACCCTTGGCAGGTGTGTTTTGAGCCACCCCTTACCTAGATCTACCAGCATTTACATCTACTCCCACCTACTCCATTCAACTTCAATCTCTTCTATCCAGCCCTTGATGTGATGGCCTATACGTTAATCTTTCTGGGCTTCTGTGGTTACTAACGCCTCAAGCTGTTGTCAGTTTCTTCCTCTGTGGGCAGTATCTCTTGACTTCAGGAGTTTTTAACTTCTGTTCCAGGATTGACTTTTTTGTTCCTCCAGGCATCTTTTCCTCCATTTATGCTACAAGAGTTTCCCAAACTGTGGCTGACTCTGAAAAGAATGGGATTCTCAGAAACTTGATTGTGCTTATAGTTGGACCAGGAGGAAGTCATCAGAACAGTGCAAGAAAATACTGCATGGTTCAAAATTGGGAAGGGTGTGCATCAAGGATGTGTCCTATCTCCATATCTTTTCATTCTGGATGTGGAATAGATTATCTGGGAGGCTGGACTCTATGAGAAGTGTGGCATCAGGACTGGAGGTAGACTCATCAACAATCTGCATTATGCAGATGACACAATCCTGCTTACTGAAACTGAGGAGGACCTGAAGTGCTTGCTACAGAGGGTCAAGGACTGCAGCCTTCAATATGGATTGAAGCTCAACACCAAGAAAACAAAGATTCTCACCACTGGGCTGATTGGCAGTGTTATGATTGATGGTAAAGAGATTGAGATTGTTGACAGCTTCAGTTTGCTTTGTTCCACAATCAACACTCTTGGAACCAGCAGCAGGAAATCAAAAGACAAATTGCATTCGGAAAGTCTTGCTGTCAGAGATCTCTCCAAAGTACTGAAGTGCAACGATGTCAATCTGGAGACTAAGGTGTGCCTGATACAGGCCATGGTCTTTGCAATTACTTGCTATGTGTCAGCTGGACAATGACTAGGGATGATAGTAGGAGAACTGATACCTTTGAGCTTTGGTGCTGGAGAAGAATATTGAATACACCATGGACTGCTAGGAGAACAAACAAGTTTGTCCTGGAGGGGGTGAAGCCAGGCTGCTCCTTGGAGGCAAGGATTCTGAAGAATCATCTGACATACTTTGGACATGTTTCAAGGAGGAATCAGTCCTTGGAGAGGGATGTCACTCTTGGGAGGGTGGAGGGATGGTGCAGGAAAGGAAGATCCTCAATGAGATGGATTGATTCAATGCTGGGCTAAAGAGGATAAGTGTGTTAGAGACAGTAAGATTGGCACAGGATAGAACAGGTTTTAGGGCTCTTGTATGCAGGGTTGCTATGAGTCGCAGGTGACTAGAAGACACATAACAACAACAACAACAAGAACAATAAATGTCTGTTGATGATAGATGTCTCTTTCTGGACCTCCTATGCACAAAGTCTAGAGAGGTCTCAGCCATGACTGAGTGCTCAGTGAATTCTTACTGACTAGCTGACAGAAATGAAGAATCTAAATGTGATGTTTGTATGACACTTGCAAGTGAACTACAGAAGATGTGTAGCTCCTGGACCTCTCAGCATGTGTTGTCTCATTAATGAGTTCTCCAAAGTAAGACCTACACAGACTCCCAGCATAGCTTTAGGCTAATGCTGTATGGTAGGATTAAATAAAGAGAGTGCAGTTTGTTATGTAAATATCTCATGGTGTTTCTGGATGCTAAAAAATTCTAATGATATACTATTTGTATCAGTTTTCAAAGGGATGTGATCTAGTAAAAAAATATTTTTTATAAACCGTTTGTTGGGGCATCTAATAAATTTGCATGGGACATTGAAATAATCATGAACTGTTTACTCATTTTAAAAATTGCATTTTAAATGCATTAGGCTTTATTCCTCAATTAATAATTTCTAAGCTAGAAAAGAAACTAATACATTTTGTTGCTACAAAAATAGTGTGAAAGTAAAATATGCAGCAGACTACTAGCCCTAAGCAATGCCACTGTAAGTTTGATTAGTATTAGCCAGGCCTACTAAACTATATGTCATTATTTCAGAACATATTTAAAAGTGAAAATCCTAATAATTTATGCCATTAATTCAAGAGTTTCAATATTTTAAAATACAGCAAAGATTAAGAAATGGTCTTTTCAATTTTATAGAAAGTTTCAGTACTAGAAATCATCAAATTATTGCTACATTTTGTTTTTCAGATCACAATCCATTCACAAAACTGTGTAATTATTAGAAAACATTTTCCTTCATTTAAGTATACAGTAATAGAATATGACATTCTATTTGTGGAGGAAGACTCATCAACAATGTGTGTTATGCAGATGACACAACCCTGGTTGCTGAAACTGAGGAGGACCTGAAGCGTTTGCTGCAGACGGTCAAGGACTGAAACCTTCAATATGACTTGAAGCTCAACATCAAATAAATGAAATTCTCACCACTGGGCTAATTGGCAGCATTGTGATGGATGGTGAAGAGACTGAGATTGTAAATAGCTTTAATTAGCTTAGCTTCAAAGTCAACACTCTTGGCACCAGCAGCCAGAAAACTGGAAGATGTACTGTATTGGAAAAGTCTCCTGTCAGAGACCTCTCCAAGGTACTGAAGAGCAAGGTGTGCCTGATACAGGCCATGGTCTTTACAATAATTTGCTATGCATCAGAGAGCTGGACAATAACCAAAGATGATAGAAGGAGAATTGGTGCCTTTGAGCTGTGGTGTTGGAGAAAAGGGTTAAATATACCATGGACTGCTAAGAGAATGAACAGGTTTGTCCTGGAAAGGTTTAAACCAGGCTGTTCCTTGGAGGCAAAGATTCTGAAGCTTCGTCTGACATACTTTGGACATGTTGCATGGTGGGACCAGTCCTTGGAGAAGGACATGTGTTTATGAGGGTGGAGGGACAGCACAGGAGAAGAAGACCCTCAATAAGATGGACTGATTCAGCCACTAGGGTAATAGGGGAAGGTGTGTCAGAGGCAATGAGATTGGCACAGGATAGAGCAGCTTTTAGGAGTGTTGTACATAGGGTCACTATGAGTTGCAGGCAACTCTATGGCACATAACAATAACAACAACACATGTAGCTACATAAACCAAGTAAAGAACAGAACTCATATTCTTAACCTCAGAATCATTCAATTAGAAATTATTATAAAACTCAAAACACCAAATATCTACTCTTCAGGTGGAAATAGATCCCATTAAAAGTGTAGCAGGAAATGCAGAGACATCTCTCATCTCTAAGATTATTATCTATGATTATCCCCAGTTTTTCCATCTAGTCAGAACCTAATCATACCAGACCCTCCATTGGCTTTCTGTGGCTGTAAATCTCATGGGAGGAGATTGCCCATTTTTCTACCTTGGATTATTTCAGTGCTATAGAAAGCAAGCCAGCTCCTTGAGAGTCAACCTGTAAGTGTTTTAAAAATAATTGGGATAGATGGTGCCGGTTAACTGATTTCCACATCTTACTTCTTTATGTAATTGGTGAAATGTAAATTGCTCTTAGAATGTGTCTTTGAACAGAATTTTTTTTAAATAAACCTCATTAAAGCTGGCTTGTCTCCACTGAATATTTCTGTATCTCACAAGTAGTTACTGTCAGCTGATAATCATTAGTTTCCCTCATTTATTTGAGTTTATAACTCAAGATATAGAAATACAATGATTTTACCAAGAATGGATGACTTATTTTATTACAAGTTTTCCCAAGAAGCTTCTTGGTTTTCTAAGTCACAAATAAAATTTTAAAAACAAGAAAATTCACAGAAACTTGGAGACATCCACAATACTGACAGCAAATTAACAGTCATCTTATTAAGACATTTTATTCTTCATGCCATTTTTTATCACAAAAATATGAGTAATCTACCACAAGCACTGAGTAAACATAGAGGACACTGAAATTCTCATTAGTGTAGAAAGATGCTGATTAGCCTGAGATGGTAATTATGCATTTTATTTTGACCCTTTATTTAGATGTAGATTTTAAGTTCTGTCCTGAAATGCATTTTATTAAGCAAATTGTAAGCAAAGTCTAAGGGGTATGATTCTCTTCTCTCAAATTTAATTTACTGACTTTTTAATTGGTGTATAACTGTATGTATTAAGTTAACAAGTATTCACTCAAGACCTTATATGATCAGCACAATAAAAGATTCTAGTCAAACAGAGACAATCAATTTCCTACTCTCAAAACTTTAGTCCTGTATTCGACAGACTAATATCAACAGACTAATAAAAAATGACAAATATCTAAATCCCCAAAAGGCAAGAAAGTGCTGGTATAGGTAAATACAAATTCTAGGGAACCACCTTCCTGATTGGCTGATCTAAGCCATGTTCCCTATTTTAGTCTAACTCTGATTCCTACCCTAACTCCACCTTCACTTACCTATCCTCACTTACCTTTCTTCATTTTAAGAATACCAATTTAAGAATACCCAAAGGACCCACACTACCCTGCTACCTACCTATTCTGCCCCTTTTAGGAAGAAAATCCCATCCCCAGACACCTTGCCCCAATTAAGATTAACTTGAAAGAAAGCTATGCTGTTTTAATTCTTACCCTTTTATAGTTGACCAAAAATCAAAGATGGAAATTGTTTATTGCAACAGTTATGCATAACAGTAGACAACTGAAAGCAATAAATACATGAAATATGGAGGCCTTAGGAAAACTGCAAGCTACTGATTATTCCAAATCTTCATATAAGTCCCATATTTCTTGTGTCTCTTGTATTGCATCGCTGTCTGAGGCTTTCATCATCTTTCTTTGTTTTTAGGTCTTATTCTGCACTTTCTTTCTCACTGACAAGATTATACTTGATATTATGGTTCACAATTGAAACTAAAGAGTCATTTGTATAATTTATGTGTCTAATATCTGTATTCTCCTGGCACTGAAGTCAATTATGAGGAAAAAGATGGTGCAGATGTTAAAGTTTGACAGCAGAAGAATATTCTCTACCAAACCAGGCATCAAAAAGGGGATATATGCAAAAGCAGCAGAGGAGTACTTAAAACCCAGTTGTTGTTGTTAGGTGCCATCGAGTTGCATATGACTCATACAATCCTATAAACAGCAGACCTGAACCCCACCATATCCTATGCCATCTTCACACTTGCTGAAACACTAGTGACCATTGCAGCAGTCACTGTGTCAGTCCACCTGGAAAGGGTCTTCCTCTCCTTCGTCTACCATTCATCCTTACAATCATCATGTCCCTCTCCAAGAAACAGGCCTTCCTGGAAACATGCCCAAAGTATGTGAGTGCCTCTAAAGAGCACTCCAGCTATACCCTCTCCAAGGCATATTTATATGTTCTTTTGGCTGTCCATGGGATGTTTAGTGCTCTTTTGTAACAACACAACTCAAAGGCATCAATTCTTCTTCTGTCATCCCTATTTATTATCCAACTCTCAGATGCAAAGCAAGGGATTGGAAAAATCATGGTCTGAATCAGATGCACCTTAGTCTTCAACCCGATGTCATTACTCTTAATAATTTGAAGAGGTCCCTAACTGCAGACTTTTCCTAGTTAAACACATCTCCTGATTTCCTAAAACCCAGTAGGCAAATTAAAAAAAAAATAAATAAATAAATGAGAGATTAATGAACATAAGATTTATCTGTTTTCCCCCTATATTTTCCTCACTTTCAGATCTGAATTACTCAATCTCTTTCTGAACTTCCTAAAATAATCACAGTAATACCAGTTACAGTGTTATTCTGGTTTTGACATGATTTTAAATGCCTTAACTCTTTTATGAGCTGTGAGATATAGATCACCTACCAATATTTTCAGCCACTCAGGTTTCTTGAGAAGCTGTTATCCCTGTTGGAGTAGATGCAACTAATTGGCATGAATCTATATAACTTCATGAATTTTAATAATGAGCCTCCCTCCCCTAATCCTGCCATTTGGGATATAGGCGTCCCGTATAATTGTATAAAGATCCATTATTACCTCAAAAAATTTCTCTTGACTTCATCATGCTTCTCATTCTTGAAAACACATGGCATTAACACAAAATACAAAGCAGAAAATAATGGTCATGTAAGCTTCACAACTATGCTACGAGATAGCTATAGAGAATTTCATCATTTACATATGAAGACAGTCACACAAAATGAGGCTAAGCAATCTTCCTAAGGTTATAGTCTATAATAGGAAAATTCACATTCCATAACCCCTAAATATATCCCATGGGCTCCTTTACATATAAGCTCATTCTGTCTTATTTGTTATTTATTTTAGTGTTATTAGTATTCTGTCTTATTTGTTATTATTCTAGTGAATATATCTTCAAAAGAATATAGACATGATCAGTACCTTTTGAAATATGAACAGATAGAGCTTGTAATGATAACTGATTCTATAATTTAACCATGCACTCACAAAACCAATTTCTGATACACCTGGCAATCACAGGTCTCTAAGGTCGAAAAGAATTCTCTCTATCTAAGGGAATCTCTATCTAAACTTTTTCTCACTTTTCCTTATAAGTAAAAAATATTAATTTGATCTCTGTTATAGAATAGAGACCATTGTCAGTATAGACCTTATTAATTATTCATTATCCATATTAAACTTATTTCTATTTCTTGAACATGCAAAAAAATTTACATATTGGCACCTTTGTCCTTAAAATTTTGTGTTATTGTTAGTGGACAAACTTAGCTAGCCTTCCAGCCAGTCAGACTCACTCATCACACCTTCCACACCTTCACCTTTCCTTCACTATGACAACACAACATAAAATCACCTTGGATTCAAGCCAGAGCCTTCATGTGCTCCAGATGATTTGAATAAGAATTTGTTTCGTATTTATATAGTTCCATGGTCTTTTTTCCATCAAGGGCCTCAGACGTAAAAAAGACTGGCTGTGCCAAGAGCTTCTGTAGGCATTCCTGAAAATGCATGGCCATTACACAATTTAATAGTTTCTTAAATCCTTTGAACATTTGTTTATTTGCTTCCTGACTGAAAAGGTAAAATAAAAGTATTATAGGGCAAGGTCACAGTGATAGAAAGTGAGAAAGGACAAAACATAAAATAAATATAATAAATAAGTATATTAAAGTCAAATATAAAATGCCAAGCATCATTCTGTTGTTGAACTTAACTATGACATGTTGCAAGGAGGGACCAGGCATTGGGAGGAACATCATGTTTGGGAAGGTGGAGGGACAGCACAGGAGAGGACGACCCTCAATGAGATGGATTTATTCAGTGACTGGAGTAATGGGGTGGAGGTGTCAAAGACAATAAGATTGGCACAGGATAGAGCAAGGGTTAGGGCTGTTGTACACAGGATCTCTAGGAGTCACAAGTGACTTGATGGCACATAACAACAACAACAACAACAACAACAACAACAACAGGCATACAAAATTTAGATCTTGTTAAAAAAACACCCAGACAAGCATTTGACCCCTTCAATAATCATTTCCAAGGCAAACAACACTTCAATCATCATTGCCAAGCCCTCGAATGAAAAAGAAAGAGGAACTTTTAAATTTCAAGACCTCAAATATTATCCTTACTCCCTCTATTCTATACCAAGGTTTCTCAACCTCATTACTATGAACATATTTTAGGGGTCTGTCCTTTGATATTTCCTGACTTCCACTCACTAGATTTCAGGAGCAACTGCCTCTTGTACTCCAACATGACAACTAAAAATGTGTCACACTTTGGCCTATGCACCCAGAGATACAAAATTACTATCCGTTAGAACAATAGCATTTTCTCCAAATCCACTGAAGCTAAGACTAACATACTAAAAAAAATCTAGGCTTATAGCTTTGCAGCTGGCTCCTCCTTAAAAACCATAATGAAGAGAAATTGTTAAAATGGAGACAGTTGTCAAGATTTGAAAATATAAAATCTGACACATCATCCTGACAGTATCAAGACCTTAAATGCAAGCTATATTTGGATACTGGGACCCAAAGTTTTGCCAATGGCTACTATTGTGAGTCATCTTTGCTTCTATCTATTTCAAATTTGACAGATTCTGTTATTATATCACTCATTATTAAATGAACACTTAAATAAATAAATAAACACTAAGTGCCAACTACGAGTATTATGAGTCAATAGAAGAGGTGTGGGAAGTTAGTTACATACAATGTGTCACTCAGTTCTAGAAAATCAATACTATATCTGTAAAAATTTGTAGCAAAACAGAATGAGTCATAAGAGAATTTGATGGCTGCAATCATGAGTCCTGGAACCTGACTACCTTGCTAGCTGTGGTCTTGGGCAAGGATCTCACTTTCTTCACCCTTATAATGGAGGTACTTAGAGGCTCGCTCGGCTTGCCTCATGTTAAGGAGTTCCACTGCCAACACAAAGGCACTTGGCTCAAATCCACCAGCTTCTCCATGGGAGAAATATGGATAATCTCTTCCCATGTAATTTACAGCCTCTGAAAATCTACTGGAGGGTCAGCTGTGAGTCAGTTCTGATATTATAGTACATAATAACAAACCTGAACAAGATGAGATCATGAGGCCAGTGGTAGATAGGACAAGATTCTGATCTGTTGTTCATAATGTTGCTATTTACTCAACAACAATTAACACCATTAATATATTATGTTAGTCATAGTTACTGTGAAGATTAAATGAATATTGGTGAATATTCTAAAGCATTGCCTAGTACATAATAAAGGATGTATAAATATTTAGTAAACAAATCCATAAGTATGAACGGAACATCTAATTAATAAAAAAAAGACGTTGCAAAAAACTGCAAACATTTACTTAAACTATGCACTAGAACCTGCATTTTATGATGATGAAAGGGAATACCTAGTCATTTGGCTATTTCAGGAAAAGGTTCAAGTCCTTGAAAATATTCCTTCCACTAGTAGTGGGGCAGGGAGAGGGACTGGGAATTGTATACCAATGAAGGAATTTTACTTTTCAAAGAGAGGAGTGAA
>NW_006399755.1:23514491-23527114 GCF_000299155.1 Elephantulus edwardii
TTTAATAGGGATATGTTATTAGGTATTTCTGTCATGACAGGAGTCCAGAGCAAAGGCTGCATAGTGGAGTGGACCTGGGGGGAGGGATTGTATAACAATGAAAGAATGTTTCTTCTACTTTTCCAAGAGGGTAGTGTACTGAGGGAGAGGGTTGGGCAGGGATAAAAGTGCAACAGTGAATGAATGGAAATCCAAAATCTCTGTAAATGTTCATTAAAATTAATAAAATTAAAAAAAGTTTTCTTTTACTTTTCAAAGAGAAGAGCGAACTGGCAGCAGGGGGTGGGGAGGGTTGGGCAGGGATAAAAGTGCAACAATGAATGAATGGAAATCCAAAATCTCTGTAAATGTTCATTAAAATTAATAAAATTAAAAAAAGATTCCTTCCATCAGTGACGACTGAGGGTTCCCCTTGGTGAGAACAAACAATTTAAAGAAGAGAAAGGATGATGCCTGTGGAGTCACCTAGTATCAGACTCACAAGCGCAGAGACCTCTCTTGTCCTAGGAATTTCAAACTCACAGAAGGAAGCGAGGAGTGTATGAACCTGTAGTAATGTATCAGTGAGAAATGAACCATTAAAATCAAGTGTTAGGCTTTCGTTTAGGAAAGAAAAAGAGCAAAAAAAAAAAAATCCAGAGTTAAAGAAAACAATCTATTCTATCAAACTGGTGTCATGGATGGAATTACAATGTTGCTCTCTGAGCAGCAGCCTGAGCTGCATGGCAAATGTGAAATCTTTTATAAGGACCAGATGGAAACAGTAAATGCCTAGAGAATACAACAGCATGCTGAAAGTGAAAAATCTCAATCCAAACACACCAATTACGTCAGATGCACGCCACCCTCGAACCAGAAAATATTTAGATAATAAAGTCCTTTAAAGATTACCTTTCATTTAAAACTAAACAACTCTGAAGAGCTACCAACTGAAAAAAGTCTTTAAAAATTTTGCTTGGAATTGAAAATACTCCAAAATAGTTACTGGACCTGGGCACAAGTGACAAGTAAGGGCTCCTGACATTTGTAATTATTGTGAAACCAAAAGGAAAATAATGATATATTTTAGAGCTCAATTAGTGAAAGTGTTTCTACGGTGAATGAGTAGAATGAAGACATTTTAATTGTTGTTGTTATGTGCCATGGAGTCGCCTGCGACTCACAGTGACTCTATGTACAGCAGCTCTGAAGGCTGCCTTGTTCTAAGCCAGTCTCACTGACTCTAACACACCAACCCCCAATGTCCCAATTACTGTATCAGTCCATCTCATCCCAAGTTTCCTCTCCTGTGTTGTCCCTCCACCCTTCCAAGTATGATGTTATTTTTTATTTAGTAAATGTAAACTGTAGCCATATGATAACTCGCTGTGTGTTTATATGAGATGAAGTTTAAAAATAGGTGGTTTAACATTTTTCTATTGCCCATCCCTGCATGCCAAAATATACCTTAATAGTCTAAGAACTAAGTAAATGAGTTCCTTCACAGGTTATAATTTCAGATATTACCTTCTATATTACCTCCTTTCTGCTAATGAATTTTTCCTTACTTTCAGTGGCAAAATTAGAATTAAAATAGATTTATTTCATCTGAAACAAAATTATGGGCACACTGTAAAAAGAAGGTAAGCATGTAAGTTATCCTTGCCAGAAACCATACTATGTGAATAAGAAATAGTGCCTACCTTAAAGAGATTACAGGCTGAAACAATGAATCTGGATATTCTTTTCTTTGAGATTATACCCTACAAGTAACACTCATAATTTATATATTCTTTCTTGAAAGTATCTATGCTACAATGATATTCTTGTTGTTTAAAACCTTAGCTGTTCCACAGAACGGGGTGGGGGGAGCCATTTTCTTTAGTTTGTGTGCAAGTGGAATTGTCTTTTTTACAATTCCTCTAACTCACTAACTATTCCAACTAAACATACCATGGACTGCTCATAAACTCTATGAACACCGTTTTACTATCATCACTAATTCAGGACACAGGACATGTAAATCACTGCTATATTGTAATCCAAAGAAACATTAAGACATTAAAAAGACATATTTGCTTATTCCTACAATGATGGAGATTGATCCTTGTTTATACCTAAAGTATGCACCAGTCTTTCCTATGTGAAATATTTTCAAAACAAGGAGAGAAGAGTTGATTAACTTTGTATGGATAATGAGGCTTATTAAAGAATCCTAAAGTATCACTGCTCCTTGGAGGCAAGGATTTTAAGGCTCCGTCTGACATACTTTGGACATGTTGCAAGGAGGGACAGGTCCTTGGAGAGGGACATCATGCTTGGTAGGGTGGAGGGAGAGTGCAGAAGGGGAAGGCCCCCTATGAGGTGGATTGATTCAGTGATTGGGGTAATAGGGATGGGTATGTCAGAGAAGGTGTGAATGGCACAGGACAGAGTAAAGTTTAGGGCTGTTGTACATACGATCGCTAAGAGTAGCAAGTGACTCGACGGCACATAACAACAACAACAATAACAAAGTATCACTAAGTCCTACAGGAAGGGAATGGAAGAAAGTATGATGGGGATTTAGGTAGAAATGACAGAGGACTGAGCCATTCTCAAAAAAATCTCTTTGACACCAAGTCGGAACACATAGCGGACCCTCCATTGGGTCTCCTCCGCTGTAAATTGCATAAGAGGAGATCACTTATCTATCTCACAGCTGGTGGTGAATTGAAACTACTAGAAAGGCACTACCTGCCTTTGGGTTAACAGCACATCTCCCCACAGATCGTTGTTGACCATTTGCTCCCATTAGAAAGAGCAAAACTGTAAAGTACTAGATTAGAAAAAAATATAAGGTTTTTCTTTAAGCACACAAAGTTTGTTATGAATCCTAGTGGCTGAATTGCTCTTTGCAAAAATTAAATAAAATCAGTAGTATAGTATATAATTGGAAGAAATCAGACAGAATTAGTTAGCTGCCTGAAGTCACAGAGCTGGTTAACAATGTAACAGAAATATGAATTTGTTTTCTTACTACAAGTTATTCAGAATATTCTTGGTATTAGTGAGATGAAATGGACTCGCTCTAACTACTGTGAATCAGACGGTCTCATGGTATAGTATGCTAGACATTTAAAAAAGGGAAAAATAGTGTTGCATTCATAGTTAAAATAGCCAAAGGGATTCCAATTGACATATTTAAAATAATAGATCCAGCCCTGAACATACTCATCTGTCTATGCCAGGGCATTTGGAGGACAGTTGCTTGACAAACTAGTTGGACAAAAATCCTCACCACACATATGATAGGTGGATAAAAGATTGAAACTGTTAACACTTCATTTTTCTTGGACCCACGATCAATACCCTCAGTACCAGAATTCAGGAGAACAAGAGACATATTGCATTGGGAAAGCCTACAGTCAGGGATCTCCCCAAATTATTGAGGAGTGATGACAGTAGATTGAAGACTAAAGTGTGTCTGTGTCTTTTCAATAACTTGCTATACATTTGAGAATTATAGAATGGATAACAATGACAGAAGAATTGCTTTCTTTGAGTGGTAGTAATGGAGAAGACTATTGAATATTCAATGGACTGCCAAAAGAACAAATAGATACGTCTTGAAAAGGCCAGACAGATTTCTCCTTGGAGGCAAAGATGATAAAGTATCACCTCGCATGCTTTGAGCATGTGGCTTGGATAGGCTATTCCTTGGAAAGGAGTATCAATGCTTGGAAAGGTGGAATGTCAGAAAAAGAGAGGAAGACCTTCAACCAAATGGACTGACTCAGTGACTTCAGCAATGGGCTTAATTGTGTCAAAGATTGTGAGGATGGCACAGGAAAGCACAAGGGTCTGATCTGTTGTTCATAGGGTCACTATGGGTCTTACTACACTCTATGAAATCTAACACCACCAACGACACACTTGAGAGCATAGAAACACATCAGGTAGTTCTGTTACCCAGAACACAAAAGCACGCATAAATATAATAATTCTGAGATTATGGCATAATTTTGTTTTACAAAAGAATTCTCTTCTTAGGTGCCATTCAAGAAATGACCTAAAAAAACGTACATGAAGACATCTGAAGAAAATGTTTTACAAAGGAAGAAATTGATGAATGGTGCTGCGTAGATTATTTGCCTATAACAATAATTATGAGCAAGTAGACTAGTGTTGTTATGGTGTGAGGAGGAGAAGAATGACAGCAAAGGAATCAGAGAAGTAACAGGTGGAGACCAACTGGACCTTGTAGGTACAGCAGATAAACTTGGACGCATGCTCTGAGTGAGATGGGGTCCTATTGGGAGATGGTGAATAGACAAGTGACATATATAAGGAAAACCTATACTTGGACGCAGTCTTCAGATCAGAGCAAGGAAACCCTGCATGATTCATAACCAGGAAAGGAGTGTGTGAGGGATGCATCCTGCCTCCCTACCTTTTCACTCTATATGCAGAACAGATCATTTGGGAAGCAGGGCGTTATAAGGAGGAATGTGGCATCAGGATTGGAGGAAGAGTCATCAACAACCTACATCATGCAGATGACAAAACCTTCCTTGCTGAAACTGAGGAGAACTTGAAACTCTTGCAGCAGAAGGTCAGAGACTGTAGTCTTCAATATGGATTGAAGTTCAACATCAAGAAAACAAAGATTCTCATCACTGGGGGCAAATTGGCAGCACCATGATAGATGTAGAAGAGATTGAGTTTGTTAACAATTACAGCTTACTCATCTCCACAATCAACACTCTTGGCCCTAGCAGTCAGGAGATCAAAAGACAAATTGCACTGAGAAAATCTGCTGTCAGGGACCTCTCCAGCATACTGAAAAGCACTGATATCCGTCTAGAGACCAAGGTGTACCTAATCCAGGCCCAAATCTTCACAATTATTTGCTATGCATCAGAAAACTGGATCATGACTAAGGATGATGGAAGAAGAATCATTGCTTTCGAGTTGTAGTGCTTGAGAAGAGTCTTGAACATGCCATGAACCACCAAGAAAAGAAATATGTCTATATTGGAGAGGGTGAAACTAAGTTTCTCCTTGGAGGCTAGGAATTTGAAGATCTGTCTCACATACTCTGGTCATGTGGTCAAGAAGGGACTGGTCCTTGGAGAAAGACATCATGCTTGGAAGGGTGGAGGGATAGCCCACGAGAGGAAGACCACAGATGAGATGGATTGATACAGTAACTGGGGCGATGGGTGTTGGTGTGTTGGAATAAGTGAGACTGGATTAGGGCAGGGCAAGCTTTGGAGCTGCTGTACATAGGTTTGCTATATGTTGCAGGTGACTTGATGGCACATAACAACAGTATATATATGTGTGTGTGTATATAGTTGCATACATGTTTGTGTATATATATATGTGTATGTATGTATGTATGTGTGTGTGTGTGTGTGTGTGTGTGTGTGTATGTATTTCATGTAATCCAGGAGGCTGCTGGGCTCTATAAGGAGGAATGTGGCATCAGGATTGGAGCACAATTCATCAAGAACTTGCATTATGCAGATGACACAACCCTTCATGCTGAAACTTGAGGAATACTTGAAGTGCTTGCTACAGAAGGTTAAGGACTGCAGTCTTTTATATAATTGAAGCTCAACATCAAGAAAATAAAGATTCTCTCCTCTGGACTAATTGGCAGCATTATGATAGACAGTGAAGAGATTGAGACAGTTAACGGCTTTAGTTTGTTTAGCCGCACAGTCAAAACTCTTAGTACCAGCAGCCAGGAAATCAAGAGATATATTGCATTAGGAAAGTCTGTTGTCAGGGACCTTTCCAGAGTACTGAAGAGCAATGGTGTCAGTCTGAAGACTAAGGTGTGTCAAATTCAGTGCATAGTCTTCATAATTGCTTAGTATGTGTCAGAGAGTCAGACAATGACTAGGGATGATAGAAAGAGAATTGATGCCTTTGAACTATGGTGCTGGAGAAGAGTGGTGAATAGACCATGGACTTTCAGGAGAAACAAACAGGTTTGACCTAGAGGGGTTGAAACCAGACTGCTCCTTGGAGGCAAAGATTCTAAAGCTTTGTCTGACATACTTTGGGCATATTGTAAAGAGAGACCAGTCCTTGGTGAAGGATAGTATGCTTGGTAGTGTGGTGAAACAGAGTAAGAGAGGAAGCCCATCAATGAGATCTATTGATTCAATGACTGGGGAAAAGAAGGTAGATGTATCAGAGACAGTAAAGGTGGCACAGGATAGAGGAGGTTTCAAGGACAGCACAAGAGAGAAAGACCCCAGATGAGATGGATTGTTACAGTAACTGTGAAAATGGGAATTGGTGTGTTAGAATCAGTGAGACTGGCTCAGGATGGGGCAAGCTTCAGAGCTGCTGTACATGGGGTTGTATGTACAATATGTTGTTTTTGTTGTTATGTGCCGTCAAGTCGCTTGCAAGTCATAGTAACCCTATGTATAAAAGCCCTAAACCCTGCTCTATCCTGTGCCAACCTCATTGTCTCTGATACACCTATTCCCACTACTTCAATCACTGAATCGATCCATCTCATAGAGTGTTTTCCTCTTCTGTGCTGTCCCTCCCCTCTCCCAGACATGATGTCCCTCTCCAAGGACTTTGCAACATGTCCAAAGTATGTCAGATGAAGCTTTGGAATCCCTGCCTCCAAGGAACAACCTGGCTTCACCCTCTCCAGGATGAACTTGTTTGTTCTCCTAGCAGTTCATGGTATATTCAACACTCATCTCTAGCACCATAGTTCAAAGGCATCAATTCTCTTTCTATCATCCCTAGTCACTGTCCAGCTCCCCAATGCACAGCACACAATTGCAAAAACTATAGCCCAGATCAAGTGCACCCTAGTCTCCAGCCTGATGTCATTGCTCTTCAGTACTCTGGGGAGGTGCCTGACCATTGGAGTATTAACTGTGGAGCCAAACAAACTAAAACTGTTAACTATCTCAATCTCTTCACCATCCATATTGACGCTGCCAATTGGTGCAATGTAAGAATCTTTGTTTCTTGATGTTGAGCTTCAATCTGTATTGAAGGCTGCAGTCATTAGATACATACATACAGAGATATATAAATACACACACACACACACACACACACACACACACACACACATATATATATACACACATATATAGATCTATCAGAAATATAAAGAATCCTGGTTTTCTTATTTATTATGCCATTTGTGTGGAAAGTAAATTGTAAGAAGGAAAGAGTGAAAGAAACAAGAGAAATTAAAAGTTTAGGTTAGTACTCTAGATTCAAGACACTGGATTAGAATAGTAGCAGTGGTAGTGATAAAACACAGTCAGATTCAGGATACACCTTGAAAGCAGAACTGATTGCATTTGTTGATGTGTTTTAAATATAAAATATCAGAGAAAAACAGAAATCAAGTAAGTTTTTAAGATTTCTGGCCTTGGCAATTAGAAAAACGGGACTGCTTTTTATAAGATGTGGCTGGGTAATTTATTTTTGAAGTAAACTAAATTTTTCCAGAAAGATTATTGAATCGCTATGGAAGCCTGGAGTCCAAAAGAAAGTTTGAAGCTGGAGAATCATCAGTATATAGATGGCATTTAAAGTAATGAATGCATGTAGACTCTTCAGCTAAGGCTGAAGAATAAGTGCAGAGAAAAAGAAGCTGAGGAATACATTCCTCAGGGAGCATTTTGATGTTGAGAGTTTGGGAAAATCTCACAGAAGAATCTTAGGAGACTGAGAAAGACCAGCTTCTGAGAAAAAAAATTGGAGTCTGAGAAAACAAGGGAGTGGAACATCTCAAGAATGAGCTAGTACAGTTCCATGATTCTTCAAAAAGGTCCAACTTAGAATTTCTATATGAAGTCACAATCTCAATTCTAGATATATTCTCAAAATAATTCAAAGTAAGAATACAAACAAATCTGTGCACCAGCACTTATTGTATCTCTATTCAAAACCACTGAAAAGCTAAAAAAAAAAAAACAAAAAAAAAACAAAAAAAACCCAAACCACCAAAAACTCAATCAATAGGTGACTGGATAAGTAACAGTATAAAATTTAATTCAATATTACTCAGCCATAAACAAAGTCTTTAACATGTTACAGTATGAATCTCCCTTGAAAATATTGTACCAAGTGAAGTAAGTCAATAACAGAAAGTATTGTATGACCCCACTTATATAAACAGTAGGCAAAACTTTAAGAAGTTACCAGGTGTGGGTGAGAAGAAAATAGGAGCAATTCTTGCTTTGTTGTTATGTGCCGTCGAGTCGTTTCCGACTCATAGCGACCCTATGCACAACAGCCCTAAACCCTGCTCTATCCTGCGCCAACCGCACCACCTCTGACACACCCATCCCTATTACCCCAGTCACCGAATTCTTGCTTAGGTTGCAAAGTATATTTCTGTTAATGTTTATGGAATCATTTGAAAAAAGATTAATGATAATAGTTGTTAAACAAGAAAACATGTCAGCAAGTTAAATGTAAAAATTGTTGGAATGACAAATTGTGTTTGAGGAGTCTTCCTTCTATCCTGATACCACATTCTTCTTCATAGTGTCTATCTCTTGTGACTTAGTGGTAAAATGTTTTCCTGCTAACTCAAAGGCTGTCAGTTTGAATCCACAATATGTTCCATGGAAGAAAGATAGGCAATCTCTTCCTGAACACAATTTAGAGTCTCTGAAAAATCCACTGGAGGGTCAGTTATGAGTTGGCTTTGACTCAAAAGTACATACCAAATATATATATACACACACACACAAACACACACACACAATATATATACATTGTTGTTGTTGATGATTGTCTTTGAGATGAGCATGACCATAGCGACCCTATGAACAAAAGGCCTGAAGCCAGCCCCTCTACAGCTATAGACATTTATCAAAGTTGATAAAGTTTTTGGAGACATTTTATTTAGGAAGTGGATGCTACTCCTGCTTCCAGATACACACTCACACACACCTACACCCACACCCACACACATCCCAACTGCTTTGCTGTAGAGTCAGAATAGAGTCAGAACTCATAGCTAACCAGAGGTTGTAAACTGCATGGGAGGAGATTCCACATATTTCTCCTTGACAGCAGCTGGTGGATTCTGATTGCTAGCCATTGCATTAGCAGTGGAACTCCCTATCCACTAGGCCACCAGAGTTCCTTATATACGTTATGTTGTTGTTAGGTGCTATCAAGTGGAGTTTGACCCATGGGTATCGTATGAAGAACATACTTGAACCCTGTCCAACCTTGTGCCATCCTCATGATCTCTGACACACTTGAGCCATTGCTACAGTCACCCTGTAAATCTATCCAGTTGAGGGTCTTCCTCTGTTCTACCAACCCTAAACCTTCCCAAGCTTGATATCCCTCTCCAGTGAACAGCCTCTCCTAGTAACATGCCCAAAGTATGTGAGATAAAGCATTATCACCTTTCCCTCCAAGTATCGCTCTGCATGAACCTTCTCCAAGATATATTTGTTTATTCTTTTGAGAGTGACAACACAAAAAACAGAAAAAGATAGAGAACACAGAGAAAAAAACAAAAACCAGAAAACACATATTTACATAAAATCTATACTCAGACTAACAATCTATTGTCTAAACACATCAATGGGACACTGCTACATACTTTAAAATTAAGAAAAGCATGTGTCAGGGTTGTATCTTTTTTCCATACCTAGTCAATCTTTATGCTGAGCAAATGATTAAAGAGCTTGACTCTGTGAAGGAGAATGTAGTATAAGGACCAGAGGAAGATTCATTAATAACCTGCATCATACAGATCACACAAGCTTGCTTGCTAAAAGTGAGGAGGCCTTGAAGTACCTGTTACAGAAGATCAAAACATAGAGCCTTCAATAAGGCTTGTATCTCAACATTAAGAAAACAAAAATTTGAACCACTTGACCAATAAGCAAAATCATGGCAGATGGTGAAATGATTTACACTGTCAAAAACTTCATTTTACTTGGATTCACAATCAACATTCTTGGTACTAACAGTCAGGAGATCAGGAGACACTGTAATAGGAAAGTCTACAGTCAGGGGCCTCTTCAAATTATTGAGGAACAATGATGTCAGTTTGAGAACTAAGCTATACCTGATTCAGGCTGTGCTACTTTCAGCCATTTGCCATGCATCTCAGAGCTAGATGTTTAATAAGAATAACAGAGGAAGAATTGATGCCTTTGAGCTGTGGTGTTGGAACTGAATATCTCATGAGTTGTTTATATACAACTCAGTACATTGCCATGCAGTTGAGCCAACTCATGGAGACCTTCCAGTGAATTCCCAAGACTTTAAAGAGCACAGGAAGAGATGGCACATCTTTCTCACTTAGAGCCACTGGTATGTCCTAACCACTGGAGGGTTACTGCCTTTTGAGTTAGCAGTGCAACTTCCTATGGACTAAGTGATACTAGAATTCCATATAGATGTAAATACAGACATGATATAGATGTTTCACTATAATAAAAATACTTTTAAAGGTGAAAGAGTAATTAATTGTATAAAATGCTACTAATGGTTCAGTTAGATGAAGATTGAGAATTGATTATTGGATCTGTCACATGGATGACATTTATAACTCAGCAGGAATATTTTTAGAGCAGCGGTAAGGGAAAAATATGATTAGAGACTTTAACAAAAATATTGGGAGGGAAAATACACATACAAAGTATAGACAATTTTGGGGGGGATTTTTCTATTCAGGGGAGCACATATATGGTAATAAGTGAAGAAGAGCGTGAGATGAAAGGTAGTTTTCTGAGGAACAAGACAGTTTACACATGTGTGCACAGATATAAATAATCTGATTCTGGTAGGAAAACCTGATGATACAGGAGAAAGCAAGAGAAAGTGTAGGTGCAAAGTCCTTGGTGGTGAGAGGACATACAACACAGGTGAAGCAACGGCCATCCCCAGGTGCTCAGACAGTTGATGCATAGAAAGAGGAAGGAAATCAGTAAGCTTGGGTGAAGATCAAGCAGGTGATAAATATGGTGAATCAATTAAGGCTTGAGAACACAACTAAATCTTTAGGACATTTAGCCAACTGTCTGTCTATCATGTCTTAGGAGATTGAAAAAGACTCTTATTTTTCAAAACACTTCCTTTTGCCTCTACTCTTTAATGTGTCAAATTATACCAGTACAGATTCATTTTTCTGGTTTAATGCGCATTACCCTAAAATGGAAAAACACATTAAGCACCATGAGTCACTTATGCTTAAGTGTGAATGAATTTATCAGGTTCTTATTGTGAGAAGGCTCTTAATCATGGAATATGAGAGTAAGCTAACTCTTCAAATTTCCCCCCTCGGGACTGGAGTTAGGAAGGGGTCATGAATGAATATCCCTAAAAAGCTATCAAAATTTCTTAAATAACATACAACATGGGCTAATCTAGAACAAATTACATTGACTGACCTAAATCAGAGCTGTTGTTATTGTTGCTGGGAGGTGCCCTTCAATCAAGTATAATTCATAGTAACCCTAGGAACAACAGAACTGAATCCTTCTCTATTCTGTGCTATCCTCCCAATGCCGGACATACTCATGTCATGATGGAGCACTGTTGAATCTATAGGCCTTTAGATCTTACTGGTGTATGAAACAAGTAACTCCAAATTAGAAAATATGGGTTAAGTCTTGGTTCTACCACTTTGCACCTTGCTTGGCTTGCATTTGTCAGTTGATATCTTTGAATCTGTGTTTCCTCATCTAAAAATCATGATTGTTGTTGTGTGTTGTTATGTGCCCTCAAGTCACCTGTGACTCATAAGTACCCTATGTACAACACCCTAAACCCTACTCTATCCTGTGCCAATCAAACTGTCTCCCCCACACTTATCCCAGTACCCCAGTCATTTAATCAATCCACCTTATAGAGGTCCCTCTACCCTCCCAAGCATGATTCTAAATAATACAATAAATATGTACTAACATTACACCATTCCTCACACCGTTCTTTTTTCCACTCAGGCTGATACCATATTTTTCACTTGCTACCACAAGCAGAATCCTTCTATTAGGCCTTCTGTTGGTACACCAGATTCCTAAGTATACTTCAACAATCATTAAATCATGAAGAAAATAAATCACCACACCAAAAGTCACAAACATTTAAAAAGGAATGTGTTTTACATACCTTTAATTTCATAAAAAAATATATTTTAGCTGTAGGAAAGCCATTATATTTATACTTTAATCACTTATATTTATGCAAAAAAATTTTCACATGCTATACAACTATGTGTTCTTCTGTCCTAGATAGCAATTCCTTAGTGGCAAAGTCTATATTATTTACATCATTCAGTATATATTAATTATCTGAAATCAATAAAAAATTAAAAATGTAAGCCATTTATCAGAGTAGGTTTAATCAACAACATCCAACTGATATTCAGCTTTTATAAAAGATTACTGTACACAAAACAGGAATATTCTAAAAAAAATCCTAAACACACTTATGTTTTTAGAATACTACACTAGCAAGGAGTTGGAAACAACCTAAATGCCCATCAACAAACGAATGGGTAGAGAAGCTGTGGTATATTCGCACAATAGAATACTATGCTGCATTGAAAAACAAGGAACTCATGCAATATTATTCAAAATGGGTGAACCTGGAGGACATTATGCTGAGTGAGGTATCTCAGTCAC
>NW_006399755.1:23527494-23532092 GCF_000299155.1 Elephantulus edwardii
TTTTTAGAGTGCATAGAAAATATGAAATTAGTTAATTCATTTTTATCATAGTTAATTTTTATTTGATAAATCACAGAACTTTTTAGAAGTCTTATTTTTTAAAAAGCCACCCAATTAAAAGCACTTTATAATCATTGTATTCTATATTTATATCTAATGTATAATGTTGTTAAGTGCTGTCGAGAAGACTCATAGCGATCCTATGAATGAAAGACCTGAACACTTGTATAACTTTCAATGTTTCTCCAGGTTCATAGGATTTCTGGAGGCAAGATATTTCAGAAGTGGATGCCACTCCTGTTTTCCAAGCTTGTTTTAATTGGGGAGCTCCACCAAACACTGTCCACCATGGCTAATCATGATTGCATTTGGTACATCAGTATCACAGCACTCAGCATCACAGCAACCACGAGTTACTTCTGTGCAGCAAATGGACAGACCAGTACACTTAGAAGAATGTTTGACCAAAACCAATTAAAACCAGGCCTCATAAAGAGAGTTCAGTTGACCTACTGGACAGAAAGCAATGCTACCAAATCAAAGGTGGGTGATTTCAATGCATAATGTAGAACAGGTAAATATTAATTTCATTTAATAAAAAATGTTATGAAGAGATATAAATGTGTGCACTGAACATTTGAGATTTGGCTGGTAATTAAAGCTGAAATGTCTCTAATTCTAAATAAAGGCTGTATCTATAAAGATAACTCATAATATTAGACTATGAAAAGCTTTATTAAATCAAGAAGGTTACTTAATCAGCAACTGCCAGATATGTTCCTAAAAACATTACTGTCAACTAATTTAGACCACACCAGAAGCGTGGGTAATCCTTCGGAAGTCCAAAATGATTTTTCTTTTTTTCACAATATCACAGCTTACTGTTTATTTGCACAGTCATTTTTAAATGAGATAGCGTTTCACGTGAATAGAACACCCTGCTTTTAAGATATAACCTTTCACTGCCTTTGAATTGCTAGAAGACAAAATCAGCCTGATCAACGCTAATGTGGGAAAGAAGTCTTTGACAAAAGAGACGCAATAACCTTGACTTCTGTTTTCATCCCTAATTTATTCTTGAAAACAACCAAGAGATGAAGTGCAATTTGATTTAAATGTTGTAAAGTCATCTGAATAAAGGTTAAATACAACTTGCTCTGCACTGGATATTGCATATATGAGCTTTATATCCATCTCTCTCTGCAAGGAGTATGACAAAGACCTAAATGTTCAGGAGTTTGATAAGATCTAGAGTGCCATTATTCTAATCTCCTCTGCTCCTGTCTCCACACAGTCTCTCAAGTATGTGTGCTCATATAGCAGAATTCCTGGTCCCTTTTAAAAAGAAACATATAGCAATGATTGAGACACCTTATATTATTTTTAACAATATACTCTTTATATACAACTCAAATGCACCTGTAGCGTTTAAGCCAATTACTTTGTTGTTGTTGTTATATGCAGTCAAGTCCCTTTGACTCAGAGCAGACCTCTGTACAACAAACAGCTCTAAACTCTGCTCTGTCTTGAGCTAATCTCATTGTCTCTGACACACCTACTCCTATTACCCCAGTCACTGAGTCAATCCATCTCCTTCAGACTCTTCCTCTCCTGCACTGTTCCTCTGCCCTTCAAGTATGATGTCCCTCTCCAAGGACTGGTCCCTCCTGGTCATGTGCCCAAAATGTGTGAGACAGAGTTTTTGCTTTGTAGTAATTTGCAATAGTTTATTATGATTTTCTGTCCAATAACCTTATCTTTCTTCATCCATTACATAGGTCACATTTTTTTTGGTATTTTTTCCACAACATTAAACTAATTAATTATTTAAAATTGTTCTTGTTAATAACAACTGAGTTGGAATCAACCCAAAGCTAATCCATCAGCAGGTTTTCAGAATCAGTAAATCATGCAGGTGGAGACTGTTCATCTTTCTCCCATGGAGGAATTGATGGATTTGAACTGAATTCTTTTGGGCTGATGGTGCAACTCCTTACTACAAGGCCAACAGAGCTCCCTTGAGACTACACAAGTATAAATGGCTCAAAATCATTGTCATCAAGTCAGACTCAATGCATACCTGACTACCTCCAAATGAAAAACAAAACCAAAGAACAGGAAAAATTTGAAAGTGATGGCATCAGCTAGATTTTCTTACTAAAAACTTTAAACTCTTTTTCATTGTCTCGCTATGAGTTGTAAGCAACTCGATGATACATAAAAACAATGACAACTCATGAGTAAACTTTCATGTAAACAATAACAAGGAAGTTAGATCTTACTAACTGGAGGAAACCACTTTAGAGACATTGTAGTATGTTGGGAAAGATATCCTTTAAGATTCAGCAATATCCTGCAAAACTGCAATCTCTTACTGATATAAAAAGCATTTAAGATTGGCTGATATGGTCTTTAGGGAGCTGCCCTGCTAATCAAAAGGCTGTCCATCTCTGATGATTTGGATGCACTGGCAGCTCTTATGTAGAAATCTGGGCAATTTCCTCCCACGAGATTTACAATCTTGAAAATCTAGGGAAAGTTAATTATGAATCAATTCTGACACAATAGCAATAAGTAGTAGTAAGAGTTTCCCAACAATTTTTTTTTTCCATAAAGCATGTGATGAATCAGGATTGAACAACAGTAGTTAGTTTGGTTTAAGATCTCTGGATGATATTTAATTTATTACACACACACACACACACACACACACACACACACACACACAGCATGCTTTTTAATATCAGTTCCTATTCTCTGGATACTTTAGTGAATGTATGTATGTTTGTTGATAACTTCCTGTCATTTGCCAGAGCTTGTGCTAAGCACTAAACACACACTATTTTCATCCACTCTTCAGAATGGCCTACATCTGGTCATATAGAATCGCTACATGTGGCTGATTCATAAAGATCTCAAAAAGTTCAGTAATATTTCCCAAGCCTTCTGGTTGACATAAAGTAACATGAGATTCAAATGCTGTGCTCTTTCTATTGGATCCACCCTGCCTTCCCAAGTTCCTAGGTAGCTTATGTAAATGTAAGTATTTTAGAAGCACAAAGTGTTTCCTGGGTGAGCTCACTCTTAGTCACTCTTGACTAAGAAAGAGGCCTGTGAGGTAAGTAGATAGATAAGGACAAAGACTGCATCTATCCCCCAGAAGTTACATTTTGCATCTGGATTTCAACAGTAAAATTGCCAAAAGAATGTCTTGGTCAGTTAAGCTACCAAAAAAAAAATCTGGATCTCCTAGTTAGTCTTGATGATGAGATAGGCGTTTTCTACTAGTGAGGTTATCATGGCACAAAAAATCCACAAAAACACTCTCAGATCTCCTAAGCTGCCGCAAGCAGTCTGAGTTTATTAATTTTGCGGAGGAATTGAAAGGAATAGGGTGTCAAGGAGACATTTTGAGATAAATGAGTCTTTGATGGCATTGGAGTTCTTCCAAGACATTTCTTCACTGAATCCTATATTGGCTTTTTAAGACATAGGATCCTGAAATAGACAAGGCATCTTCTTATCCTTTTCTTTTTTTTTCTTATTACTTTCAAGCTTATTTGTGCAAGTGGATAGAATTACTTCAAAGTAGCTCTCTTCCTATCTCTATTACACAGTGGCTGATAATAAATGGCTCTTTAAAAAAATCTATTAGAGATAGAAGAAAAAGTCTACAAAGCTTCTTATTAGGGGTGAACGGAACTCACACTGCCTCTTTTTATAATGAGTGCATTTCAGTTCAGTACAGTTAACCTTGGTTCACTAGGGTGTGTTTATCACGAGAGAATAATGGACGGCATCTGTTTCTTCAGTGACTGAATGGTCATTTGTAGATATTACATACTTCTTTACAAATTCATGTACATCCTGATGCTTTCAAATTGTCACGTTATATACACAGCAATGATTTGCAAGTCCTTAAATTTATGTCTAGCTCTACTAAATCTGACAAGGGTAGGCCTGTCTGTGTGTGGTTAGAAACTTAGAAAACAGCTAGCATCAGTTAGGAAGGAGTAGTGGTAGTTCAATGCTTAAGTGCTCAGCTGTTTACTGAAAAGTCAACAGTTTGAATCTACCAGCTGCTATGCAGGAGAAAGATATGGCAATCTGATTCCATAAAGATTACAGCTTGGGAAAGCCCAAGACCCATCTCCATCTTGTACGGTCACTATGAGTCACAATCAATGCTACCGTAACTTTTTGGTTTTTAGCATTTTTATGTAATATTTTTTTATTGAGAATTGTGTTGAACATTAAAATGTGTATTACTGAGGGACACAAGGCTATGAGGCTACACAGTTTTCTCATTTTTTTTATTATAGGAAAATACAGACAACTTGAAATTTGTCATGCAAACTTGTATGCTTAATACAATTCAATAGGAATAATATCATTCATGCCAGTATGAAATCATTGTTGTTGTTTGTTGTTATGTGCGGTCGAGTCACTTGCGACTCATAGCAACCCTATGTACAACAGCCCTAAACTCCATTCTGTCCTGTGCCAATCGCACTGTCTCCGACACTCCCATCCCAATTATCCCAGTCACCGAATCAATCCACCTCATAGAGGGCCTTCTTCTCCTGCACCGTCCCTCC
>NW_006399755.1:23532817-23536280 GCF_000299155.1 Elephantulus edwardii
TCTGTGATTCCCATTCTTCTCAGAGTCAGCCACAGTTTGTTATGATCTACACAGTCAAATGCCTTTGCATAGTCAATGAAACACAGATAGACATTCTATCTGTGTATGAAATCATTATCATTCTTTTCTTCCAAGGTTTTGATCACTTTGAAAGAAACCCTTTATTCATTAATTAATGTATTCTTATTCTTCTCTCTCTCATCTCTAGTTCCCTCTTATGTACATTTTGTCTTTATAAATTTGCTTATTTTATATTTTTTTATATAAATGTAATAAAAATATTTGTGTCCTGGTGCCTGGCTTATTTAACTTAGTGGAATATTCCCAAAGTTCAACCACATAGCAGAATTTTGGTCTTTATAACTGAATAATTTTCTATTGTCTGTACATACTATATTCTATCCCATTTCCCTGTTCATAGACACATGGTTGTTTTACCACTTGTTATTGTTATGTGCCATTGAGTCATCCACAGCTCATACTGACATTATGTGCAAAAGCTCAGAACCGTGCACTATCTTGCCTCTCAGAGTATCACTGAAACTGCTACACCTAATCCCATTGCCCAGTTATTGTATCAAGCCATCTTATCAGGTGTCTTCTTCACTTGTTCTGTCTCTGCACTCTTTCAAGCATGACATCCTTCTCCAAGGACTGGTCCCTCCTGGTCACATGCACAAAGTATGTGAGACAGAGCTTCAAAATCCTTATCTCTCACCACTTAATTATTGTCAGATATGTTCCAGTGAATATTGGTACATAAACTTCTGTTGGAGACATTGTTTTCCATTCCTCCACCTAAGAATATTACTGCTTGGTTATATGGCAAGCATGAAGCTTTTTACATATAATTTTCTATTTTATTTGTGATTTTAACTAAAGTTTACAGGAGAGGTAGATTTTCATTCATTCATTGTTTCACATTTTTACTGCTTCTCCCTCCCTCCCTCCCTCCCTCCTTCTCTTCCCTCTCCTCCAGTTCACTTATTTGTGATTAAAAAAAATATTCATGGTTGCATAATTAACTCTCTTTCCCCCTCCTTCCCTCCTCAACCTCTGTACAAAGTACCTCTTACTCTGGGCTATTATTGCCCAATCATATATTATCACCCAATCATATAACGCCTAATCATATATTCCTTTCAAACAGTTTTTCCTTCATTTATTCCAGTGTAATGTTTATTATCTATTCACTCTTATCATATTCCACTCCCAAACCCTCATGTCAGACCTGCTTTATAACAGTGGTCCTATGCAATATTTGTCCTTTTATGACTGAGATATTTCACTAAGCATAATGTCCTGCAGGATCACCCATGTTGTGTTATGTAAGGCTAAGGTAAGGATGATGCTCGTCATGATATTTTCATTGCTGCATACACATATGAAAATCTGACAATAAGTAAGGAACACAGAGTTGCAGACTCCTTAGACTTCCAGAATAAAAAATAAGCCTGTCTTAAAAGTGTAGCCCAAATGTTCCTTTGAAGAAAGAATGTTCAGAGTTTGTCTTAAAAGTGTAGCCAAAATGCTCCTCTGAAGAAAGAATATTCAGAGTTTATCTCATATTTTGGGGGCATGTTATCAGAAGATGCCAGTCTCTGGAGAAGGACAGCGTAGTTGGCATGTTTGGAGGAGGATGGATTTTCAGTACAATGAATTGACACAGTGGTTGCAACAATGGGCTCAAGTAAAGCAAGTATGGCGAATGGTGCAGGAATGGGCAGGGCTTCACTCAGTTCCTCACAGGGATGCCAGGTGTCTGAACTAACCCGAGGGCGCCTAACAACAACAGCAAAACCATGATAATTCTGTATTTACCTTTTCAAACAACACTACAGTCCTTCCCACAGAAGCTGCTCCATTTTATATTCCCACGAACAACAAATGAGGGTTACAATCTCCACCTACACATCAACTCTTGTTCTTTCTTTTGTTACTATCCTAATAGGTCTGATGAAATTCAAAGACATCAGTTCTTTGTTAGTCTTCCTTTTTCATAGACTAACTTTCATTTCTCTCATGTTGAATGATGTTGAGCTTCTTTATATGTGCTTGTTACTTTCTTGCATATCATCTTTGGAGAAATGTCTATTCAAGCAGTTTTCCCTTTATTAAATTGGACAGCTTGTCATTTTTTAAAGTTATATGAGTTATTAATGGCTTATGGATTTGAAACCTGTATCAAGCATGATTTTAAAATACTTTCTCCCATTCTTTGAATTATCTTTTATCATTTTTTTAATATTCTTTAAACTACAAAATGTTTTGTTAAAAAAATGAAATCCAATACCTTAAAACAATGAAATCAAATGTGTATATTTTTATCAATTTAAATTAATGCTTTTGGTGTCATATATACACATTTATTGCCAAGTTCAAGACCATGCATATTGGCCCATAGGCTTTATTTAACAGTCTTTAGAATGTAGCTCTTATGTTAGGTCTTTAACTCATTTTGATATAATTTTTAAGCATATAACATAAGGCAATCATCACTATGTCCCTTACCTACTAATGAATGACCTCTCTTTGGCCAATAGATAAACCTAGTCATTGCACTAATATTTCAGCTATTTCTGAACATCTTTTATGCAAATAATTTTAATTATTGTTAACATCATTATTTTTAGTGTGGATTTCCACTTTTCTAAATACTATTGAAGAGATCATTGTACTATTCATTGATAATAATTTTTAATCATTAAAAGGTACTTAATTTTGTCAAATATTGCTTACATCAATTGAGATGATAATCCTTGTGTTTATGTGCATATGTGTATGTGTGTTTGTCTGTGCTTTAAAAACTTATTTCCATTGAGTTGAACCCAACTCATAGACACCTTCCCCTGCAGCTCCAGTGTTGTAAATCTTAATGAGAGGACACTTTCTATCTTTCTTCTATAGCTCATCAGTCAATTCAAGTCACCAGTGGTTTTGGAACATCAAAAACACACAATGTTTTAGTTAGCAGTACAACATGCAACTAGAGCCACCAACACAATTAGACTGTTACCAGAGCTATTAATATGTATATTGTTGTTTGTTTTTAAGTGCCACTGAGTTGTAGACCTCAGAGGGACCCTATGAACAAAAGACCTGAACACTTGTATAAGTTTCATCGTTTCTCCATTTTCATAGAGTTTACAGAGGCAAGCTAGTTCAGAAGTGGATGCTACTCTTGCTTCAAAGCTTGTTTTAATTGGGGAGCTCCACTAAACACTCTCCACCATGGGTAGCCATTATCACAGTTGATAGATCAGTGTCACAGTGTTTAGCATCATAACGACCACGAGTTACCTCTGTACAGCAAATGGACAGATTGGTGCTATACCATTTAGAAGAATGTTTGACTAAAAACAATTAAAACCAGGCTTGAGGGCTGCTGATTTAAATCACCCATCTTTGGCTTGGTAGCATTACTTTCTGTCCACTAGGCCAACACAGCTCTCTGTTGCTAAGT
>NW_006399755.1:23536787-23554420 GCF_000299155.1 Elephantulus edwardii
AGGTTGCTTTAATTTCTTACACTGAGTGATTTTTCAATCCCAGGGATATATTCCAGCTGATTATGGTGAACAACTCTCTCAATATACTGACAGATGTATTTTGTTACATACGTCTATATTCATACCAAATATTGGCCTGTATTCTCCCCACCCCCATAGTGTTTTTGTCCAACTTCAGCATTAGGGTACTGCTGGCCTCCTGGAATGAGTTAGGAAAGGATTCGTTCGCTTTCATTTTTAGGAAGACTCTGAGAATTTTGATGTTAATTCTTCCCTGAGTTAATTTTTTACTTTGTATCTTTTATATTTTTGTTAATCTAGTTAAAAGTTTATAATTTTTACCTTTTCAAATAACTACTTTTTGATTCATTTTCTTTAATATTTTTCTATTCTCTTCATATATCTTTAATAGAGATAAAGCCAATGTGACAAAATGTTAATATTAAATCTATGTAATGGTAAAGAGTTACTCCTTAATGGTAAAAAAAGTTACTCTTGAACCTTTTCAACTTTTTGATAAGTTTGGCATTCCCAAACTTAAAGGCTGAAATAAAAAAAGAAATAAGTCAATCTATTTTCTGATTAATTCCTCATTACTATCCCCTTATCTACCAATAGCCTCTCTTTGACTTGCAGATAAAGTCACCCACTACATTTATTCATCTACTCTCTCTGGACATCTTAGATGCACATACCTTTAAGGATAAATGACAGGAAAATGGAAAATTAATTGATTTTTTAAAGTATTAACCAATATTTTTTTCATTTATGTGACTCTCAAACATAGCTACATTGAAAGTGTGTTTTCCCTTCTATTAATTTGTATCTTAAGCTTGTTAGTTTCAGGTACTTTGGAGGTTATGGAATTTGCATGGGAATTTTCCAATTTTTTTCAAGCTGATAGTGCCTTGTTCAGACCCAGCACAGGAAATAGATTGTCATCATTCTATATTTTAAGAATGCTCCAAATAGTTCTCAGGACACTGATACTACCAAAAAAGCAACACTTAAAAACAGCTTCCCCCAAAACCATACAAGACCCTGACCCTGTATTTCCAGTGTTCATAATTTGAAATGCATCCAAGTTGTGAGGAGGTAGTGAGGAAGAGGATGAAGCTGCCTTCTTCAAGAGGTGCACTGTATCACGAGTGTTCACATAAGGCCTTGAAAATAGCTTTTGCTCCCTCAAACAGAAAATGCCTAGTTATAGCAAGAAATAACCTGAGAAGGTAAACAAATTACTTTTTCCCAACTTAAAGTACACGGTGGGTTTCAAACAGACCTGTGTCAAATAAATAACTATGAGTGACAGAGGTGTCTAATCTCCAAGTTCAGGAAAAATAAGACAAAACCACATAAAAACAGTCATCCTTAGTGATGCCACGATGCCTTTCTAGAGTAAAAGCATTATTAATTCACAACTTTTTCTCTGTAACACTCAGCTCTTCCACCTTCCCTAGAGAGAAATGTTATAAAAAGTTCAAATTGTTCTAACTATTGATAAGGATAATTTTTCAAATATATCAGTGGAAAAACATAGCTGATTAAACATTCTAATATGTGAGGTAAACATATTGAAAGCAAAATTACAAACAGATTTTTCTGTACACTGAGCAAGTCAATGAGAATTGGGAAGAGTGTTTCTGAGCTGAATTACCAACTGTGCTGCTTGATGCATAAAGAATAATCAGAAAATTGTACAGGGCTACAGACAAATATTTACTTTACGGCACCAGAGCCTAGGAAGTAGGACTTACGCGAGGTGGCTCCATTAAATAGGCAAGGGCATGCAGTTTTGATCCAGCAGCTGCTCTGTGGGGGGGATGGGCAAGCTCCTCCTGTGAGATTCACTGCCTCTGAAGCCTGCTGGAGGGTCCGCTATGAGAAGGTCCTGACTGGATGGCACACAACAACAACCACACCATGTAAAACACTTTTACTCTAGTGAGATGTCATGAAACCCATATCTGCACTATCTGAGAATGCCAAATAGGGAGAAAGAGAGGCCCTATTTTCAGATTGATCACAACTACTAAGAAATGGAGTAAGAATGTCTGTAGACCGTGTATCAACTAAACTTCCCCTCCTCCCTGCTTCCTTTCAAATGTAAAGGAAAATAACTGCAAGAATAAACAACAGGAATTGAAAAAGTTTTCATTTTTATTTTTTTCAAACAATATTTAGTCATTTACTTTATACACACACACACACACACACACACACACACAATGATGTAGTAAATAGCACAGATTACAGAATCCTTGTCTCTTCAGTTTGGTGACTGTGCTGGACAATAATGAAAACCTACCAGGTTAGTAAAACTACAGTATATCTATAAGAATCTTTAGCAAAATATTGCATAGTATGCTGGGCTGCTAACCAAAATGCCAGCAATTCAGGCTCACCACTTGCTTTGTGTGTTAAATCCATATAGTCTCCTTTTCAAATCTAACAGTTGCTCTTCAGAAGAAAAGGACAATCTCTTCTCTTGTGACTTTCAGCCTCTGAAAACTAATCATAAGGTTAGCTATGAGTCAGATCTGACTTGATGGCACATAACAACAACAGCAACATCATCCCAAAGTATTTTCAACCCAGTGGAGGCTTGCTATGAGTCCTAATTTACTCAATGGCATTGGTTTGGGTGTTTAGTTTTGGTTTTGGTTTTGCTTTTTTAAAAGTGTAGTATATCTATAAGCAACAACTGTATTATGCAGATGACACAACATTGCTGGCTGAAACGTAGGAGGACAGGAAGTGTTTGCTTCAGAAGCTCAAAGTTATAGTCTTCAATATGGATTGAAGATCAGCATTAAGAAGACAAAGATTATCATCATTGTGTCAATTGGTAGCACCATAATAGATGGAGAAGAGATTGAGGTTTTTAACAACTTCAGCTTGCTCAGCTCCACAATCAACACTCTTGAAATCAGCAGTCAGCAAATCAATAGACAAATTGCATTCGGAAAATTGGCTGTCAGGGACCTCTCCAGAATGCTGAAGAGCAATGATGTTGGTCTCTAGGGACTAAGACTAGCCTGATCAAGGCCACGGTCTTTGCAATTACTTGTTATGCATCAGAAAGTTGTACAATGTCTAAGGATAACAGAAGAAGATTTGATGCCTTTGAATTTTGGTACTGAAGAAGAATACTGAACATACCACATAGACTGTCAAAATAACAAACAGGTTTGTACTGGCAAGGGTGAAACCAATCTGCTCCTTGGAGGCAAGGATTCTGAATTTCTATCTTATCTACTTTGGGCATTTGGTCAAGAGGGATCAGTCCTTGGAGAAAGCCAAAGCCATCATGCTTGGAACGGTGACAGGACAGTGCAGGAAAGGAAGATGCCTGATCAAATAGATTGACATTGTAACTAGGGTATTGGGGGGTAGATGTGTTAGAAACAGTGGGACTGGCTCAAGATAGGATTCAGAGCTATCATGCATAGGGTTTTATGTACTAAAAAGAAAAATAAAGCAGAGTAAGATGATTCTATAGAGTAAAAAAATGAAAAAGATTTCAGGAAACATTTCTTTAATATGTGGTATCTGAGTAGATGTCTATGAGAATCAATCATATTAGCATCTCAGTATGGGCAGAAAAAAATACCAAATGCAAAGGCCCTGAAGTGGAATCATGTTTGGTTTGCTGAACAACAGGGACACAAATATTACTGGAGGATAAGAGATTAGATCAGCAGTAGCCTGGGACCAACATATGTAAAGGCTTGTAAAATATGGTAAACATTTTATATTCTTTTCTAAGAACCACTGAAACGCCCCTAGCACAATGCTACCAGTGTCTTGACAGTGATGTTAGAAAAGTAAGTGTTATAAGCATCCAAGCAAAAAAACAAAGCAAAACACCTAGGAGATAATGAAATAAGGGGGCATGGAAAAAAGAAAGGAGATGGCATTTACAAAAAGAACTTAGATTTTAATAGTCACGCAGATGGGCAGACTGCTAGGCCATCATCTGGTACGCATCCTGAAGTCTGTCAGCCCTTACACTACAGAATATTTTATATAGCAAACATCTTAAAAATTCAAAATATTGGAGGTTGGTGGATAGTAAAATCCCGGGAGAGTAGTACTTGTAGACATGCATTACTGGGAAAGTGCTGCCTGATTAAAGCAACAGACTTAGGCTATGAGGCAAATGTTTCCACTAGCATTTAATTCAAATTGTGGCCTTAGGGAATTCCTCCCAAATAACTCATCTAGGGTCTTGTCTCATAGCGCAATGTTGAGTATCTCTAGTAAATTCCACCCGGCTCTCAGGGTTTCTTCACATGCACCCATCTACCTATGCACCTTCTTTATGGCTGTCTGATATATTTGAGAGTTAGTTTCAACTAGTACTATGTCTAGAATCACACTATAGGCAATAAATGCAAGAGACATCAAATTCACATATTTTTCTCCCAGTTTCCACAAACAGTAATTTGTTAAGTCATGAAGTATGTCAGAAGCATGGTTTTCAATGTTTTGCGGTATACAAAATAATTAGAAACCATTATCTCTCGAATGCACATTCTCCCTTTCCCCTTTGCCTTTAATCTTCTCCAATCCATTCTTCACATTGCCTGCAAAGTATTTTTCCAGAGTACAGGCTATTTATGGCAATTCCCTTTGTACAATGTTGCAGTGTGTCATATGACAGAATAAAGCCCTAAGTCTTTTATGTGATATCAGAATCTTTATGCCATGGCTCCAGTCTACCTTTGCAGGCTCAGTTCTTATCATCTGTAACTTCTATATCCTATAGGGACCCTAAGCTATAGCCCCAGAGTATTGTGATCACTGCTGTCTCCATGCTCCAAGTCCTTTATCAACTAGACTTCTACTGCTGTGTTACTTTGGGCAAATTACATGTCCTCTCTGTGCATCATTTTCTTTCATATGGAATGGGAATAATAACGGTAACTTATACTATTAAATACGAGTTAAAATACTCAGTCATAGACCTGTTAATGAAAAAAGTGAATGCATACATTTAGAAGAATTCTTGTATTTTGTGAATGATAATGAAATGTGAGCTATTACTCTTATTTTGCAGTTGGGATTTCCTGATTTCTATGCTGTTTACAAAAAAAATTCTATTTCTTCCCACTCATCTGGTAAGTTCCTATTAATTTTCCAAGACCTCACATAAAGCTCCTCTCTTTTCTAAAACCCCTAACACAATGACCCACTTTCTAATGTTAGTACTCCCATATCAAGTTAAGCATGCTTCTTCAATAACATTATTCACACACCATTAGGTTATTTATTAGTTTGGTAGTGGTAGCCAGGCCCCATCTACTTCTTTTGGTTTCAGGTTAGAAAAAGGCTGTGGCTCACGCAGGATATTAGTCGCCTGAACTAGTTTATTCTCTGATCCTTTGATTTCCTCCATTCTTTTACCTCATACAGGCAGAGACTAAGAATTGTTCATTGGTTCCTTTTTTACCTTTCAATTATTATACATTTACATTGTCAAATATAAGTTTCTTTGAAGTCTATAGAAACCACATATTTTCATACTCAATTATTGCACACGAGATTACCAGGACTCCTCCCTATAGTTGTATATTGAAGTTACAAGGAGAACTAAGTAGAGACAAAAGAAGCACAAACACAAAAACATCTTTTTTTTTTCTTCACACCAACTGATAATTAATATTGTTCCTTGTGCAAATAGGGACAATAGGAATGGAATTCACCATGTGCTAGCTCTGCAAGAACAACATGTAGTAAAGTGGTCTGGAGAAATGTACTCACGACCACTAGTAACAGCGTTTTTTAGACAGTCTCATGACACTAATTCTGGAGAATTAATGACTGAAGTCAGAACAGTAGTGCAAATAATATAGGTCTAAAAGGTACACACTGCATGACAAGCACTGGTTCAAGCAAGAGACATAAACCAGATAAGTTACCCAACTGTTTTAGGGGTTTCGTCCTTGATTTAGGGTTAGTACTAAATCATATGATGGCAAAAGAACTCCAGAATTAGTTTTCCCATTCCTCCATATCCTTTCAGGCCTTCAACGGCTATGCTGAGCATCTCAATGACCTTTGGCAATGTATGACATAATTTTGTTAGGTTTTGTTTATTTAGTTTTTAACGCTACATTTTGTCATTTCTTGCATCAGTGAGCATGGTGTCAGCATTAGTGTGTCATAAGTCAAAAAAGTAGTTTAGAATGATGGTTTACTGTCAAAATGATAATTAATGAACTATAAATGCTTGGAAAATTATAAAGGAATTCAAAATATTATGTGTACATTATATTGTATAGACAGAACTGTGAATTCTAGTGCTCTTAAACGCCAAATGGAACTTATTAGATGGGGTATATTAATATTCCTAGTGGAAAAATTAAAGAATAGTAGTGAAATATAGATTAGTCAAGTCTGTTTTCCTCTTCTTCACAGAAATATTAATTATATGCATTGATTAAATTGGAAAAGTAAACCTAAGAAAAGTTAATAATGATTTCCAGATTGATACAGGTTCTTGTAAACATTTTCTTACTCTCCACTGAGGACAAAAAGAAGATAAATTCCAATATTGAATATTAAGACTGATCATTAGGACAAGTTTTTCTGTACCTGTAAAGACCAGTGAAACTATGACGTTAGAAATATTATAGAATTCTATTTTCCAAAGACTTTTAAAAATGGTGCAGAGTCCCATATGTCAAAAAAGACAGTGCTGCCCAAGGGTGAATGGAAGCCCAAATTCCTTCCATATTTAAGATTGTATAAATACTCTAATTGGTGACAGCATATTGAAAACTACTTTTTTCAGGTATTTTTCAGACAGTTCCAAAATCAGAATCTCAGAAGTATTTTTTAAGTCTTCAAACTCTGCCATTATTTCACACTTCATAACCTAGGTTTTCAAAACCAAAACTACATATTTATCTGACAAAATATGACATCTACAAATAACAAAACACTAAAAACAAAAAAAATGCTCATGGGTTTAGATATAAACTGCATCCTCTATGTTGTTTAGCTTCATCACGAAAATTACTTTAATTTCACTGCTAGAATCAAAACAATCCAATCATCTTAAAAGAAGTTTACTGTCTACTGTAAAGTAATGACATGTTTTGAGAGACTTCTAAGTGCATATCTTGGAATTTCAAGCTTAAATGCATGCTTGGAAAATACTAATCATTGATCATGAAAGCTTGGTTCCATTTCACCATGATAGAGAAGAAAAAATACAAATAAAATGCTATGCTCTTATTTCTTCATATAACTGTTTTATATGACACAATTTTAAAATTTGACACAATTGCTTAATTTTAAAATTAAGCAATGATTTTTAGTATTTGTGAAGAGGACATTCAAATAAGAAAATATTTCATGAAAAAAAAATTGAAAAATGGTAGCCATACACTTTCATTAAAAAATAGAAATTAATGTAAATATAGACTCAATAAAGAACTGAAAACTATGACAAAGCTTTCCTAAGGAACAGAAGGGGAGTGTGAGAGCTAGGAGAGAGTGAAAATGAATCATAGTCATAACTAAAGTTATTTTACAAGTTTGATGATTAATGTATTATTTAAGCTCCTGTCATGGTAATTATATTAAAGTATGCTTTCTTTTTGGCAACTTGTGAGAAATTTTGTTTTAACTAAACCAGATGATTTTATCACCATAAGTTACCTAATATTGTTTAATTGTTCTTTTTGCAACTTGATGTAAGAAAATTTGTATAATGCATGAATAAGACATGCTCTTCAATCTACTAATTGAGAAATGCAGGCACCAAGAATGAAAAAAATATACACAATATCCATAACTCTGTGTATATTAAATATTCGTTCTAAGTAAGAGAGGTCAGATTAAAATGTTCGAGAAACCAATTTCTATAATATCAAAAATATTGCAATGTTTTAAGCAGATTTAGAATATTTAAAATTTAGTTTACTGAAACTCAGTCTCTTTAGTTAATAAAATAATGCAATATAATCCCAAGTAGCAAAACATAAGCATCTATTAGTTGATTGCATGTTTTGAATATGCATTTGTTTCATCAGAATGAATTAATCTATACAACCCTCTATTTATTTAGTTCTACTACTTAAGAAAATACATGAAAATTTACAGATATTGGGTGCAAGATAGAGAGCATAGTTAATCTCAGTATATACTTATACATAAACCATCTCTTTCTGCAAATGCTACCATTGGTAGGTTTTGAAAACACTAATCACGTGTTACTCTACATTCTGCAAGTAGGAGATTACAACTAAATATCAAGATTCAATGCATCAAGAAAACGTCAAATAAAATCTCCAAGAAAACAATCACAGGAGCAATAGTTCAATGTCAGTCTGGAACAACAATCACATTATATTTAATCAAGTGAATATGTGTTGCCTAAACATGCAAAGTCTGCCAAGTGTAAGCTACATCTGCCTAGGGATAACTTTACTTTGCCAATGCACTGGGCAACTGGTAAGGCATATAGACATTTTGACATTGATAAGACAAAATTTATGTAGGAAATAATTTTCAAAGACTAGGTATAAAATTAGTTATATATAATATGGAGTATATAACATGCAACCACAGAAATACTGCATTAGATCTGTCTTTAAGAGGTATAAGTTTTCTTTATTGCTCTAACTCCTATTCAATAAAATCTGAAAGTACGGACACTCAATTTCTTAAAGTATCTTAACTAGAAAAAAATTCTTTCCTTTCAAGAAATTTGAACACCTAATGGTTCTTTACTTTCAAAGTTAATTTCATTTCTGGTGAGCTTTCCTGATATTTTATTACTATTCTGGTTTACAGAGATTATTCTTTTATTTATACACACTTCTTTTAAGTATACTTATATTAACAATGGCTAGTTGAGTGCAATTTTTAAAATTAATCTTGAATTTATCTACTTAGCAGATCCAAAATACCAATAAAATCTAAGTCATGCTTAAAGACTAGAAGGCTTTTAAAGATAGCAGATATTCAAAACACAAATGAAAGCAATTATGCCATTTTAGAAGTGGGAACTTACTTTTCCCTTCCTCTGTTACTATGTAATGGTAAGTCAGTAAATAAAAACCCTCACTGGTTTATACACTATAAACATAGCAATACAAGAAATTAAGTTTAACCTTAAACACTGGTATAGGAATAAAGTGAAGCTAAAATTAAAACATTGACATTCTCCTTCCAAAACATACTATATCTCTATATATTTTTAACTCATCAATAACATCCAAAAAGCAAGCAAAAAGTCATTTCTCACTTTAACAGAGATTAAAGAAAACACTGACCCTTAAAAACCTCCACTATTCAGTTTAACTAAATGAATTATGTATTTTATAAGTCACCTATCACCTCAACAGAGATTAAACAAAGCATTGACTTTTCAAACCTCTTACATTATTCATTTTAACATTAGCTCTGCATTTTTATAAGCAGTAATATAAACAACTCGATCAGAGTAAAGACTTGTTTTAGCTGGAAACAGCTAGATGATAATGATAACTTAGCAGACACTGAATTATGAATTCTTCAACTGACCTGGTCTCCAGTCACTTCATACTTGTGGTATGTATTAGGAATCGAACTTAAATTTTTCTGGTTACTCTATTTCTAAATCATTGTTTCTAATGTAACATCTGAAAAACACCATAGATTGCTCCAAGCCCCAACTTACCACGTATGAGCCACAGTGAAGCGGCGACGCTGCCGAATGCTTTTATTCACCAGTAACTTTCTGAAAAAGCATGGTGAGTTCCTGGGTGAACTGCGTGGAGAAATTTTAGGAGATGTAGGTCTATTTCCCGGTAGTCTTGGAAGCTCCAGTTCCAAGTGCATTTGCTCCTTGAAAGTCTTTATGCAAACCTCAGATTCAGAAGCAATAAGTCCCTTGGAAGAATCTTTTGCTGTCATGTCTTGTGTGGAGTGCTAGCTTTCACCATCCAAAACAAAACCCTCAAACATAGCAGAGGCACCGCTGCAGGTTAGAAGGCTGCTAAGTCTGCAAACTATTTCAGTTTAATTTGGAAAGCTGCGGCTCCAGTGTAGGAGCTGCTGAGAGCAAGAGCAGCATGCTGGAAGAATGGCAAGTCAGGTCTGTCACAAGGCGCTTTATCAACCAGGCTTTGCTCTGAAAATGTGCCAAAGTGCTTCCTATGTCAGTAGCCTCCTTGTGGATGAGGTTTGTCTGCAAGCTACACACTGACACTCACTGAATTCATTCAGCTGAATATATCAGCTCATGAAATATTCATAGAGGCTTCTGATAAATCCTTTACATGTATGTTTTTAAAAGTCTTATCAAACAAGCTGAATTCACTAATGGATAATAAACAAAACCTCGCCTTCCAGCCACTAGTTTTGTTTACACAAAGAAGGAACCAGGACCCGTCCAGCATTGTAATGTTTTAAATCTTCATTCAGAATTATCTTGCTCTGTAAATGCACAGAGCGTTAACTCCACCCACCAAACGCTTATTGGCCCCGGGTTATTTAAGCAATTGCACTGTTTCCCAATTAATAACACCCTCCACTGGCCATATTTTTACAAAATCTGTGAGGTTTACTGTCCCTATCGCAGTGAAAACTAATTATATCAGGGATTGTCCAAAAACCTTGTTGAATTCCAGCTCTGAATGAAAAGACTGATTTGTTGAAGTTTGTTATTTTGGGTTTGTTTGTGCGTTTCTTCTTTTTTTATCACCTCCTCTTTTTTTCCAGAAGATCCAAAGCAGCATCGATATAAAAATATCCATTTACAGGAAAACATTGAATTTCATTCATTCCCTCAAAGAATTACAAACCTAATCTTTATTCTAATAAACATTACCCTCATTCTATCTCTTTAAGCTCATTGTTCTGTGGTTTCCCAGGGCAGCCACTCCATGTTAGGCATAAAGTCACAGAGCCAAAAGGCCCCTAAACCAAAATGGGGTAACACCTGGGTAGGATTAATGCTTCCCATTAAAGTGTAAACTCTAAAGTCAAGCAGCATGTAAGTGCTTGAGTGTGTGCAGGTAAGTGTACAAGAAAGTGTATGTTTGTGAGTATGAGTGCATGTGTGGGCTTTGCTCACAGTTCCACGCAAGTAAAAATCTCAACAGGAGAGACTAGGAAGTGTTAAAAATCCCTAAGACAGATAGTCATGACCTGCCATTTCATTTGGAAATACACTCAAATGTGACTTGTAGACTTTACAGGTACATAAAACAACAACAAAACCCTCAAAGTCATTGCCATAACATTGTAACCAGCTCATAACGGATATAGTTTTCCAGTGGTTGTAAATTGCATGGGATGAGATTGTGCATCTTTGTCCCTCAAAGAAGTTGTTTAGGGTTAAAAAAAACCTACAGCAGTGTGTGATATTTACTGATAGTGTGAAAAGTCTGTATAAGCAATGACTGACTAGGACCAGTCTGATCTCACATGAATCTGACACAGCAAAAGTAAAGCTATTCTGACATTGACTAAAAAGGGATGAAACCCAGGAAGACTTCAGTGAAAAGTTAGAAATGCATGGTTTCTTCTAAGGCAAAACCATATGTCATATGTTGTTGTTGCTAAGTGCCATCAAGTCACTTGTGACTCTTAGCAATTCTATGTAAAACAGTCCTAAACCAGTCTTGTCTCTGACACACTTACCACCATTACCCCAGTCACTAAATCAATCCATCTCATCATCGAGGGTCTTCTTTTCCTGATCTGTTCCTCTACCCTCCCAAGCATGACATTCCTCTCCAAGGACTGGTCCCTCCTTGCAATGTGTTCAAAGTATGTCAGAGGCAGCTTCAGAATCCTTGTCTCAAGGGAGCAGGCTGATTTCACTCTCTCTAGGATGAACCTGTTTGTTCTCCTAGCAGTAAATGGTATATTCAATACTCTTCTCCAGTACCACAGCTTAAGGGTATTAAGTCTCCTTCTATCACTGCTAGTCATTCTCCAGCTCTCTGATGCAAAGCAAGTTACTGCTAAAACCATGGCCAGGATCAGGCATACCTTAGTTTCCAAACGGACATTGTTGCTCTTCTGTACTTTGGAGAAGTTTCTGACAGCAGACTTTCCCTATGCAATCTGTCTTTTAATTTCCTGGCTGCTAGTACCAAGAGTGTTGATTGTGGAACCAAGCAAACTGAATCTGATAACAATCGCAATCTTTTCACCATCTATCATGATACTGCCAATTGACTCAGTGGTGAAAATCTTTGTTTTCTTGATGTTGAGCTTCGTTCCATATTGAAGGCTGCAGTCCTTGACCTTCTTCAGCAATCACTTCAGGTTCTCTTCAGTTTCAGCAAGCAAAGCTGCTAGCTCTTGTGGCTTAATGGCAAGAAGCTGTTACAATCCCTAAGGTACATGGTTCAAATCCATCAAATGCCTCATGGAAGAGAAATGAGAAATCTCCTGCCATGTGATTTGAAGCCCCTGAAAATCCATAGTATCAGTTCCAACTTGATGGCACACACAACAACAAAATAAAAATCTCATCACTGGACAGATAGGCAGCATCATGACAGATAAAAAAAAAAAGACTGAAACTGTCATGTGTCATATACTATGATTAAAAATGTGTTAAATATTGTACATCCTAAATGACAGCACACATGTAGGGAGGAGTCTGTAACAATAGCAAACAGATTTTTACATTAGTCCTTGGGCAAGGTGGTTCAATATAACAGAAAGGATTTGATCTATAAGTTTACAGAAACTATCCTGAAAAGTAGATCAATATTTCAATATTAACTACAAACATGTCAAGGACAAAATTCAAAGTCAGAATATTCTGTATTGAGAATCATCACTTTGCTCAGCTTTTCATTTGCAAGATAAGGGTAGAGATCTAGAAAACTTAAATTACTTGCCCAAAGTCATAAGAGTAACTGATGTTAGAGCAGAAACTAAAACCCGGGTTTTCTGATCCCCCACTGAGTGCTTTTCCATGGCACAATATCCATTAACCTCTTGCCATCCAGTCAATTATGATACAAGGCAGCTGGAGAGGACAGAGCAAAACTTCCTTTACTGGTTTCCAAACATGTAATTGTTATAGAAACAGTCTGTAAAGCAGCTTGCAGGATGGATCTACAAACTTTGAGTTAGTAGCCAAGTGTTTAACTGCTGAATCTCCAGTGTGCCTTATGATATTATACAGAGAAGCCACAACTTAGTCTATGTAGACCTCGGTGCATGTTATTTTATATTTGAAAGTGTTAAATTTCCCCATTTGATAAGATGATTTCAACAACTTGCCATAGCTTATTATATATTGGCTATTGTTTTGCTTTTAGGTGCCATTGAGTCAAGTTCAACTCACAATGTCTCTCTGAACAACGTGAGCAAATCTGAACCTTGCCTTATTATGCACTATCCTCACATTCCCTGACAGGCTTCAGCCCATTTTTGTAGTCACTGTGTCAATCTAGTCACTGGATATGCTTACCATATCATGAGATAAAAATATTATAGATATATCATGAGAAAAGTGGTTAATAGCATCTATTATTCTTGAATTATGAAAGTAAAGCAAACATTTTCCTTCAATAACAATTATTCACAAATTAGACAGGAGAAAATGTGCTTCTATCAATATTTAGAAACTTATTTGAAAAAATATATAGTTATTTTAAGTGACTAAAGATATTTCTCATATTCTCTTTTTAAAGTTTCCAAACTAGCAACAAGCATTTTAGACACGTTTTGCCCTCAAAATGTAGGCAAATTTCACAGATTTAGCTGTATTTAATTGGCTTAAGATTAGAAAATGTTGCCAAAAATATATAGTATCAGGGACAAATGACCCAATAAGCAAATTAGCATGAACCTACGTGTGCTTACTTACGAACATGTAGTGAACAATTTCACAAGTGAAATATCAGTTAATAAGTAGGCACAAATAAGCCTATGTTGTCCTTACTTGCTTACTGGGCACTCCATCCCTGTCAAGGATTAAGAATTTGAAAAGAGCCTTTGATTCTGTAGGAAGGTGCTGTGGGGCTGGGAGAGAGACAGATGCCAACTATACCTAGAAGCAGATTCTCTGATGTGGTAAAAAAAAAAAGAAGAAGAAGAAAGCTTGTTCAATACAGAGTAGTAAATAAGCAGAGGTAAACACAGACTTCCTTCCTTACTGGGTAACAAGAAACTGAGCAGTATAATGGTGTGTCATTTCAATTACTTTCCAGTTTTATTGTCAATTTATGTGCTACTATACAGAATTACACATTATTTTTTGTATTTTGTGTACTATGAGAGCCAATGTTTGGATTAAAAACATTTTGAAAATAATTTTTAAAATGATGTTTATATATGTTTATATATATACTAAATTCATTCACTCTAGAAAAAATTTAAGAATATCAAAAGCAGCTAAGTGAAATATAAAATTTAGAAGATAATCAGATTGTTTTAATGTCTGAACTTTTAGTCTCTGAGAAGACAACATTCGAGATTACAGATAAAACATATTCAAGATTGCTTCTCAGAGGTAAAATGAGAGAGAAAAACAAAACACAGCGTTAAATATTGACACCAAATTTGGATCTGGGGGTTAAGAAACAAAAGATGGTATCTATAAAAAGTAAGTAACAGTATAGTGAAAGAAAATAATATATTGCTGTATTTCACCAAACAATACAGTTAGAGATTGAAAGTCAGTAAAACAGGACAAGAAAGAAAGAAAAGAGAGTTTATGTGACCTTTTGAGTGATTAGAAAAAACCTAATGAACCTCTGTGGGAAGCTTCTCATACGCTTGTAATCCTGATACCTCCAGGATACTAATGAGTATTTTATCAGTATTCACACAACTTTCCTTGACAATTAATTTAAAGTTATAGTAAGAGCTTTGTTGCAATTTTAGATACACCTACTCCTCATTTCCCAATTACCCCAATCACTGAGGACAAAGCAGAGTTTAGGGCTGTTGTACATAGGGTCGCAATGAGTCGCAAGCAACTCGACGGCACATAACAACAACAACAACAACTCCTCATTTATTAATATGGTTCACTTATAAAGACCAGTTTGTCATAAAAAGTTTGGCTTATGTGAAAATGGAAGATGATCAAGTCACATCACACAGTGGAGGGTGACAACATCATTTGTATAACTAGCAAACTACTGAGAATCATAACGCAGCTATGCTGACACGTAACTTTAACCATCAAAATCAGCATTATCCTCGCCTTGCACTTCAAGTAGTGTACAATTCACAGTGACCCAGGAACAGAAGATCATCCTCACACATCTTGACACACAAGAGCCCATTGCAGCAATCACCATGTAAATCCTACTAGCTGAGGGTCTTCCTTTAAAAAAAAAATTGATAGCCTTCATAAAAATATCAATAAAAGCAATTACATCTTTTTAAATATTCTTCAGACTTTGAAATTGAAAAGCAATATTATTTTTTCCTCTGAGATAACATTTTAATTGACTTTAACATTATAAAATGAGAGTGTTAAAGGCAAAAAACCTTGAGTTTCTGTGCAATATTACAGGGAGCTCAGGGGCCTTGTGGCAAGAAGCTGAGCTACAATCCTGATGGCATGCAGTCAGCATAATCTTGGTTGTAAAATACAATGCATCACATTTACTGTAAGTACAAAGCTATACATTTCAGAAGACAGAATTTATATAGAAGAAATTTGAAATGAAGAATCCGTGTAAGACTATACATATTAACATAATTAAGGTATAGATTAAATATCAATTTCACTAGTCGAATTTCTTTTTTCTAAGTCAACACATTATATGAATACAAACATTAGGTTTCATTCAATTAAAATTATGCAATATTCCTTCCTCTAGCAAGGACAAAGTAACAAATGCATAAAGAAGAAAATCAAGAAACAAATTGCAGCCCTTTTATCAGAATAATTTACTTTTTATGAGCATGGCAACTTCCCCGAATTTCACACTATCAGATTAAAGTAGTGGAACAAGAGCATTTACTCACTTTCAAGTGAGTATGCACAGTTTTCTAGTTGTTTAGGAAATAAACAATTAATTGACAACCCTTTTGTTGTTGTTAGGTGCCACTGAGTCAAGTAAAACCCATAGTGACCCTATGAAACAGATCTGAACCCTTTCCTATCCTGTACCATCCTCACATTTCCTGGCAAATTTGAGCTCACTGCAGCAGTAACTGTGTCAGAGAACCTGGACAAAGGTCTTCCCTCCTTTGTCTACCATCTACCTTTCTGAGCATCATGCCTCTCTCCAAGAAATGTCCCTTCTACAAACATGCCTGAAATATATGAGGCAAGTCTCATAATTTTTGCCTCCAAAGAGCACTCTGGCTGTACCCTTTACATATTTGTTCTTTTGGCAGTCCAGGGGATGTTCAGGGCTCTTCTCTGACAACACAGCTCAAAGGCATCAATTCTTCATCATTATTATTCACTGTCCAACTCTCAAGTGCATATTAATGATCAGAAATACCATGGCTTGAATTCTACACACTTTAGTCCTCAAAATTGCATCATTGCTTCTCAATAATTTGGAGAGGTCAGAGGAATGTCTGACTTCAGACATTACCAATGCAATACATCTCCTAATTTCCTGACTTCTGGCGCCAAGGATATTAATTGTGGATCGTAGTTAGATAAAGTTAGTGACAGCTTCAATCCTTTCTCCATTTAGGATGGTGCTGCCTATTGATCCAGTGGTAAAAAATGTTTGTTTTACTTGATGTTGAGATGCAATCCATACTGAAGGCTGCATTCTTTGATCTTCTGCAGCAAGAATTTCAAGTTCTCCTCACTTTCAGCAAACAAGGTTGTGTCACTGTATAATGCAGGTTAATTATGAGTCTCCCTCCGATCCTGGTGTCACATTCCTTTTCACAGAGTTCAGTTTCTCAGATAATTTGCTCAGCATGCAGATGGACTAGGTATGGAGAGAAAACACAACCTTGATGCACATTCCCTTCTTAATTTTAAACCATGTAGTGTTAAAAGCTGGAAGCAGGAGCGGCATCCACTCCCGAAATGGCTTCCCTCCGGAAACTTTATGTATGAACAGTGCTCAGGCCGTTCGTTCATAGGGTCACTATGAGTCGTCTACAACTCGATGGCATCAAACAACAATAACAGTGTTAAAAGTTAAGAAATTAAGAGACTATAAAGAAGCCTCTATGTCACTGCATACTTACTGGGTGTTGTATATTGTGACAAGCATGGCTCATAAATTATTTTATTTGGATGTATTGCATTGTGAACATATTAGACAAGTCCAGTAGATATTTCTTGATTTTACCAACATATTAGACTGTAAATACCCTTGGGGCTGGGCTGAGTCTGTTCAGCACTGACTGCTTTACTAGAATATGGAGCAGATTCTGGCACAGAGTTGTTGTTCAGTTTGCTTGGCTCCTCAGTCAACACTCTTGGTACCAGTAGCCAGGAAATCAAAAGACAAATTGCACCAGAAAGTCTGCTGTCAGTATCTCTTCAGAGTAATAAAGAGCAATTATGGTATTCTAGAGACTAAGGTGTACCTGATCTAGGCCATGGCCTTCTCACTTACTTGCCAGATATTGGAGAGCTGGAAAATGACTAATGATGATAGAAGAATCAATTCCTTTGAGTTGTGGTGCTGGAGAAGAGTATTAAATATGTTGTTGTTGTTGTTGTT
>NW_006399755.1:23556135-23568624 GCF_000299155.1 Elephantulus edwardii
TTTGGAATCTTCTGTTCAGCTCTTTAGTATCTTGAATTCTTCCTTGTGCTTTGGCTTCTCTAAGCTCCAGTGCAGTATTCAGAGTTTCTTCTGACATCCATTTTGGTCTTTTCTTCCTTTTCTGTCTTTGTAATGACCGTTTACACTCTTCCTGAATGATACCTTTGACATCCTGAGAAAACAAAGAGGTTCATCCTAGAGAGGGTGAAACCAGGCTGCTCCTTGGAGGCAAGGAGTTTGAAGCTTCTGAAGCATATGACATTCTTTGGGCACGTGACCAATCGAAACCAATCCTTGGAGAAGGGCATTATCATTGGAACGGTGAAGGGACAGCGTAAGAGAGGAAGACCCTAGAAGAGATGGAGTTACTAAGTGACTGGAGTAATGGGTGTAGGTCTGCTGGAGACGATGAAATTAGCTCAAGATAGAGCACGGTTCAGAGCTATTGTATGCATGGTCACTATGAGTTGTAATTGACTTGGCAGCACGTAACAACAACCCTCAAGTCATTTATGGCTCACGGTCAGTCTATGAAGAACGTATCAGAACCTTGATCTACCTTGCACTGTCCCATGTCCACCATGATAGAGCCCAGTTTTGCAGTTGCTGTGTCAGTTCAACTTTCTGTGTGTCTCCTTCTCATTTGCTGACTCTTGGCTTTTCCCTAACAATGGAGTTTACAATGACTGTCCCTTATTTACAATTGTGCAAAATATGTGACATGAAGTTTCACCATCCTTGTCTCTAAAGAGTATGTTTTTTAAAAGGGTACAGAGGAGATGGTTAGTAATATTAGAATTTTCTAAATAAACTAGTATAATAAAAAAGTTATAATGATTATAAAAATATTTATAAACATTATATACATTATGCTGTCCATTTTGAGGCTACTCATAAGACACAAAAATGCAGAGCTTTTAAAGAATTGATCCAATAACTCATTGCAGGTCTCCTCACTCCACTTACTGTGTAGGTTTTATTCTAATCCACCAAGGCTATTCAACATTTTTTTTTTCTATCAGAGGACATTTAATTGTACAGAGCCAAGACTGGCATGCTTCCAGAGCAGTCTAATCATGCAGCTAAAAGTAGAGCCTCATAAGAACTAAATTCCCCTGCATGTGAATTTTCCTAGTGTGTTAGCTTTACAAGATAATGTGATCTGCACTTTTACCCACATGATACTATTTAATGACTCATCATGAGTGAAATAGATGCTCCAGAAAGAGCAGACTGAACCTGTAATACTTTGTGACACTATCTGAATTCTAGGGAGGAAGTGAGAATTTGGCACCCTCACTTTAAACTAAAAATTATATGAGATTATAAATTAGGGATGGTTCCATGGTCCACTCAAAGTACTATAATTACTCGCCATCACATTTGGGCCCTGTCTGAGCATCCTCAGGCTCAGCTAACAGAACCTCTCTGACTCCATCTCCTATTTTCTTGGTACATTTTACACCAGCCATGATTAGCCTCCTTTCTGTTTTCTGACCACGGTGTACAAATTTACCTTCCCCTAGGCAGCTAATCCACCATCTTCTTCTAGTGTTTACCAAACCATTATATGCTTGATATAATCTTCTACAATCACCTGCTGTAAAACTGCAGTTGCCCTCATCTGTTTTCATTTTCTTCACAGTATTTGCCACCACTTAATAGTGTATATATTTTTATCATCTATTTACTAAACCTAGAATTTATTTCTCACCTGTTCACTATCCCTCAGGTTGAAGCATCATGTTGTTATGTGCTATCAAGTCAACTGCAACTCATACCGACCCTATATACAATACTTCTGAACCCTGCTCTATCCTGAGCTAGTCTCACTGTTTCCAACACACCTATCCCATTACTCCAGTTACTGTGTCAATCTATATTATTCAGGGTATTCCTCTCCTGCACTGTTCCTCCCCCCTTCCAAACATAATATTATTCTCCAAGGATTCATCCCTCCTGGCCACATGTCAAAAGTATGTAAGCCAGAGCTTCAAAATTCTTGCATCCAACGAGCAGTTTGGTCTCATCCTCTACAAGACAGATGTGTTTGCTTTCTTAGCAGTTTATGGAATGTTCATTAGTATTTTCCAGTTCCACAACTCAAAGACATCAGTTCTTCTGTCATCTGGAGTCACTGTCCAGCTCTCTGATGCATAGAAAGTAAGGGCAAAGATCATGGCCTGGATCAGGTGCACCTTAGTCTCTAGACTGACATCATTGATCTTTAGCATTTTGGAGAGATCCCTGACAGCAGATTTCTCTAAGAAAGTTTTTCTTTTGATTGCCTGATATCTGGTACCAGATGTGTTAATTGTGGAGCCAAGCAAGCTGAAATCATTATCAATCTCAAACTCTTCTCCATCTATCATGGTTCTCCAAATTGGCCCAGTGGTGAAAATCTATTGTCTTCTTGATGTTGAGCTTCAATCTACATTGAAGACCACAGTCCCTGACTTTCTGCAGTAAATGCGTCAGGTCCTCTTCCTTTCTGGCAAGCAAGGCTGTATCATCTGCAGAGCACAGAATCCTGCATAAAATTATCCAAAAATGACTGGACCAGTGCATTGACAGAGAACTACCAGGAATACAAAAAGGGTTTAAAAGAGGCTGTAGCACTAGAGATATTATTGCAAATGTCAGCTAAATCTTGCCTAAGAAGCAAAGAATACCAGAGTAATATGTATCTGTGTTTCATTAACTAAGCAAAGGCATTTGACTGTGTGGATCACAACAAATTTGTGACTAACCTTGATAACATTGAGAATTCCAGAACACTTGATTGTTCTCATGTGAAACCTCTACTTGAACCAGGAAGCAGTCCTCAGAACAAAGAAAGGAAACATTGCATGGTTCAATATCAGGAAAAGACTGCATCTGGGATATGTTCTGTCTCTATACCTTTTCTCTATACCTGTACGTGGAACAGATCATTCAGGAGGCTAGATTTTATGAGGAACAATGTGACATCACTATTGGAGGAAGACTTATCAACTCCCTGGAATATGCAGATGACACAACCTTTTTTGCTGAAACTAAGGAAGACATGAAGCATTGGCTGGAGAATGTGAAGGACTGTAATAGTAGCACATCTCATTATTAATAAAAGGAATTTTCATAGATTTCTATAATGGCATCTCCCATAATCAAACCTGTTACAAAAGTAAGTAGCTGCATAGTTAATTTTTGAAATTAATAAACAATCTTCTTAATGTTGAATTGGACACTGAAAAGGAAAGAACAAAGAATAATTCATGCCTTTGAATTGTAGTTTTGGTCAAGAATGTTAAATATACACTAGATAATGAAAGAATGAAACAAGTTTACTTTTGAGGAAGTGAAATCAGGGTCCTTGGAGTCATGGATGGTGAAACTTCATCTCACATTCTTTGAGCATGTTTTCAGGAGGAACTAGGCATTTGAAAAACCATCATGTTGGTAAAAATATAGGATCAGGGACACAGTGACCCCAACAGACTTGAACATTGCAGAAATTGTGTGGATAGTGCAGCATAGGATCAAGGTTTTGATTTGTTGTTCATAGGGTCATACTGAGTAATAGTTGACTTGATATCACCTAAAAACAACCACTCCCTTGTTAGGTAGAATAAGGCCAAGAGGGCATGTGAAGAAAAGAAACTAAACCACTTCTCAAACTAAAGCAAGTGTTAAAGCAAGCACTGTAAGTAGTAATCTTTTCACACTGTATGTGTATTCTTACAGGCAGTTTGCCACATGTGCTATTCTTCTATTTTTTACATAGAATACTATGCTGTAGCTACTTTAAATTCTAATAAAAATCTTTAATGAAATATTTTCCAACTTCCAAAAGCAGAGTCAGAAATACAGATGGCTGTATCTTACCAGCATTAGGTTCATCCTTCAAAAAATGTAATAGACTTTATTTTCATTCATCTCTTCAATTATCTATGAGCCCATAAAGATCATAACTTATTTGGCCCCTTTTTTGTATTTCTATGGGATGTTTCAACTTGATGAATGTTTGATGATTGAATTCTAGGATTCCTAACTCACCATCTCCCACACTTAGCTCTTTAGGTGTCTGCCTAAAATTTGGGGGTTTAAGTCATTAGGTAGCCCTCTCTAGTCTCCAACACCCAAACTGTGGATGCATGCTCTTGCAAATCATCAACATGTATGGGAAAAGGATAAGAGAAACGGTGTATATACACACATGGGACATAAAGACTTGAGGTGAGCAAGACTTGTGATGGCAAGGCTTGAGGGAGACTAGAGCTGATCCTGTTGGTGAGACCCTGGTAATGATGTTGGAGAGACTGTGGCGTTGCTGTGGTGAAACTGTGGCAAGGTGTATGCATGCAGAAGAGCCCTGTGATAAAAAGCCACAGTTAAAGGTGTTTGCTGTTCTTGCCAGATTCTTGAAGGAGAAGCTGATTTAGAACTTGCTTGGAGGTAAACCTTGCTGGATGATTTGGATTTGACTGCTGAACTGAAACTAGAGCCTGGACTAATTGAGAAATTGTGCCTTGGAACTTGGGCTAAAACCTGACTTCTATTAAGTTATTCTTTGCCTCCTCCACTCTTCAACATCCTTCCCCAATAAACCCCATGTTGGGCACTGTAATTGTGAGTCAGAAATACATCAACAAACCTTTTGCTGTTGGTGTGGCTCTAGAGGCACCATGGGGCTGGGATACGGGCTTTTTATCTGCTTCCCACTCTGATGCAATGAGGAGCTGTGCTATTCTTACTCCCTCTTACCCTTTGTGAGAGGCACTTCTAACCCTGTGTCCCTTTGGCCCTTTTTCTCCTATTTAGACAGCTCTCTTACTATCTTGAAAGCTATTCTTTTTCTCCAATTTACAAAGGATCCTTAACTGAACTTCCTACATTACAGCAACTTGATTATGTTTATAATTTGATCTTTCAGGACTTTGTTGTGATAAAAATTATCATTGCTGTTGTTATTCACCTTCTACCGCAGTGCTTGAACAGCATACAGGTGTGTTGTAATCTCTGCTCATTAAGCTGTGTCTTCAGTGGGGAAGATTTTCTTAGTTTGCTCCTCACAATGCTCTCTGGTTCTGGCAGAGTAATTAGGTGCTTCTTTCACAAAGCACACTTTGTGAAAGCAGATTACTCAGATAAAAATGGTAAGGAGGCACCTCTCTTTGTTTCCTAGGTCATTGTTAACAGCAAGAAATATTAGCAAAGATGAATCAGTTACCTAAAAGCAAGGAAAGAAACTGTTCCTGTGGTAGGTGTTTTAAAAACTACATTAAAAGAGGGTACTCTCATTCCCAAAGATAATTCTAACCTGTCAGCAAATAATATAAAAGGGCGATTCAAATAAATAGGATATTAGGGATATACAGGTTTAAAAGCAGAGATGTATTTGGGGAAGCCTCTTTTTCTACAATGCTGTTGTTTTTGTTATGTGCTGTAGAGTCATTTGCAACTCGTAATGACCTTATGTATAATAGCTCTAAACCCTGCTCTATCCTGTGCCAATCTCTGTCTCAGATAGAGTTACCCCTGTTTTCCCAGTCACTGAAAGAGTCCACCTCATAGAGGGTCTTTCTCTCCTTTGCTCTCCTTCTACCTTCCCAAGCATAATGTCCCTCTCCAAGGACCTCCTTGCAACATGTCCAAAGTATGTCCAGACAAAGCTTCAGAATCCTTGACTCCAAGGAGCAGCCTGGTTTAACCTTCTCTGGGATGAATCTGTTTGTTTTCTTACCAGTCCTTGTTACCCTCAATACTCTTCTCCAACACCAAAGCTCAAAGTCATCAATTCTCCTTCTATCCTCCCTAGTTATTGTCCAGATCTCTGACACATAACAAGTGATTACACAGATCGTGGCACACCTTAGTCTCCAGAGTGACACTATTGCTCTTCAGTACAATGAACATGTTCATTATTTCTTCTACTATAAAAGTAATCTTTGTAAAATAAGCAGGGGAAAAATAATCCACTAAGTTAAAATTGCAAAATGTACATAATTACCTTTGGAAGTCCAATACTACAGAAATCGCAGAAAGAGTATGTTGTAGATGAACAGATAATAAAATCTCACTCTGTAGTTTTCTAAAAGAATAATACTAAGGACTACATTTCATATTTAAACATACATTTACAAGTTATTTTCTAAGAACAATATTTTTCTAAAGAAATATTTAAACATCATGAGTCTAAAAAAGGATATAGAAATAAGGTTAACTTCTATATAACATACTAATTAATGAATGAGAGAAAAGAAAATCTCTTCAATACTTTGTTTTCCATGGCATTTTCCAAGCATTTTATATCTGATTGTAAAGGAAAGTTTATAAAATTCCATTAACATTATTTATGGTGACTTGGATTATAATGTTATATTGTTTTTATGTATCATTGGATAGGGACAAACTCATAGTTGACCCTCCAGAGGTTCTTCAGAAGAAGTAAACCACATGAGAGGAAATTGCCATCTTTCTGCCATCTCCCCTACTGGTTTATAATAGAAATAATGACATTTTCTCTTTCAAGATTGGCTATGATGTATTATAATTAAGAAGTAACTCAAATTTAATTCTGTAACAATATTTCATATCCTTTAAACATTGCAGTATAAGCCTATAAGAGATGAAAGACTTGAGAGACATTTTATATGTAAGGATGGTGAGCTTTAGGTAAAGACTTAAATAGAATGTATTTGGGAGAGAGGGAGTTCTTTTGGTTACTATTTGTTTTGGTTTTGTCCTACTTTTCAATTTCACATATGATAAGGCTAATAGAGACATATTTGGGAATGTCAAATATAATCCATATGTTGTTATTTTTAAGTGCTGCCAAATTGACTTTGACTCATAATGACATGCACCACAGGATGAAACCTTGCTTTATCTTGTGCCATCCTCAAATTTTTCCAAGTGGCTAAATCTGTTATGTCAACCCATCTCCTTGAGGGTGTTCCTCTTTTTCTTACCACTTCCTTTGTCCAGGCAGGATAACAAACCCAAAGTCTGTAAGACAAAAAAGTCTCACTACCCTTGCCTCTATAGAACACCCTGGCTGAATTTCTTCCAAGACAGATCTGTTAGTTCTTTTTGTAGTCCATAGTATATTCAAAACTCTTTACCAAATTCTCCTTTGATCTTCCTTGTTCATTGTACAAATCCTACATCCATGTGTAGCAATTAAAAATAATATATACATGGAATTCATGAAACACTATTTGGCTTTATGAGAACAGTTTACTTCACTCAGCATAATGCTTTTGAAATGTGAGTTACTTTTATTAGCAGTCATTCATTTCAAATAGGCACATAAATTGGACTTTTTATGGATATGACACAGTCTGTTTGGCAGTTCAGCCATTTTTTTTTATATTTGTGTTGTTTCTTGTTTGGGGTAATTGTGAATGGAGCTGCTACACATAACGTCATCCAGGGTTTTGTATGAATACCTGCTGTCATTTCACTAAGGTAAATACCAGAATGAAACTGCTAGGTGGAATGGTAACTATAAGTTCAACTTTATAAGAAAACACTATTTTTCCTGAATGGTTTTATCTTGATGCGTTTCCACTAGCAATATGTGAGTGTTCCAGCTGCTCAGCGTACTTGCCATTCTTTGTTATAGACTGCTTTTATTTTACTTTGTTTGATTTTTGCTATTCAAACAGATGTGTAGTGGTATTTTAGGTTGCTTTAGTTTATATTTCCCCATTAGGAGCTTTTTTTATCATTTATACATGTCCTTATTTTCCATCTTTATATGCTCTTAGATGAAGTTCCCAAAGTTCAAGATTTATTGATTTTTTTTTCCCTATAATCAATTAAAACAAGCTTGGAAGGAGGAGTGACATCCACTTCTGTAATAGCTTGCCTCTGGAAACCCTATGGACCTGGAGAGAGGATGAGAGACACCAAAGCATCAAAGGACTCTCCTTCGTAGGGTCGCTATGAATCGACTGTGACTCAACGGCACTTAACAACAACAATTATAAAATTGGACAGTTTTTTTTTCTTATCAAGTCTTCTCTATCTATTTATTATCATTTACTTTTGGGTCCTCAAAACATTCTGCTTTTTGTCCAGGATTTAAAACCATTTTCAGTTGTACAGAGTGAATGGAAGGAGATTGTTGTGTATAACTTGAATCCAGAATAGATTATTAGTTACAATATTGTGAAATGTTCACATTGATTTATAATTTCTTTATTGGCTCACTTCCCAGAGTCATCAGTGTTTTCATTCTTTACTTCACTGTGGCCTTGCCAATATATGGGGCCATTTAGAGTTATTTCCTCAAGCTCACTCTTGCTTTTTACCAATGTCACTCAATTAATAAACAAATTGACTCTTGTGGAGTCAGTTCCAACTTATCACAATTTCCATTGGGCGTCTTAGGTTATACATTTTAGCAGGAGACTGTCTATCTTCTGCCTTGGAACCTCTGGTGAATTCAACCTGTTGGAGCCTTGCCACCTTCTGGTTAGCAGTTCAACATACTATGGACTAAACCACTGGAACTCCCTCAGTGCCACATGGGGATCTATCACAGAGGCACACAGAAGATGCTTTCACGTGGTCAATTAAAGTACTTGGAGGAATGTACAGACTCTTACAGGAAAGTATTTCCAGTCCTGAACACTTTCCCAAGCAGCAGTATCTCTCCTGTAGTGCCATGAATATCTCAAAACACTGATATCCACAATGATCATCGTTTCTTCCCTCCGTATTTCTATGAAGGAAGCTCTGATGACTTAGATCTTTCATCACAGGAAAAAGATGGACAATCATCTCCCATGTGATTTACAGCTTCAGTGGGTTCCTACTCAATGGCAATGAGTTTGAGTTTCACTTTTATGTAGAACCCAATTGGTGCCGTGTGTACTATGTCAAACTGTTAACTAAAAGTTTGGCAGTTTGCATTCTAGAAGCTCCATGAGAAAAAGATGGGCAGTCACCTCCAGTAAAGATTTACAATGCAAGCAGTCTTATGAAGTGGTGCTGTGAGTTGAAACTGACATCATGGCAGTGTTTGTTTTGTTTATAATTTTTGTTTTTTTCCCAAACTTTCAGAATTTAACTAATCAATATTGTCTTCAAACATATATTTACTAAGTAATTGGGATGTGCCAAGAATATAATTTTTCATTTTCATTGTTCAAGCTGTTTTGTTGCTTGATGCGTATATATTGGTTGCTAAATATAAAAAGAAAATTCTTAAAAGCTTTATGTAATTTTTACGTGCATGACACGGTCAATATTACACTTAATCCTATTTTCACTTTAATTTTTTTTCTTTTTAATTTAGTTAATATACTGGTGTAATAGGGATGGGTGTGTCAGAGGCAATGCGATTGGCACAGGATAGAGCAGGGTTTAGGGCTGTACATAGGGTCGCTATGAGTCGCAAACGACTCGACGGCACATAACAACAACAACAACAACAATATATTTGTGTGTGGGTGTGTTGTTGTTATATGCCATCTAGTCACCTGTGACTCATAGCAACCCTATGTACAACAGCTCTGCAACCTATCCTCTTCTGAGCTAGTCTCACTTACTCCAATACACCTATCCCTATTACCCTGGCAACAATATCAGTCTATCTTGTCTGGGGTCTTCTTCTCTTGGGCTGTCCCTCCATCCTTCCAAGCATAATGACCTTTTCCAAAGACCAGTCCCTCCAGGCTATGTACCAAAGTATGTGAGATATCCTAGTCTCCAAGGAGAAATTTGGTTTCACCCTCTCTAGGTCAGACCTGTTTGTTCTCTTGGCAGTCCATGGTATGTTCAAGACTCTTCTTCAGCACCACAACTCAAGGGCATAGATTCTTCTTCCATCATCCTTAGTCGTTGTCCAGCTCTCTAATGTTATAAGGAGCTGTGATGGCATAGTCTGATGTGAGTCACACTACTAATCCAAAAGCCAAAAGTCTATGGTAGTTTAAATCCACCAGTGGCTCCTAGTAAGAAAGAAGGGAAATATCCTTCTACCACATTATATAAGCTTCTGGAAACTCTATAAACTTTGACAAACATCAATAGTTGTAGAGGGGCCTTTTGTTCACAGGGTCACTATGAGTCGTGCTCAACTCAAAGGCAATCAACAACAACAACGTTAAACAAAAACAAAACTCAAAAATTACAATTTACTAACTCAGAAACTGAAAGGAGGGTTTCTATAATCAGAAGCTACTCAAACAGTGAATTTGAGTGTTTTATTATATAAATGCATATATATGTGTATATAAATATATATAATTATATGTAATAAATATATGTATAATTTAATATGTATATAAATGTATATAAATATGTGTATATATACGTCTCATAAGATTTCATGATCTTGACAGTACACTAATTGAAAACTTTTCTGCATCAGCCTCATATTAATTTTATTGTATGAATGTGTCTCACAAATTATTCTATGCTTTTAGAGAGTAAAGACCGTAATTTAATTCTTATATGTTAACCTTTTTATCTAGAACTCCTTCACAAATATATAAAATAGTTTAAATATGCTGGTTGCTATAAGAACATCAAAATACATCAATGATACATATTCATCTATTCACTTATTAGTTAAATGTCAAATAAGAGTTAGGTACTGTACTAGACTCAAGAATACTGAATGAATAAGCCAGGTCTGTTCCTGATGGGAACTCTGGTGCCTTACACAGCCATATGGAGTTGTACAGTTTGCCCTAAGCCACACTCTCTGGCAGTTTATATCCACCAGTGATTCAGGGGTGGGGGTGGGGTGGGAATGAATCGTTTCTTCCTGAACAATATACAGGATATCTCCTTAGAAATCCAGTACGGGTCACTTATTTATTCCAACTCATAAATAATAAGATTCTTTCTGATCTCATTATAGAATTATCAGAGATTGAAAAAACCTAACGTGGTCAACTATTTCATCTTACTTGGAGGTTGTGGTTATTGTTGCTGTTGTGTGCCATCTAGTCCCTTGTGACTCAAAGCAACCCTATTTATAACAACTCTGAACCCTGATCTATCTTGACACACCTATCATCATGTTTGACACACCTGCTCCCATTACTCCAGTCACGGCGTCAATCGATCTCATTCAGGAGCTTTCTCTCTTGCACTGTCCCATTACACTTTCAAGCATCATAGTTGCCTTGATAGTGCTTAACAGCAACATAAGGGAAAAAAGTGAAAAACAATAAGTTATGCTGACTTTAAGTAAAATTAGGTAATGTAAGACCAAATTGAATTGCTTAATTTTTTACAATTTTTAAAATTATTTTTTATTTTAATTGTGATTTTAACAAAAGTTTACACAAAAGTTAGATTTTCATCCATTCATTGTTGCAGATTTTACACCTCCCTTCCTTTTCGCTCCCTAAGTTAAAATACTAGTTTACTTACAAACTTCAAATACAATGTTTTCATGAAAATATTCTTCTAATTTCCCTCACCTTTCCACCCATCATGTTGTACAACTGCATGATTCATCCCTCCCCCTACATATCCTCATCCCTCTGCTTCCCCCCTCCCCAACCCTCCTTAGATCTTTATACTCATTCTACAATAATGGTTTTATACAATATTTGTCCTTGTGGCAGTGACTGAGTTAGTTCATCAGCATAATGCTCTCCAGTTCCTTTCAAGTCAGGTAAACTACAGAGCATTTCTGCAAGACACAATAAAAGACCTAAAGAAATGGAAAAATGTGCCCTGTTCATGGATAGGAAGACTCAATATTGTGAAAATGACAATCCCACCAAAAGCAATTTACATGTTCAACGCAATCCCAATCCAGATACCAAATTCATTTTTAAAGAAGATTAAAGGGGGAATTATCAAATTTATTTAGAGAAGCAAGAGACGTAGAATAAACAAAACACTTCTGAGAAACAAAAATGAGGTGGGAGGCATAGCACTGCCTGACCTCAAAACCTACTACACAGCAGCAGTAACCAAAACAGCATGGTACTGAATTGCTTAATTTTATGAAAAGAAGGCTACTCCTTGGATACACAATCAGTACCCTCGCTCGATACCAGAAGTTAAGAGATCAGGAGATGTATTGCATTTGGAAAGTCTGATGTCAGGAATGTCTACAAATTACCGAGGAGCAATGATGTTAGTTTGAAGACTAAGGTGTGCTTGATTAAGCAATGATCTTTTCAATCACTTGTTTATGTATGCATCTGAAAGCTGGACAATGAATAATGATGACAGAAGAAGAATTGATGCCTTTGAGGTGTAATGTTAGAGAAGAGTACTGAATATTTCGTGTATTGCCAAAAGAACAAACAAATATGTCTTGGAGAAAGTATAGCCAGATTGCTCCTGGAAGGCAAAGATGTTGATAGGAGAGGCAATTTCTTAGAAAGGGACATCATGAAATAAAGAAAGACACTTAATTATTTCAGTAAAATAGTAGAGTCTTAGTGAAAGAGGAGAAGATGCTTCAGGAGATGGATTGATACAGTTATTACAGCAATGGGATGTTAGGGACGATGAGAATGGCACAGG
>NW_006399755.1:23571071-23573295 GCF_000299155.1 Elephantulus edwardii
GGATCCAATAGGGGGTGGAAACAGAGGGATGAGGCTCTGTAGGGGGAGCGAGGATTTATCATGGGTTTGTACAATTTGATGGGTGGGGAAGTGAGGGAAACTGGAAGAATCTCTTTTTGAAAACAGTGAATTTGGATTTTGTAAATAAACTAGCATAATAATTGAAAAAAAGGATGGAAAAAGTATGCAGAACCTCTGTACCAAAAAGGAATTGGCTGAAGTAGAAGAATTTTATGAAACAACATAGATCAAGAAGCAATGGTTATGAAATGGAGTTCAAGCTTTTCTGTAGGACTTGGCAGAAAACAAGGTCCCAGGAATTGATGGAATATCAACTGACATATTTCAGCAAACAGACGCTATCCTGGTTGTGCTCATCAAGTTGTGCCAAGAATTCTGGAGGACAGCTACCTGGCCAGCTGACTGAAAGAGATTCCTATTTATTCCCATTCCAAAAAAAGGTGACTTGACAGAGTGTGGAAATTATCACATGCAAAATAAATCTTGCTGAAGATTATTCAAAAATAACTGGAACAGTACATTCAGAGAACTATCAGAAATACAAGCTGAATTCAGAAGAGGCTGTGGCACTAGAGACATTATCACCAATGTCAGATCTACCTTGGCTGAAAGCAAAGAGTACCTGAGGAATGTCTATCTGTATTTTAGTGACTAATGCAAAGGCATTTGACTGTGTGGATCACAACAAACTGTGGTTAACCTTGAGGAAAATAGGAATCTTAGAACACGTGATTGTACTCATGTGAAACCTTTACTCGGACCAGGAAGCAGTCCTCAGAACAGATCAGGGGAACACTGCATGGCTTGAAATCAGAAAAGGGAAACATTAGGAATTCATCCTGTCTCCATATTTTTTCAATATGTATGTCGAGCAAATAATTAGGAGGCTGGATTTAATGAGGAGGAATGTGGCAACAGGATTGGAAAAAGACTCATCAACAACTTATGTTATGTATATGGAGGACCTGAAGCGTTGCTGCAAAAAGTTAAGGACTATAGTCTTCAATATAGATTGAAGCTTAACATCATGAAAACAAAGATTCTTGCCACTGGGACAACTGGTAACACCATGATAGATGGAGATAGAAATATTGAGGTTGTAAAAAATGTCACCTTTCTTGGGTGCACAATCAACACTTTTGGCACCAGCAGTCAGTAAATCAAATGATGAGTTACATTGGAGATGTCTGATGTTAGGGATTTCTCCATAGTACTAAAGAGCAATGATGTCTAGCTAGAGACTAAGGTGTTGCTGATCTAGGCCATGATCTTTGCAATTACTTGCATCATTGAGCTGGACAATGATCAAGGATGATAGAAGAAGAACCAATACCTTTGAGTTGTAGTGCTGAAAAAAAGTATTGAACCCACCATAGACAGCCAAGAAAATAAAATGGTCTATATTGAAGAAGGTGAGGCCAAGTTTCTCCTTAGAGGCAAAGATTTTGAAGCTTGGTCTCACTCTGTCTCACATGTATGTGGTCAGGAGGGACCAGTCCTTGGAGAAGGACATCATACATGGAAGGGGGGAGGTAGAGTGCAGGAGCGAAAGCCCCTGTGAGATAGATTGACACTGTAACTGGGCTAATGAGGGTAGGAGTATTTGACTGGCTCAGGATAGAGCAGATTTCAGAGCTATTGTACACAGAGTTGCTATGAGTCAGAGGTCACTCAAAGGTACATAACAATAACATATACACTTTATATTCTCTGCTTTTAGCCAAGATCCATCTGAAATCAGAAGTGGCATCCTTTGTTCTGTAGCCTTTTTAAGTTCACCTTGAACTTTTGGCAGGTTTTGGTAAACGTACCGTTCTAGAAATATTTAAATGCTCATCAATAAAATTGTGCTTGCCTGTGATATTAATGTTATAACTCAATAACCCCTACATAATGTTGGAACACCTTTGTTTGGAATGGGCACAAATATTGATCTCCCCAGTCAGTTGGCCAGATAGCTGTTTTCCAAATTTTTTGGCATAGACATCTGAGTATATCCAGGACGACTTCTGTTGGCTAAAACATCTCAACTGATGTTCTGTCAATATCTGAAGTCTTTTTTTTTTTTAATACCTTCAGTGCAGCTTGCATTTCTTTGCTCAGTACTTTTTGGTTCTTGATCACATGTTAGGTTTTGCAATGTGTTGTCACTTAAAAATAAAAGATAAATGTTGTTGTTGTTATGTGCTGTCGACTCGTTTGC
>NW_006399755.1:23573395-23585791 GCF_000299155.1 Elephantulus edwardii
AACAAAACACTTCTGAGAAACAAAAATGAGGTGGGAGGCATAGCACTGCCTGACCTCAAAACCTACTACACAGCAGCAGTAACCAAAACAGCATGGTACTGAATTGCTTAATTTTATGAAAAGAAGGCTACTCCTTGGATACACAATCAGTACCCTCGCTCGATACCAGAAGTTAAGAGATCAGGAGATGTATTGCATTTGGAAAGTCTGATGTCAGGAATGTCTACAAATTACCGAGGAGCAATGATGTTAGTTTGAAGACTAAGGTGTGCTTGATTAAGCAATGATCTTTTCAATCACTTGTTTATGTATGCATCTGAAAGCTGGACAATGAATAATGATGACAGAAGAAGAATTGATGCCTTTGAGGTGTAATGTTAGAGAAGAGTACTGAATATTTCGTGTATTGCCAAAAGAACAAACAAATATGTCTTGGAGAAAGTATAGCCAGATTGCTCCTGGAAGGCAAAGATGTTGATAGGAGAGGCAATTTCTTAGAAAGGGACATCATGAAATAAAGAAAGACACTTAATTATTTCAGTAAAATAGTAGAGTCTTAGTGAAAGAGGAGAAGATGCTTCAGGAGATGGATTGATACAGTTATTACAGCAATGGGATGTTAGGGACGATGAGAATGGCACAGGATAGGACAGGGTTCAGATTTGTATTTCATAGAGTCACTCTGAGTCCCACTCAACTTGATGGCACTTAACAACAATGAGAAGTCATCAATAATTCTAAACCTATTTGGTTCTTTGTTTATTTTAAAAAGAAGCAAAAATAAGATTCTTCTCTGTTTATCTCTATAGCTGAATTTCTCTTTTTTCACAAAGCAAAATATTTATCCTTATATCTCATTCCCAGTCACAGTCTCTAGTCATGCTCTGCCAATTTCTCTTCTTTTATCATAACTCAGCATATTATTATATTTTTTAAAATATAGAAGAGATGTAGATGTCTGTCCTGTGACATGTAACAATAAGTGAAAAAAAACAAACACAGCTTTGTTTCACTTCTCCTTGAATTCTAATCAGGACTCAAAGATCATAATTTCCAATTTTAATAAGGAACAGAGTTTTCCTTCACTTGGGCCAAAGTTTAATTTTCAGTCATGTCTAATCATTCATTCTTGTTCTGACACCTGGAATAATAGTAACAGTTACCTCGCTGGAAGTCGAGTATATGTCTTCTAAAGTTTGAGTTTCCCCCCACCCCACCCAACCTACACAATCAGTCTCTCAGTATTTCTTGCTTAATACAGAATGTATAGATTTTTTTAAAAAAATAGCAATTAGACTGAATGATTAGGAACCTTGATGGCATAGTGGTTAAATGTTTAGCTGTTGTCTGAAAGTTCAGAAGTTCAAACCTAGCAGCAACTCCACAAAAGAAAGATATGACAGTTTGCAATTATAAAGATTTACAGTTCCAGTCAGTCTGACAGGGTTGCTGGAAGAGGATTCAGCTCTACAGCTATAAGTTTGGTTTTGGTTATGGAAATGGAATTAGTTTCTGATATGCACAGTATGTTGTAAGAAGGTAGAGGAGATTGGGAACCAGAGCTTATTTTGTACTAAGAAGTTTAACATCCATTATTAATACAAAATAACATCATACTACTACTTCAAGTGTGGACTTTATACTTCCAGAAAATCAGTTATCTAAGATCACCTAGTTTGTGGGGATTTGAACCCAAGGCAATTAAACTTCAGAACTCAAGCTTTAATCCACTATATTTCTGTTTTAAAGAAAAAAAAAAAAACAGAAGCAACTATATCTGTAAAACTCCACTTGTGAGAACCCACTTAAAGAGAAAAGTGAACTGGGCTGAGGGGATAGGGAGGAAAATCTGCAACAATAAATGACTGGAAATCCAAGTTTTCTGTAAATTTTTGCTAAAGTATCAATTAAAAAAAAAAACAACAAACCCCAACAAACTCCACTTATGTTATATCCTGAAATTACATAAAACAGTTTTTAATATATAACTTAGAAGATTGATATAATCACACAAGAAATCCTTTTACAAAGATGTTAGTTTTAAAATAATTTTGCCTGAAAGCACTCTTATTAGTCTTGAGCCAATTCTGGGAGAGAAGACAATGTTGACTTATATGCCTGACCATATTCAATCATCTGTCACTCAAAAATAGGTTTTATTTGTTAGTAGCTATATTTTATTTCTCATGCCCTCCTTTTTCTTTCTGCTTTTATCCTACGTTTTGTATTTCTAGCTTCTTTTACTTTCTAATATGCCCTCTGGAGATTTATTATTATGGATCTTGAGATAGAAACTGAATTCTCTTGGCAATTATTACTACGTACAATTTTTTTTGGTGAAATCAGTACTATTTTTGCAAACTCTAGGTAGAGATTTTAAACTGCTTCATTTGTGCTTCAATTGCTGTAACTGATATTTTTATTTTATTTTTAGTAATCTAAAATTTTTAGAGGCGAGAGACCAAATTTCCAATGGTACTGCTTTTGTCTGAGCTCTTTAAATGTTTCCCATTATTTTCTGGATGCAGTTCTGCTGTTAGACACTACCTTAGTTTTCCACGTCATCCCAGGCACTAAAGCACTGTGCAGGGACTCTTTCATTGCCCCTTCCTGTCTGAGCTTTGTGCCTTTTCTGGGCTCAGTTTTCTGGATTTCTGAAACCATACTGAGAGTCCCCTAGCACAGTATCTATTAAAACTACCAGATACAGCTTGCCACACACAGAAACCACAGAAAAGGTCACCAGAAATAACAACAAATTCCAAGCAAAACATACTGAAAATGCAAATGAGAAGTGTAAAGAAAAGAAATACACACCTCCTCCCTTTTATAGCAATTGATTTATCTTCTAAAGTCACACCCGATGATTATGGCTGTAGATTCCATGGGATTATTTCTTTACAGCTAAAAAAAATGTTCCTCTGGAGGCACAGATCCAAATTTGTGAATCGTGACAACAACAGCTGAAGCCTAAAGATAGTCAGTCAAAACATCATTTTCTGTACATTTTCAGTTGTTAAAAAAGCAGTTACAGTACATTTTGCATGAAGTGTATCGTTTTAACACAGTGATGGCTCTACTGGGGAAAAGATTAAGACAGAAAATATGACTATACCTTCATTACAAACGCACTATTTTTATAATGGTACGGTTCTTTTTCTTAATTTCAAATTTGCAAATGCATTTTACATATATACATATATATGCATGTATGTATATATATATTATATATAATGTGTGTATATAGATAAAATTTGTATAATCTTTGTCAACGAAGTATTTCTATTTTTAAGTAGCTATTTAATTTAAACAGGGGGCTTCACAAAGCAAACAAACTTACACCTCAGTAATTTTACATTTGTCATTACCTCATCCTGGAAAGCTCTTTCTAGATTTGTCTATGGTCTGCTCCCTTATTTCCTTCAGATTTGTATTCAGGGGTTCTCTTCCAAGTCTGTCTTGGAGGAAGTGCTAACAGCATGCCCATTAGAGGGAGGATAATAAAACTTTGTCTTCTATTCTTTAGGCATGTTGTCAGGAGCGGCCAGTCCTTGGAAGAAACAAACCGAGCTAGGAAAGGTGGAAGATTAGAGTGGAAGCCCTTCAAGGAGATTCTCACAGAGACTGCAACAATGGGTTTGAGCACATTAGGTATAGTGGGGATGGTGCAGGGTAGGGCTAGGTTCAGATCTGTGGTTCACAAGGTCGCTGAGTCATAGTTTACTAGATGGCACACAACAACAACAGCAGCAGCATATAGTAGGTGTTCATACATATTATTTCATTAAACACTGATAGTCTGTCTAGGCTGGCACTAGGCTTCCGTCTCCTTTTCAGTCACTTCAACCTAGTTCTTAGTCAAATCCACTCTTAGATCCACTAAGAAGAGATGATTTTATTTTTATTTTTATTAGTATTAGTAGTAGTAGTAGTAGTAATTTTAATGAAAATTTAGAGACTTTGAATTTCCATTCATTCATTGTTGCTGAATGACAGACTAAATCCAAGGACAATCTTTGTCTAGATTTCACCATTGCTAAAGAGGATGGACCAGTTTAGGACAGGGTTTGGATTTATTGTCATAGGTTGCTATGAACCACACTGACAGCACAGAACACCACCAGTGACCTTTCATTAATGTTAGAGCACTAGCCAGAGCCTAATCTTTCTGGCCCCGAGGAATACAGCAATTACCTTATTCCTTAGCCAGAACACTTCTTGCTGGATAGAAGGCAAGCAGACATGAACTTGTGACCTTCCCAATGGAGTAGCTGTACCACCACCCAGCCAGGCTCGCTCTTTCAGATAGCACAATGGTAACACTGTGTACTGAGAGATGATTCACAGGAGAAACAGGAGCTCCGCCAAAGGCGGAAAGGCAATCTGTGCAGAATAGTACACGCTCTGAGGGCTTTCTTTTCATTTCCAGAGAAGCAAGACGTGGGGGATGGTAACCACACAAGTCATGTTACAGTAATTTAGGTAAGATGACCTAGGATTTACCAATCGCTTTTTTTGTCTTCAATTTTGGTTTGGAATATCAATAAAATAGCTCCCTTTTTAAAGTAAGGGAAATATGGCGTGAACTTGACTTAACAATTACTTGCTTTTGTTTGTTTTTTCTCCCCTATAGCTCAGTAAATATTAGAATAAGATGAAGATGATAATGACAATGATACTAAAAGTGAGAGAACTGTTCCAAATACAACTGAATTAATGCCTAAAAATGTTCTTTAAAAACATTTATAGATATTCTGAAGAATATTTAGTCAAAGTTAAAATGTACATAAAGGGATACTAGACCACGGTTAGAGAGCTCTCAATCTATATAAAATTCTAAATGAGACAATATTCATAGCATTCATCTTGTTGTCAAGGAGATCATGGTAAGTACTGTAATTCTCTTTCAGTTCTAAAATGTCACTTGCACTGTCCAAAAACATTGAATTATAATTAAGAACTATTTTGCCATACATAACATTTTATTTTCTAAAGCATTCTTGATGTTTTTATTGAGATTATGAGAAACAAAAATATTGTCATTATAATCCTTGGGAATTCCCTGAACTTTCTGCTTCTTAGTCTCTCGTCACTAAAACCTAAGTGTTCATACAAAAACACTTTTCAGGATGATTCGTGTAAATTAACAAATTACAATATAAAATATAACTTTCACTGCATTCACAATGCAATCTGGAATATACATTTAGATAGTATGCTTTCTTGAAGAATCTAAAAAGTGTTAAAGACATTTCTGCATATTTATTTTTAAGCATTTCCTTTCAAGAGAGAAATTACAAACTTGGTGTGGTTCCCAAAGATCCATGTAGAGGTTTCTGTGGGGTTATCATTAGCCCATATTCTTAGCTATAAATAAAGTAAAATTTTCTTGTCCTAAATTTTTAAAGCAAAGAGAAAATATTACATTTTCTTTATAATAACATAGAACCTATTTCTGAAGATTAGAATATGTAAAACAAAGCAAAAAATGAGAACAATACCTCCCTGTCTGCCTTTCATTATTGTCTCTAGAATACATGCTATTGGGAAGGGTGGAGGGTCGGTGAAGGAGAGAAAGAACCTCAACCAGGTGGATTGATACGGGAACTGCTGCTATAGGTTCTTGTGTGTCAGGAAGTTTGAGGATGGCACAGGACAGAACAGGGGTCCAGTCTTTTGTTCATTGGGTTGTTATGAGTCATTCTCAATGGCACATAACAAAAACAACAACAGCAATGATGACACCATCAGTGTGAACTGTGGTGATCTAGAAGAGTACTAAATATCCATGGACTGCCAAAAGAACAAACAAGTATATCTTAAAGTAAGTGCAACCAAGTTCTGCTTATAAGCAAGAATGGTGAAACATCATCTTATATACCTTGGGCATGGTTTCAGGAGAGGAAAGTCCTTGGGGAAAAACACCATTTTAGGAAAGGTTAAAAGTCAGCAAATAGCGTAAGAGTCTCTCTCTATAATAGACACAACGAGCTTGAGTGGATCAGAGGTAATGATAGTTGCAAGGTTCACATTTGTTAAGCACAGGGTCACTTTGCATCAGCATCAACAGCAGCTAACAACAACAATCTACCAGTCACGATCAAGTTGACGCTGATTCAAGGCCGTGCATGTCAAAGCATAGGTGTGCTCCACAGTGCTTTCTCCATAGTGATTATTTTTTCAGAAGTAGACAATCCTTATTCCGAGGTCCCATTGAGTGAACATGAGCCTCTAACTTTCCTGTTAGCAGCTGTGTTCGTTAACTGTTGTACCACCCAGGTTTCCAAGTACCAAAGAAGTTACATAAAGGGAATCAACGTTTATAGAAAGATTATTTTTACTGGATACTTAAAACATCCCATTTGATGCTTAAAATAATTCCATGAATCAGATGTCAATTTAGAGAAACATTTACAAAAGGCTTATTTTTACTAGATGCTCGAAACATTTCATTTAATGCCTAATTCCACCCAGCAAATATCATTACAGAGAAAACGTCATAGACAAGACTTGAGGCCCAGATAGCTTAAGACAGGTACTCACAGTCAAAGCAAGAGTAATGATGGCCCCGAGGCATTTCTATCTGTAATTCGGTGCTCTTTTCACTATCCCAGTGATTCTGTAAGTGTTATGACCAATACAACGAGCATCATCTAGTAATAGATTTCTTACAGAGTATTTCTGAGCTGTTTTTGAGATATGCTTTAATAAGTCTTTAGAAAGAGCTCTAGTGGGTTAGTCTGAAGCATGCTACACTGCTAACCATTGTCAGCAGTTCAAAACCACCAGCTGTTCTGAGGAAGAAAGATGAAAGTCACACCTGTTAAGATTTATAGCCTCAGAAACTTGATGGATGTCATTATGAGTCTGGATCAACTTTGGATGACAATGAGTTTCTTCTAGGTGGATATCTTTAGGTGACTCTGGTGCATTCTAATCTGTGTAAATCACTACATTTCCCCTTATCCCCTTATCTTATGATTGACATTTCAGAATACATGTAATGAGACCCAAAAGCAAGAAATGATAGTAAGTAGAAATAGTAAGTTTCCATAGCATATATTTACTAATCTAAAAACCCAAGACCTACATTCAATTAGAGAGAAAGGTATTTCTCATACACAGAAATGAATATGCTGAGAATGCAAATAAGTGTTACATAAAACAAATCTGAAACAATCCTAATATGAAGCATATGGAACAACCAAACGTTTTATGAAGTTGAAATTTAGTGCTGGAATAATATTTATGCCAGCAAAATGATCATTCAAATCACTTCGTTTTGAATGTCTAGAGCCTTGAGGCAATATGGCTTGTGAGGCTGCTAACTAAAAGGTCAGCAGTTCAAATCCATTAGAAACATCATAGGAGAAAAAAGACAGTCTATTTACAGTCTCAGAAACTCCATGGTTGCTGTCATGAGTTGGAATCTACTAACTGATGAGCAGGCATTTCATGTTTGAGCAGAAGGTGACGGCATTACACTGAGTGTTTACTCGTCTTTTTTAGGTACAATGATCAATTATAAGCACCAGAAATTCTTTCAACATCTGAAAGCTTTCTATACAAGGAGTTAATCAATAGATATAGTTGCAGAGTTCAGTGGTTTTTCAGAAATACAGTGAGACTTTCATGAAGGTTTGGGTCACAGCAATCTATGATCAATGCAGTTTAACCTTAACTATTGTAGCTGGATGCACCACAGTTGCTGTTGATTCTCAAAAACATCTTTGAGCTTATTTAAAAATACTCTATTATTGTTCCATCTAATGCGCTCGCTAGGAAGTAGAGTTTGAAGCAGAGTTGAGAATACAAGGGAATGTGATCTAGAAATTCCATTTTAGTGGCATAAAAATTACCTCAGCACTTTTCCACCTCATAAAGCTTTCATGTTGTGTTGTGTGCTTTCTATTAGGATTGTTTCAGGTTTGTTTGATGTGTGAATACGTGGACCTCCTCAGCTACACTGTGGCAAGATCCTATGAATATAGATGTCTCACTTTTTTTTACCTCATTCATAATACCTTCTCACAATCTTTTACTCATAATATTATTAAGTATTCATTAAAAATAAATTAACAAGGAAAAAAATAGCTAAAAATTTCTAAGATTCTACTGTGCTCTGGGAGCTTTGAAAATATTACAATGCCTTTGCACAGTATATATTTTCAATTCCTATTGTGCATTTGAAGAAACATATTATCAAGAAGTTCAAAGCTGAGAACTAGTGAGCCTGGAAGGCTTTATTAAAACCTAGTTCTGTCTCGTTCCAAAGCTTTCCCCCTAACTGAAATGTCTTCTCTAAAAATCAATTCCTCTATAAAATAGATATGCATCAATTATACATCCCCCAAAATTCAGGGCTGTCTAGTCCACTTCAACTTATAGTCACTCTCCTATAAGACAGAATAGAACTGCCTTCTTAGACTTCCAGTGCTGTGACTTTACAGAAGCAAATTGCTCCTTCTTTTCCCTACATAGCAGCTGGTGGGTTTGAGCGGTTATCTCTCAGCTTGCATCCAAGCACTTTAAACACCATGCCACCAGTGCTCCGATATAGAGCACTTGTTGTTGTTAGGGGCCGTAAAATCAATTCTGACATACAGACATCCCATGCACATACAGCAGAAGAAACACTGTGATGTCTGCACCATCTACACAATTGCTACTTTGCTTGAGCGGGATAATAATAATTTTTTAAAAAGTCAAAGTAAGGTGTAAATATAAAAATAGTCACTGAGTTTAAATAGTTACATTAATTCATAATTATCTGTGAATCAAATATCTTCACCATCACCCATTTTCCTTCAGTTTAATTATATGGTGGTGGTCATGGTTTTGTACCATCAAGCTGGAAATGACCCATAGCTGACTGACTCCCTGGCAGGTTTTCAGAGGCAGTTAATTGAACGGGAGGAGATTGCCCATCTTTCTCTTGCAGAGCAGCTAGCTGGTGGATTTGAACTGCAAGCCTTCAGGATTACAGCTCAGCTTCTCACCGCTAGGCCATCAGAGCTCCCTAATTATGTGGTAGCGAGAGTGTGTTACAGAGCCCTTTTATGTGGACTCCTCATTAGTTAGAAGGAACCCAGAATTGGAGCTGATTCAATGTTCTCAACTTGCTAAAGTTTAAGCATGACTGGCCTCAGATTTTCCTGATAAAATGTAAAACACTTTTCTGATTAAAAGTGTCCACCCAAGGGAATTTACTCACAGAACTTTACCTAAGTAAAATCCAACTGGATCAAGTTCATTTTTACTCATAATGACCAAGTTGCTAAATCTTCATGAGAATAGACTGATTATTTTTCTTCTGCAAAAAAGCTTGGGGATTTGAACCAGTGACCTTTCAGTTAGTAGCACAACCCTTAACACTAAGCTATGCCAGCAGAACCTCTTTAAGCAACAATTTTGTCACATTTAGCTTTATGCATGACATACGATTTGGTTCTAAGGAAGCTAAAAAGAACCTAATACATTATATCCATTGTTAGAAAAACTAATTAGTGATAGTCTAACTGTGTGTAAAATAAAAGGAAAACTTTTGAACATATTGTCCAGAAATAACTATACAAAAATAGTAAGACAGAATATAGATGAAACAGAGTACAATCCCAGCCATCTACTTTCAGTCTACTTTTTGGTAAATAGCACAGGTCTTCAGGTTGTTTCTCTCATTCAATCCGTGCAAATTTGAAGAATGTCATTGTCCTTGGGCCAGATCTGCTTTCCATGCCAGGAAGGCTGTATACCTCCTTCATCATAAAAAAGGTTTAGTTTATTTGATCATTTTTCAAAAAACATAGAATATAGACCTACAACAATTAGTAGAAGGAAAAAGTTCTGAACAAAGGTACAAAGGAACTCTGATGACACAGTTTGTAGTGTATTTGTCTGCTAACTGAAAAATATCGAATGTCTCCAAGTGTTGAGTTCCACTAAAGGCTCCATGGGAGAAAACTATTAAGTCTGTTCCTGTCAGAATTTACAGTCTTGAAAATCCAATGGAATGTCAACCTGAGTCGACATTGACGTGATGACAGTGAGTTTGTGTTGTTATTTTTGTTAGTTTTTAAAACAAAAATACATACATTTACCAAAGCTCAACAGCTCTGATAAATACATAAAGAAGAAAAATTCTTGTTTGTAACATAGTAGAGAGCTATGTAAATGTACCTAACAGGAAATGTAAAAGAATAATCTCTTGGTCTTTTGGGAGATTGATTCCTAAAGCAATCAGACCACAAAACATATTCATCAAATATGCCTCTTATGTGAAAGATATGATGTTTTGTTTTTAGATGTTATCAAGTCAATTCTGGCCCTATGAAACATGGACAAATCCCATTCCTATCCTGGGTCATCTGTATAGTCACTTCTGTATTTATGCCGATTGTTTCATTTACTGTGCCATTCTATCTTGTTGAAAGTTATCCTCTATTTGGCTAATTTGTCGTTTTTCTGATGATTAGCCCCCCCCCCCAAGAGGCTTATTCCTAATTAACAAGCCTAAAATATGCAAGACAAAGTTGCCATCCTTGCCTTAAGGGCTACACTGTTTGCACATCTTTTAAGACAGATTTGCTCATTCTTTTGGCAATCCATGGATATTTAGTATTCTTCCCCAATGTGAGAATTATAGCAGGAAAATTGGAAGACGATTCATCAACAACTTGCTTTATCCAGATGATCTATCATGATGTTGCCTATTGATCCAGTGGCGAGGCTTTTTGTTATCTTGATGTTGAGATGTAACCCATGCTTAGGCTGTAGACTTTGATATTCTTTGCTAAGTGCATCAAGTCGTCTTCACTTTCTGCAAGCTGCACCTAATGGATTGAGGGACTAGCACTTAATTAGTTACTTTTGCAATGAGAATTGTATAACCTCTGCTCTTCTAGGTAAAATGCTTGTCTGCCACAATTGCTCTAAATTGAATATCTAAATTAAAAGCAGACTAGGGAGAAAGATTGGCTATCCACTTCTGAAAATCACACTTAGATTAGACTAGCAGGTATGGCACCTGAGGCTGAAACCTCTGGCTGGCAAACACAAAGGAGGAGAAGCAGTTATGAACAGACACCAGTTATATGGAATATGAGAAGACTCAGTGTAAGTAAATTGGATATTGTTGAGAGAGATATGGAAAACATTCTAGGCACTCAAGAAATGAGATGGATTGGTAATGGGACATTTTCAATCAGACAATCATATTCTCTATTATTCTGGAAATGAAAAAAATTAGGAAAAATGGGGTCACATTCATGGCTAAAAAGACCATTTCCAGACCCATCTTGAAATACAATGTTATGAGTGACAGCATAAGGACCCATAAGCATATGAGGAACACCTATCACTACAATTATCATTCAAATATATGAAGTAACAACCAGAGCCGAAGAAGAAGAAATAGACAATTTCTACGAACTTTTGCAGTCAGAAACTGATTGAACAGGATGCACTATTAATAATGGGTGGCTAGAATGTATAAGTTGGAAGTGGAGGAGAAGTATCAGTAGCTGAAAACATGGGCTTGATGGCAGAAACAAGGCTGGAGATAAAATTTTGTGCAGTCAATGATTTATTCACTGTGAATGCCTTTTATAAGAAACATAACATATGGATCTCATCTGATGCTCTATGCGGGAATGAGATTGACCACACCTGTGTAAAGAATTGTTGGAGAAGTTCAATATCAGCTGTGAAAAACAGACCAAGTGAGGTATTGATTGTGGAACTATTCATAGGCAAGTTCAAACTGAAACCAAATAAAATTAAATCAAAACCACAATAACCTTAAATATATTCCACCTGATTTCAGAAACCATCTAAGAAACAGATGTGTAGCCATGAGCCCTAATGAGTGAAGGCCAGATGAACTGTGGGAGGCTATCAAGAATATTATCCACGAAGAATGCAAAAGGTCACTATAAAGATACTGGAGGAAGAGAAGGCCAAGAAGGATATCAGAAGAGACTCTGAATATTGCACTAGAGCACTGAGATGTCAAAACAAAGGGAAGAAATCAAGAAGTTAAGAAGCTTAACAGAAGATTCCAAAGGGCAGTTGGGGAAGACAAAGCAAAGTATTATAAAGAAATGCACAAAGAGCTGGAGTCGGAAAATTAAAAAGCTTGAACTCACTCAACATTTCTTAAGTCGAAGGCAGAGAGTCGCTGTACCAAAAAGAAATGGCCAACACAGAAGTATTTCACAGAACAATTTTATTCAAGAGGCAATGGTGATGAAGGAGAAAGTTCAAGCTGCTTCGAAGGATTTGGCAAAAAAAACAAGGCTCCAGGAATTGATGGATTATCAACTGACATATTTCAACAAACAGACGCAGCCCTGGAAGTGATCATCAGGTTGTGCCAAAAATCTGGAGGACAAGCACCAG
>NW_006399755.1:23590811-23598793 GCF_000299155.1 Elephantulus edwardii
CAGTTGCAGAAATATCACAAAACATGTGCTTAAGTATTCCAGAGATGATCATTTAGTGGATTTTGGCACCCTCATTTTTATTCTTGATATGTCAGAAACTGATGACACTGCTAATAACAGCATCATTTTGAACATGGTCACAAATTATCATACTCAACTTTTGAAATAGTTTGAGTAAATATCACTCTCAAAATTTTCATTCCACTTTAACTACATATCATTTTCAAACTATGCTAATGACTACCGAAGTGACACCAACTCTTTCCTTGATTCACCAATGGATTCTGGAAGCTCCATGAAATGCTTTATGAACCACTTCCCTTTGCAATTTCTCAAGTAGTCATCATGAATAGAAATGCTTAAATAAGTTCTTGGTACCACGTAGATTTTCATTGCTACAGGCAATGACTGCTATTAACATGTCTTCTGCTTTCTAACAAATGCACTAGTACCTCAAAGAAAATTTAATGAAGATGTTTTATGTAGAGTAAGTAATCAAATTATTAAAGGACTAGATGCTATTTTATAAACACATTTTCATAACATTAGAACTTAAAATATAAAAAAATCAGTTACTATCTCAATTGTCTAGAAATAAAAATTTTAAATTCCGCATTCCTCCAGGTTTCACTAGCTCTAGTGTCTCTCTCACTCTGTCCTCCACTGCAGCTACTTCTGTTCCTTCTGAGAAGTTATCTGGCCATATCACTTTCTTGCCTTAGAACAGTAGAAAACCTCAAGCATCAGCAAGGTATTTTCCAAATACTTTATGCAAAACCCTTTCTAGACTTGCATTTCTTATCCTAAAATAGATATATATTTTTCTGGTTCAATCCCATGAAGAGGCTCTCTCTGTCTGACATAAGAGTTCTCATTCAGCTACAACTCTGCCCATACTATACATATCAGTCTCCAGCTGTATATGTGAACACATGTCTGTGCATTTAATCTCTCATGTGGCTAATAATGATTGCAATGTTCTTGTCCTTCCACTTACCCAGTGATTCAAGGTCAAGTCAAATTCCATTTACATGTCCTACTCTGACATTCTTAATGCCCCGATTGGTTTTCTACCACATCTTGTATCTCTAATTGTATTCTCTAGATGTCTTTATCATAAAATTTATTACATTAACTATGAATTGATACATTGTTGTGTACCATCAAGTCTGAAGTGACCCATAGCTGACCCTCCTCCGGGTTTTCAGATAGAGTAAATCACATGAGAGGAAACTGCCTATGATTCTGCACAGTGCACCTGATGGATTTGAACTGCATATCTTTAGGATTCCAGTGCAGCCTTTTACCACTAACCACCAGAGTGACCTAATGTGTACATTGTTGTTGTGTCCCCTAGAGTCTGAATCAACCCATAACTGACCTTCCAGTGAGTTTTCAGAGACGGTCAATCACACAGGAGGAGATTGCCCATCCTTCTTCACGTGGAGCAGCTGGAGGCCTCAAGCTGCATGTCTTCAGGATTGCAGTGCAGTTTTTTGCCACTAAGTCACCAGAGGTCCCTCAGATGGTACTAATTTATCAACTTTAATCTATTTTCTACCACATCCCCTTGGTTCTTATGGAAATGAACTATTTGAATTTCTCAAAATTATCTCCTACGTATTGTTGTTATGTGTCGTCGTGTCGCCTGTGACTCATAGTGATCCTATATGTACAACAACCCTAAACTCTGCTCTATCCTGTGCCAATCTCATTGTCTCTGATACATCTACCCCCATTATCCCAGTCGCTGAATCAATCCATCTCATAGAGGGTGTTCCTCTCCTGTGCTTGTCCCTCCACCCTCCCAAACATGACACTCCTCTCCAAGGACACTCTCCTCTTGCAGCATGTCTAAAAGTATCTTATAAGAAACTTCAGAATCTTTGCCTCCAAAGAGAACCTTGGTTTAACCCTCTCCAGAACCTGTTCATTGTCTTAGCAGACCATGGTATATTCTATACACTTCTCCAACACCACACATCAAAGACATCACAGAGCATTACAGTACATCTAAACACTAAGATTCCAAGTGCATATACCCTCCAAAGAATCACAAATAAGAATATCATCTAGACATTCACAAATAGTTTTTATTTCAAGCTTCACTAGGTAAGCTTGTATTGTCATCTGCACATTAAACATTAGAACCTTTATAACAATTATTGAGTCATAACTGACATATAGCTAATCCTCCAGTGGGTTTTCAGAGGCAGTTTAATGACACAGGAGGCTATTAACCATTTTCTTCTTCGGAGCAGCTGTTGTATTCAAACCTCATGCCTTTGAGATGGCAGCACAGTTCCTTATAATTAGGCCCACAGAACTCCCTTTATAACCACTAGGGAATAACAAACTTACTTTGGAAGTTATGGTACTATGTCTTATAAATTAGCACATCAGTATTATAAGTATTCAGCAATATGAGTATATTAAATAAATTTGTGGGCCTTGTACATGGGAATATATAATAAAGTTTTGTGAATAAGCAAATGAATAAATTAAAGAAATTATTGCTGCTGTTTTTGTTACATACACACACGTGAGAATCAACTCATTAGTAACTCTCCAGTAGGTTTTTGGAAGATGTAATTAGCACAGGGAGAGATTATCCACACACTTAAACTCCTCCCCCTTTTCTTTTTCTCTTTCTCTTTCTCTCTCTTCCGTGGAGAAGCTCATAGATTTGAACCACGTGCCTTTGGCTTGACAACACAATTTCTTATAACTAAACTACCAGAGCTCCCTAATAAATTATGAGTATGTATATAACATTATGCATAGCAAGTAATTGCAAAGACCATGGCTTGGAAGGGTGGAGGAACAGTGAAGAAGAAGACTCTAGATGAGATAGATTGACTCGGTGACTGGAGTAATGAGTGTAGGTGTGTCAAAGACAATAAGGTTGGCTCAGGATAGAGCAGGTTTCAGAGCTGTTGTAAATCGGGTTGCAATGAGTTTCAAGTGACTCAACAGCACACAACAACAACATAATATGATGCCTCAATTTAAAGAGATAATGCAACTAAGGTACATATGAATATTATTTACATTCTGAGAAAGCTGCATAATGAAATAAACTTTTGAGTTTAAAAGTAAGACTTACTCAAGATTTTAAAATGATCTGACAAATTTCTATCTGCTCTGGTTCAGAATTAGCATTAGAATGTAAAATAACTACCTATTGATATTGTCAACTAATTCAGAAAAAATAATTCAAGGCAAAAACCTGAAAAGATATAATTAAAGCAAAGTGGAGAAAGAAGAATTAAAGAAACAAAATCTCTATTATAATCTATTTTTTTAATGCTAATGCTTGTGGGACAAAGGCAATAAACCAATTAAGATCTATGAGCAAAAATCTATGATTATTTTACAGTAATCATATAGTTTATATTAAAACATTGAATATCTTGGACTAAAAAAGATTATAGATATATTTGTTGCTATTGCTGTTGGGAAGTATCTACAAGTCAGTTTTAATATATAGTGACCTTAAAAACAAAAACAAACTGACCCTTTACCGGGCTTTTGGAGGCTGTAAATTTCACAGGAGGAGAGTTCCCAATTTTCTTCTTTAAAGCAACTGGTGGATTCAAGTTCGTCTGTCTTTGGGTTGGCAGTGCATGTCAGGTACAACATAATGAAACATCGCCCAGTCCAGTGTCATCCTCAAACTGCTGCTGTGCCTGAGCCCGTTGCCTGCACTAGACCAATTAATCTTGTAGAAGGTCTTTCACTTATTTACCGGTATCCTAAAGATAGAAAGTTGTGATGCTAACCAAAAAGTGAAACCTCTCTAGTAGGTGGAATCCACCAGAGGATCTATGAGACAAAGAGGGACAATCTCCTCTTCCACAATTTACAACTTCAGAAATCAAATAGATGGTTAGCTAGGAGTCAAGTATGAGTCGATGGCAATGAGTGTGTGACGATGCTACTTTACCAAGATGTTATCCCTCTCTGGAGAGTTATGTTAAGTGCCAATAAGTCAACTATGATTCGTAGTACCCTATGAACAACAGATCTAATCTTTGTCCAATCCTGTAACATCTCCACCATCTCTGATATACTTTAGTGCATTGTTGCATGCACTGCTTCAATGCAGCTTGCTGAGAGACTTCCTCTCTCTTTTTGTTGAACCTTTACTTTTCCTAATATGATGCCTTTTTTCAAGGTCTAGCACCTCCTGGCAACAAGCCCAGAGTTGCTCTTATTGTTAGGTGATATTGAGTTGAGTATGACTTACGGTGATCCTATGAACAACCAATCTGAACCCTGTCCTATTGCATGTCATCCTAACAATCTTAAGCACACTCAAGTCTTCATATTTTCTTGATATTGAGATGTAATCCATTTTCTTGATATTGAGATGTAATCCATCCTGCAATCTCCATTCTACAACAAGTGCTTCAAGTCCTCCTCACTTTAAGCAAGCAAGGTTGTGTCATCTGCATGACACAGGTTATTGACGAGTCTCCCGCCAAGCCTGATACCACATTTTTCTTCATAGAGTCCAGCTTCTTGGATAATTTGTTCAGCATATAGATTGAACAGGTATGGAGACAGAATACATCCCTGACACACTCCCTTCTCAATTCCAAATCATGCAGTGTTCCCCTGCTCCGTTCACACAACTGCCTCCTGATCCAAGTATAGGTTCCTCATGAACACAATCAAGTGCTCTGGGATTCCCATTCTTCTCAATGTCAGCCACAACTTTTTATGGTCCACACAGGGTTAGTGTTAGGGTTAAGCTTACTTCTTATCACTTTAAAGATATCCTTTGATAATAATAGATTGTTTCAGTGCAATACACTATTTAATTTCTCATGTATTGCTTCCAAAATCAAATGCCTTTGAATAGTCGATAAAGCACAAATAGGCATTCTTCTGGTATACCTTACTCTCAGCCAGGATCCATCTAGCATTAGCAATAATATCTCTGATGCCATGGCCCATTCTGGCTTAGGCGGTAAGAAATTTGTGCTGCCAACAAAAAAGCACATAGTTCTAATCCACCAGCTGCTCATTAGAAGAAAGATGGGCAATTTCCTCTGGTATAACTTACTGCCTCTGACAACCCTCTGTAAAGTCAGCTATGAGTTGATTCTGACTCAACAATACAGAATAACAACAGCAACAATTCAATTCAAATTATATGTTGAGAAAATAATCCAAGAACTTGGGCTATATGAAAATGAGTGTAGTGTCAAGAGGATAGAAAGACTCATGACCATTTGCAAGGTACAACCTTGTTTGCAGAAAAGAAAGCATCCTTGTAGCAATCACTAAAGAAAATCTGATTACAGTCTTCAGTATGGATTATATCTCAACAGAAACAAAAAATAAAAATCCTCATAATTGGATGATTAAACCATGTTGCAATAAATGGGAAAAAATTCAAGTTGTCAAGGATATTAATTTTAGATGGCTCCAAAATGAACACTTTGGAAGCAATACATGAGAAATTAAAGAATGTATTGCATTGAGACAATCTATTATTAACAAAGGATATCTTTAAAGTGATAAGAAGGAAAGATGTCATTTTGGGAATATTGTTGTTAAGTGCTGTACCAGTCAAGGTGACCTGATGAACAACAGATGTGAAACCTGTCCTATCCTATCCATTTTTATCTCTTATATAATTGATCCCATTTCTGCAGCCACTATGCCAATTCATTTTGTTGAGGGTGTTTCTCTTTTTAGGGGACTTTTCACCATTTCAAGCGTGAAGAAACATCTAATTCAAGCCATGGTGTTGTCATAAGGGGTCACTGAGTTGACGCCCACTCATAGCAACCCTATGAACAACAAATCTGAACTTGTCCTTATCTTTCACAACCTTCACCGTCTCAAATACGCTCGAACCCATTCTTACAGGCACTGAATCAATCCATTATGTTGAAGATCTGTATTTCTCTGACCATCTAATTTTCCAAGCACAATGTATTTTTTTTTCCAGGGAATAGTCCCTGCTGACAACATGCCCAAAGTATGTGAGATGATATTTCTCTATCCTTGCCTCCAACATTCACTGTCCTCGTCTCCAAGTGCCTCTGTTGCACTTCCTCTAAAACTGATTTGTTTGTCTTTTAGGCAGTAAATGGAGTATTCATTACTTCCTTCAACACCACAATTCAAAGACACTAATTCTTCTTTTGGCATCTGTCATCCAAATTTCCTGTGCATAGGACATAACTGAAAAGACCATAGTTTGGATCCAGCAAGCTTTAGTCTTTATAACTGACATTGTTGATCTATAGCACTTCAGAGAGGTCCTTGACAACAGATTTTCCCAGTGGAACATTTCTTTTAATTTCTTGACTTCTGCTATTAGGAATGTTGATTGTGGATCCAAATAAAATTAACTCATTGATAGGTTTATGTGGGTTATGCCATCTATCATTATTTTGCCTATTAGTAGAGTAATAAGGATTTTTGGTTTTTGATATTGAGATGTAATCCATATTGAAAGTTTCATTCTTTGATCTTCTGTAGTAACTGTGGTAAGTCTTCACTTTCTGAAAGCAGAATTGTGTTATATGCCCAACACACACTGTTTATGAGTATTCCTCCAAACCTGGTACCAAATTCTTCTTTATACAGTTAAGTATTTTGAATGATTTCCTTCAGCGTACACATTCAGTAGATATGGAGAAAGAATACAACCTTAATACACACATCTCCTGATCTACTGCTAGCCAGAGAGGTAATTAGTTTTGTAAATATCCTTAGAACAGTGTGAATTATGCATATATCATTGAAACATTCTTTCAAATAGCAAGTTTATTCTAATATATTTAAAAAATTGTAGACAAAAGCAAGCAAAAAATTGTAGACAATGAAATATTTATAAATGACATTTTAGACATTACAGAGTGATGTGGTAGTAGTTGTTAGCTATCATCTTGTATATTTCAATTCATATTGATCTTATGAACAACAACATGAAACATTCCCTAGTCCTGTTCCATTTATAAATGATTTCTGTGTTGAGATAATAATTGTAATCTCCACACTAATCCATTTATTTTAAGGTATTCCTCTTTCACACTGACCTTCTAGTGTGGATGTTCTCCTCCACGGCCTGGTCCCTCATGACAACAGGTTCATAGTTCATTAAATGAAGCCTGGCTTTCTTTACTTCTCTAAAGTTTTTTGGCTGTACTTTTCCCAAGAACAATTTGCTCTTCCTTTTAGTAGTTCTTAGTATTTTCAATATTATTCATCAATACCATAATTCAAACCTATCATTTAATTTTCAGTATTTATTCATTATACACCTTACAAATGGAGTAGGAAAAAAACAACAACAAACAAACCCAAAAATAAAAACCCCGTCCATTCAATGAAGAATTTCCACTTTTTTTGCAATACTATCTGTGCAGAATTTTATATAATCCACATAATCAAATATCTTCATATAGTCAATAAAACACAAATATATATATGTTTTGTATTTCCTACTTTGAGAAATATTCATCTGGCACCAGCAATGATATACCTCATCTTATGACCTCTTCTAAATTTGTTTGAATTTCTGACAGTTTTCAATCTACATACTTTTAAAACTATTTTTAAAATTATTTTCAGCAAAATTTCTCTTTTGTATGATACTTATGATGTTGCTGTTACTGTGTACTATCGAGTTGAAACTGACCCATAGCGCACTCTCTAGTGGGTTTTCAGAGGCAGTTAACCACATGGGAGGATGTTGCCCATCCTTCTCCTGCAGAACACATGGTGGTCTCGAATACTTAGGATATTGTCTGATAATTTCTACATTATGTTTGACTATTTTTCTTTGGATTTTTTCCTTTGGATATATATTTTTATTAACTATATATCTCTTGTATTGAAAGGAATTTTAAGACACAGAAGAATTTCATGAAACTACATATGAGCAAGAGCCTATGGTGATAAAAGAAGAAGTTCAGGCTGCTTTGAAGGAAATGGCAAAAAATAAGGCTCCAGGAATA
>NW_006399755.1:23598893-23601463 GCF_000299155.1 Elephantulus edwardii
TTTTTTATATATAGAATTATAGGTGTACATTATAGAATGACATCACTAATATCACATGCAACAACTCAATTGTCATTGGCTCAGAGTCTACACAGCAGATTTGACCCTCCAGCATATTTTCAGAGATGGCAAATCACAAGTGAGGGGAGTGTCCATTTTCTCCCATGGAGTAACTGATAGATTTTATTTCATGACTTCAGGTTGGCAGTGTAATTCTTTACCCACTAGACCATCAGAGTTCCTTACAGATTGAATAGTTACAATAAAAGGACTTAACCTTGATATACTCCTTTTCTAATTTTAAGCCATGAAGTACACCTGTGTTGGAACTCTGGTGGCCTAGTGGCAAGAACATGTGCTGCAATCACGAAGGCACGTTGATCAAGGCACCCACCTGCTCCATGGGCAATCTCCTGTGCAATTAACTGCCTCTGAAAACTTGAGGGTCAGTTATGGATGGCTTCCAAAACTATGACACACAACAACAACAAACCTATATTTTGTTAGAACTGTTTCTTGGTCTATATATAGGTTCGTCGTCAGCTTAATTACATCATCTTGATTTTCATTCTTCAGAGAATAATCCATAAATTATTATGATCTATATAGTCAAGTACTTTTGCATAGTAAATAAAACAGTGGTGACTCTGGAAAAGACCATCAACATATGCAAGTTCAAACCAAAGCTAAAGAAGTTTAAATCAAATCCACGGGAATCACAATTTGACCTCGAGTTTTTCCCACCTGAATTTAAAAACCTCAGGAACAGTTTTGAGGCCTTGAACACTAATGAACGAAGATCAAAGAGGCTGTGGGAGGATATCAAGAATATCATCCACAAATAATGCAAAAAGTTCATTACAAAGAGGTTGAAGAAAAGATCAAGATGGATGTTAGAAGAGACTCTAAATATTAGATTGGAGGGCCAAGAAGCCAAATCAAAGAGATGAAGCCAGAAGTTAAGTAGCTGAAAAGAAGATTTCAAAGGGCAGCTCAGGAAGACAAAGTATTAAAATATAATGTGCAAAGAGCTGGAGTTGGAAAATAAAAAAGGTTCAACTTGCTTGAGACTTTTTAAGCTGAGGGAACTGTAGAACAAGTTCAAGCCTTGAGTTACAATACTTAAGGTTGTTATGAGCTTAAGGATGTTATGGGCAGAATATTGGATGATTCAGGAAGCATTAAAAGAATAAGGATCCAATAGGGGGTGGAAACAGAGGGATGAGGCTCTGTAGGGGGAGCGAGGATTTATCATGGGTTTGTACAATTTGATGGGTGGGGAAGTGAGGGAAACTGGAAGAATCTCTTTTTGAAAACAGTGAATTTGGATTTTGTAAATAAACTAGCATAATAATTGAAAAAAAGGATGGAAAAAGTATGCAGAACCTCTGTACCAAAAAGGAATTGGCTGAAGTAGAAGAATTTTATGAAACAACATAGATCAAGAAGCAATGGTTATGAAATGGAGTTCAAGCTTTTCTGTAGGACTTGGCAGAAAACAAGGTCCCAGGAATTGATGGAATATCAACTGACATATTTCAGCAAACAGACGCTATCCTGGTTGTGCTCATCAAGTTGTGCCAAGAATTCTGGAGGACAGCTACCTGGCCAGCTGACTGAAAGAGATTCCTATTTATTCCCATTCCAAAAAAAGGTGACTTGACAGAGTGTGGAAATTATCACATGCAAAATAAATCTTGCTGAAGATTATTCAAAAATAACTGGAACAGTACATTCAGAGAACTATCAGAAATACAAGCTGAATTCAGAAGAGGCTGTGGCACTAGAGACATTATCACCAATGTCAGATCTACCTTGGCTGAAAGCAAAGAGTACCTGAGGAATGTCTATCTGTATTTTAGTGACTAATGCAAAGGCATTTGACTGTGTGGATCACAACAAACTGTGGTTAACCTTGAGGAAAATAGGAATCTTAGAACACGTGATTGTACTCATGTGAAACCTTTACTCGGACCAGGAAGCAGTCCTCAGAACAGATCAGGGGAACACTGCATGGCTTGAAATCAGAAAAGGGAAACATTAGGAATTCATCCTGTCTCCATATTTTTTCAATATGTATGTCGAGCAAATAATTAGGAGGCTGGATTTAATGAGGAGGAATGTGGCAACAGGATTGGAAAAAGACTCATCAACAACTTATGTTATGTATATGGAGGACCTGAAGCGTTGCTGCAAAAAGTTAAGGACTATAGTCTTCAATATAGATTGAAGCTTAACATCATGAAAACAAAGATTCTTGCCACTGGGACAACTGGTAACACCATGATAGATGGAGATAGAAATATTGAGGTTGTAAAAAATGTCACCTTTCTTGGGTGCACAATCAACACTTTTGGCACCAGCAGTCAGTAAATCAAATGATGAGTTACATTGGAGATGTCTGATGTTAGGGATTTCTCCATAGTACTAAAGAGCAATGATGTCTAGCTAGAGACTAAGGTGTTGCTGATCTAGGCCATGATCTTTGCAATTACTTGCATCATTGAGCTGGACAATGATCAAGGATGATAGAAGAAGAACCAATACCTTTGAGTTGTAGTGCTGAAAAA
>NW_006399755.1:23602009-23605176 GCF_000299155.1 Elephantulus edwardii
TGCTGGAGAAGAGTATTGAGAGTACCATGGACTGCTAGGAAAACAAACAGATTTGTCCTGCAAAGGGTTAAAGCAGGTGGCTCCTTGAGGGCAAGGATTCTGAGGCTCTGTCTAACATACTTTGGATATGTTGTGAGGAAAGACCAATCCTTGGAGAGGGATATCATGCTTGGGAGGGTGGAGGGACGACACAGGAGGGGAAGGCCCTCTATGAGGTGGATTGATTCAGTGACTGGGATAATTGGGATGGGAGTGTCAGATCAGTGTGATTGGCACAGGACAGAGCAGAGTTTAGGGCTGTTGTACAGAGGGTCGCTATGAGTCGACGGACGGCACATAACAACAACAACAACAACAACAACAACAGATCTCTTGTAGTCAGCTGACCAGGTGACTGTCTTCTAATTTTGTTGGCATAGAGGAGTGAGCACATCTAGAGTTTGCATCTGTTTGTTGAAACACTTCACTTGGTGTTTCACAAATTCTTTGAGCCTTGCTTTCAGTCAATGCCTTCAGTGTAGCTAGTGCACCTTTCAATATGATCAGGACTTGATAATAAACCATCTCTTGAAATGTTTACACATTGATATATTATTTTGGAACAGTAAGTTGGTATATTCCTTCCACATTCTAATATGGACAATGCCCATAATATCATTAAAACACTAATGTCTATCAATGGAAATAATTTACTTAATCTTACTGAATTCCTCTACCTCATCAAAGATAGTTTCAGGGCAATATTCTTTCTAACAAATAATAATTTCCCATCTCTCTAAGATTCTACTTGAAATAATGATTAAAATTATATATCTATATATTCTGTCAAGTAGGGAGGCACAGAACTCTTACAAAAGGAAGGAGTCCCAAGGCCAAGAACAGTGTGGTTTGTTCGTATGTCCGTTCTACATAACACAGAGCCATACTTGACATACAGACAACATATTCAATGAGTATCTATGAGATAAATTTATAAACATAGGAATTTGGCAATTAAAAATAATGGGAAGAAACCTTGAAGAATATCTTAGAATCTTAGGTACCATATCTAAAATCTCCTAAATATTAACCTAGCCCCACCAGGAGCTCTGGTGGTCAAGTGGAAAGGAAGAGTGTAGCCAACCAGAAAACATGTAGAGCAAGTACACCAGTTTCTCTGTGGGAGAAAGATGAGTAATCTCCTCCCATGCAATTTACTGCCTCAGAAAACTCACGGGAAGGTCAGCTATGGGCCTGTTGTTTCTAAATGGTACATAACAACAACAATCCTCCATGAGTTTGTGAAAATAAAATTGTTTATTAGAACTCAAATCACTAGTCCTTTAGTCCATTGTATCAACTCATTCTATTTAATAGCAAGCTCAGTTTAGGAGCTTCCACCTATATATCAAATATAATGCTTTTGTTTCATGTCTATTATGTGTCAGGCACTATGCTATTTACCCAGAATAAAGGTAATAGAATGTGCTTGTCCACAGAAACATATTCATAGTTATCTTCCTTTTATCTCCACTATCTGGGGACCATCAAAGTTGAAAATATTTATATTTCAGCTGGAAATTTTTTCCCTATCAGATAAGGTGTTTCAAATAAAAAGGTAAAGACTTGAATTTCTGGAAATGAAAGTATTCAATTTTAAGTGAAATGTTTGACACAATGCCTGGAACTGTTCACTACTATTAAACATTTAAGCCTATGAAAGTGTCTAATGCGGTTTGCTCCATATAAAATATATTTAATTTTTATTTCAAGAATGCCATCTTCCTGTGCTCAATTTACTTTGACAACAATGTGTGCTTTGTAACTCTCTCAGAATAGGATCCTGCACCAATTCCACTGAAGTTTGTAACCACAGACTATGCAAGGCTGAATTCTAATTAATAGTACAGTAAAGGCTTTGTTTTTCTTGCTCCTTGGAGGAATAAGATGGCTTAACTCCTAAGCAGTCGCCAGCTCATGTTACTCAAGGTGTTCTTATTTCTCTGAGTAACCTAAATAAAAATCAAGCCCATTTCTATCAGTATAACTGACCCACAGGGTTTGCAAAATTGTGATCTTTATGGAAGGAGATTGCAACTTCTTTCTCTCATAGAGCAACTGGTAGGTTTAAATCCCTGACCAGCCAAGTTCATAACTTCTGCACCATGAGGGCTCCTTACTTTTCTCAAATTGATCCTTAATTAAAGAAGTAGAAATTAATGAGTTGTATGTTTTACTGCATAACTTAGCATATATATGTGTGTATATATACCATGTCTCATTTTTCAGTTAATTTCATACAACCCTATATCCTCTAAGGTTCCATAAATTCATTGAGGAGGTATTCTCCCTTTAAACAAAGTCACCAAACCTACTCAAGGTGCCAAAAGCAAGGCACAATGAGTAAATAAAAAGGAAAATATAGCACAGCACCCTTGTGTACCCAGGCATGACAACTGTTATCAGACAGATATAGTTTTTACTCATCTTTTGTTTCTATTTCAAACACATGCATACACAACACACAAAACTTTCACATTTTTAAAATTATATTAATTTTTTTAATTTTATTTAACGACTTAGCAATATATCTTTATACTCTTCATGCAGCAAATATTTATCTATGAGGACATAGTTCTAACTTAACAGATAGTAATCCATCATCTGGCTGCAAATTAAATCATCATAGAAGTATTCCCATTTTTTTAATATGGAGAGTATTTACTCTTTTTCAGAATTCTAAACAATGCTTTAACAAACAATTTTATATATACTAAATTATGATCATCTATTAAACTTATATCCTCATTATTTTATACTCTGAAAATATTAATAGGTATATCTTTTAAAATGGCAGTTCTCACAATATGGTGTATAAAATTTAATTTTTCTTCCTTCCACCAAAATACCTGAAGCAAGAAAATCATGATTTTGTTGGTTCTAATATATGCTTATTTAATGCTGAATTTTAGTGGTTTTGATTATAAGTGTGATTTCCATTATCTTAATGTTTGATACAACAACATAGAGAGAGTTCAGGTGGCCTGTTGTTGTTGTTGTTGTTGTTGTTGTTATGTGCCGTCGAGTCGCTTGTGACTTATAGTGACCCTATGTACAACAGCCCTAAACTCTGCTCTGTCCTGTGCCAATCGCACTGTCTCTGACACTCCCATCCCGATTATCCCAGT
>NW_006399755.1:23606541-23680064 GCF_000299155.1 Elephantulus edwardii
TTTCACCGAGCAGGGTTGTGTCCTCTGCATAACGCAGATTGTTGATAGATCGTCCACCAATAGGGTTGGCCTAGTGGACAGAAAGTGATGCTACAAAGCCAATAGTGGGTGACTTTAATTTGTGGCCTTCAGGTCTGTTTTTTTTTGAATTATTATTATTATATTATATTTTTTTAAGGGCTGTTTGTAATTGTTTTTGGTCAAGCATTTTTCTAGGTTGTATAGTCCTAGTCAATCCACTTGTTGTACAGAGGTAACTCATTGTTGCTGTGAAGCTGAACACTGTGACACTAATGTGTCAAATGCAAGAATGATTACCCATGGCGGACAGTGTTTGGTGAAGCTCCCTGATTGAAACAAGCTTGGAAGCAGTAGTGGCATCCACTTCTAAAATAGCTTGCTGCTGGAAACCCTATGGACCTGGAGAAAGGATGAAGTTATACAGTGTTCAGGTCTTTCATTCATCATTCATAGGGTCGCTATGAGTCACCTATGACTCATTGGCACTTAACAACAACAACGTTTGGTATACTTCGAATAATTTAATTACATACTGTTTGTAGTATAGACTGGAAAAACTTTTAAGTGAACTGCTAAGCAATTAACTGAATAAGACACATAGGATATCATCTGGCTTTGTTCCATTTTAGCTGTGAACCACTGAATTAGAGTATTTAAGTGTGTATACAGACATGCAGGCATGTGTAAGTACAAGCATATATGTGTACATGTGGCTGGCTTGGAACCAATTCCCTCCACTCCCCTCCCCTGAACAAAGTGCTATGTCAATCATTTAGCAATAGTATATTTAGGATTTCCAAAAGAAATGTCTTCCATTCTGATTGCTTCTCAAAACAAGAAAAATTACTTTCAGAAAATCTGTGAGAAATTGAATTTTCACCAACTCTGAAAATGTGTAGAGATCTCCCTATATAAGGAGAAGGAGACTACAAGGGAGACTACAAGGGAGGAAATCTAGAGTCTAGTAAGGATGTAGTTGCAAAAATCTAGCCTTAACGCATAAGCTCATGGAGCCAGCTTATTGCTAGAATGGGCCGGAAGAGTCTGCCATGTAGTAGTCGAACACTGCTTGTCTTGAAGATTGAAGAGGGAAGCATGTGAGTGACAGTGCTGGCCACAGGCCCTTAAGAACACACTGAGGAAAAGCCATGATCATGGGGTAAGAATTGGATGGCTATAGGCTAAGGCTATCCCATAACTGAATTCAGAAAATGTATTCTGCTTATGGAAAGTTAGAGTGAGGCAGATCACGCTGAGATGACAACAGTCAGATCTGGGTAAAGATGTCAGAGCCCAGGCCTCACAATCCCTCACGAAGCTGCTCTCTGCTCATCTGTCATAAAGGTGTGCTCCCACTGCTGACAGGCAAAGTTTCAAAGCACAGCTGAGCGGCTTGTTCCAGGGACACCAATGTGTGATGCCTGAAACTCAGGTGGAGCAGTTTGTTTTCTGAGGGCTGCAGTGTGTTCTCACTACTGTGCTGGGCACACTGGGCTGTCCAAAGAATCGTCCCTCTTTACCTGGTACCACTGCCACCACTCTTCAAAGTCCCAAACTACCACTGCTGAAGTCAATAGTTTTGGAGTTATACAATTAAATGTACTTCAAAACCAGAAGCCAAATAACACAACAACAAAAAGTGGAGCTGGAGGACTGGAAAAATAGAACAGTGTACGACTACTGTTGTGTGTCCTGGAGTTGGAACCGACCCATAGCTGAACCTTCAAGCAGGTTTTAAGAGGCAATGAATGGCAAGGGAGGAGATTGCTCATCCTTCTGTGGAGCAGCCTTTGGAATCGTAGCTTCTTACCTAGGCCACCAGAGCTCCCCTGTGTACCACCGGTGGCGTACTAAGCACACTTGAAGCAGCTTGCAAACACTTCCGATTAAAATTGTCCTGGCTTTTGTAAACCAGTTGATATCATGGCTCCACAATGGTGATCAGTTTTAAACCTCAGAAACTTGCAAACACAGAAAGTCAGATCTTTATTAATTCTTGCTGTTTTTATTGTTTAGAGTCCGTTATTAATAATACCTAGCTCAGTGCTGTCAGGGACCTCTATAAATAACTGAGGAGCATTGGTATCAATTTGAAGCTTACGGTGGACCTGATTCAGGCCATGGTCTTTTCAATGACTTGCTATGCAGCTGAGAGCTCGACAATGACTGAGGATGGCAGCAGGATGCTGTTGAGTTGTGATGTTTGAGAAGAGTACTGGATACTCCATGGAGTGCCAAAAAACTAAAATATGTATCGGGGAAAGTACAGTCAGAATGATGCTTGTAGGCAAGGAGGGCAAAGCTTTATCTCACATTCTCTGGGCAGATTGCTAGAAGAGGTTATTCCTTGGAAAAGAGACATCATACTTGGTAAGGTGGAGAGTATGTGAAAGAAAAGGTGACCCTCAATCAGATGGATGGACACAGTGACTACAGCGAATGTCTCGAGTGTGTCAGAAATTATGAGGATGGCACAAGAGAGAACAGAGTTCAGATCTGTTGTTCATACGGTCGCTATGAGTCATACTAGAATTCACAGCACCTACCAACAATAACAACAACAACATCTGTATTGAATTACTTATCTAAAGGTCAGCTGTTCAAATCTACCAGCAGCTAGGTGGGAGAAAGATAAGGCAAACTACTTCAATAAAGATTTACAGCTTTAGAAATTTGGTGAAAGGTCATTAAGAATTGGAACGAACTTGATGGCAGAGAATTTGGGCTGATTTATCTACAATAACAAGGAGCCCTGGTAGCTTAGTTGTTAAATTCTGGGTTGCTTAAGAAAAGCTTGAGGTTCAAACTTGCCAGCTCGTTCACAGGAAGAGACTTGGCAATCTATTCCCACAAAACTTTTCAGCCTTGGAAACACTATGGAGCAGTTCTTCTCTGTCCAGTGAGGCACCAGGCGTTGGAATCAATGCAATTAGTAGCTGAGGGTAGCTAGGCATCAGGACAGACTCAGAAATGTTTCTCCACAATAGCTGCCATTACTCTGTATTGCCTTAAGTAAGGTCTTTGTTTCTTAACACCATTGCCAAGTATTTTGTGTGTCTGTATTTCTGCGTTTGTTTACTCTACAAATATAAGACAGGACGTAAAGGCTTAGCCTGTTTGGCTCATTACTTAATTCACAATAATTCCTAGAACAATGTATATTGTAGGTGTTTAGAAATTGTAAAATGAATGTTCCCTGGAACATATTAGGTGTTAAATATGTTTAACTTGAACTGTCCAGGTAAATACAAAAAATATAGGCATATATCTGCTAGAAGTTGAGTTGAGAGAAAAGAATCATTATAATGATCTTATATTTATTTCCACAGGGCTTTACCACTTATAAAATATGTGCAGAAACATTTTTTTGCCCTTAAACCTACACATCAAACTTTCTAGAGACACCTAGTGGCCGCAGTAGGCAATGCTCAGATAGTAATTAAGGCTGAGTTAAATAGACTGGTAACCTTATCACAAAGCAGGGAAGATTAAAATGTATTTATCAGATGAGTATGTGTGTGTAAAGAGAAATGTATTTTTCACAGTCCTTGTTGTTATGTTCTATAGAGTCACCTGCAGCTCATAGTGACCCTATGTACAACAGCTTTGAAGCCTGCCCTATTATGAGCCAGTCTCACTAACTCTGACACATCTACCCTCTTTACTGGGTCAACCCATCTCATCCAAGGTCTTCCTCTCATGAACTGTAATTCAAGAATGATGTACTTCACCAAGGACTAATCGCTCCTGGAAATATGTCCAAAATACATGAGAAGGAGCTTCAAAATCCTTGAGTCCAAGAAACAGCTTGGTTCCACTCTTTGTAGAACAGATAGACCTATTTTCCCCCCGTTGGCAGTCCATTGTATATTCAATACTCTTTTTCAGCACCACAACTCAAAGTCATTGTTTTTTCTACTTTTATCCTTAGTCATTGTTCAAGCTCTCTGATGCATTGAGAGTAATTGCAAAGATTGTGGCCTAGATCAGGTGCACTTTGGTCTCCAGAATGACATCGTTGCTCTTCAGCACTCTGGAGAGGCAGATTTTCCTAATACAATTCATCTTTTGATTTCCTGACTGCTGACGCCAAGACTGTTGACTGTAAAACCAAGTAAGTTGAAATTGTGAACAATCTCAATCTCTTCTTCATCTATAATGGTCTTGCCAATTGCCCCAGTGGTGAGAATTTTTGTTTCTTGATGTTGAGCTGCATTTGTTATTACTGAAATCTTTCTTTCACAGAGAGGAGTTTGAGGCTCAGAGACGTTGCCCAACATCAAGAGCCAGGAAATGGCAGAGTTAGACACCAATCTAAGCATGAAGCGATGTCAAACCCAAAAGATACAGTACTGGGTCAGAAGTAAAAGTTATAGCTCAGACCTTAGTAACAGTAATGCACCTATCTTTTCAAATTTACTCTGTTTTGTTCTTTCAAAAATAAGATGATGTCTTTCTTCTATAAACTCCATTGGTAATGATAGAAATGATGGTCATAGATAAGGACTGGTGCCTCTGAGCTGGGTTGTTGGATAACCTGCGGACTGCCTAAAGAACAAAAGGTATGTCTTGGAGAGAGAGCAGAGCCAGAGTGTGCCTTGAGGCAAAGTTGACAAAGTTTCATCTCACATACTTCAGACTTGCTGTTAGGAGAGGTCATTTTTTGGAGATAGCTTGCTTTGAAAGGTGGAAGGTCAGTAAGAGAAAACCAAATGGATTGACATAATAAATACTGAAATGGGCTTGGATATGTCAGAAATGATGAGGATGGCACAGGATAGGACAGAGATCAGATCTGTTGTTTATATGGTTACTATGAATCATACTTGATTCGATGACACCTACACAGCAAAGCCTTTCAGAGAAAAAAAAGGTGTCTTATTAATCCATTATGCTAATGTACAAAATTCAGTCTCCAATGCTGAATCTTTGAGAATGATCTTATACTTCTGCTGAGGTCAAGAGACTCAGGTATAAAGCTTTAAATGATTAGACATAAAATACAAACTCATCAGCCATCATAGTACTGTGATGGCTGTGCGTTGCTATGACATTGGAAGGCTAACCAACATTTCAATCACTTAGCAGGGTTATTCATAGTGGACAGGGTTCAACAGGGCTTCCATACTAAGGCAGACTGGCTAAATTTCAGAAGTAGATAGCCAGATCTTATTTTTCTAAAGGAAAACACTATGGACCATAACAGAACACTGTCCAATATAATGCTTGGAGAGCCCCCTATGTTGGAAAGCTTTCAAAAGACATCATTGGCCAAAAATAAGAAGTGGGAAACATTGGGCTCTGCTGAACATGGTGACATCATGGATTGAAACCAATTCAACAGTTACAAACAACAGCAGTGAGCTCAAAGAAATAGAAAAACAAAATTTGGAATTTGCTTACTCTTTCTCGCTCTCATAACTCTCACTAGTGTGGACTTAGGGCAAACTTACAGCGGATGGTTTAGTGAATGGCCAGTAGGGACCAGTTTTTGGAGAAGGACATCATGCTTGAAAGGGTGTAGGGACAGTCCAAGCCAGGAAGACCATAGATTAAATGGATTGATGCAGTAAATGGGGAAATGGGGTTAGTTGTGGGGAGACAGTGCAACTGGCTGAGGCTAACACAGTGTTGAGAACTCTTGTTCCCAGGGTTGCTGTGAGTATAGGTGACTCAACAGCATATAACAACAACATAAATCATAGGGTAGGAAATTGCCCATTTTTCTCCTGTGGGCCTGCTGATTAACTCAAACTACCAAAGAGGTGCCATTTTTGGATTAGCAGCCCAGCTCTCTTGTATTTTATTACAGTAGTTAAGGCAAAATCAAATATGTTAACTGCACAGGATAAAAAGAGTAAGAAAAGTTGAAACCCACATCAAATTACCTTTTGTGTTGAACCATGGAATTCAAGTTCTTCTAACTTTTCTGATACACAGTGTGAGGTAATGAGGAAAAGGTAAACTTTTAAAAATCTTCACTGTTACAAAGCTTCATAAATGGAAAATCAGTTAATCAAATGAATTTACATCCTGACTTATCTGTGGAAATAATATTTACTTTCCAAGGTTATTTTAGTTTTTAAAAAATAAATAAAGTGATTTTTTTTCTAGAAACTATGAACTTGGAGAAACAATGAAGGTTATACAAGTGTTCAGGTTTTTTGTTCATAGGGTAGCTATGAATTGTCTAGGACTCGATGGCACGTAACAACAACAAAACAATAAAGTGAAAAAAAAAAACAAAAAACAATAAAGTGAGAGCTCTGTTAGTCTAATGGATAGAAAGTTTTGCTACCAAGCCAAAGATGGGTAATTTTTATCTGTAGCCCTCAGGCCTGGTTTTAATTGTTTTTGGTCAAACACTCTAAATGGCATAGCACTGGTCTGTCCATTTGCTGTACAGAGGTAACTCATGGTTTCTGTGATGCTAAACAATGTGACACTGATATATCCAATATGATAATGGTTATCCATGGTGGACAGTGTTTGGTGGAGGCTCCCAATTAAAACAAGCTTGGAAGCAAGAGTGGCATCCACTTCTGAAATGGCTTGCCTTTGGAAACCCTAGGAACCTGGAGAAAAGATGAAAGTTATACAAGTGTTCAGGTCTTTCATTCATAGGGTTACTATGAGCCATCTACAACTTGATGGCATTTAACAACAACATGACATAATGAGCAAAGAGTAAATAAAACCAAAATATAACTAACTCACTGTCAAGCAGTCAGATCTAGAGTGACCCTCCTTCTGGATTTGGAGGCTGTAAATCATTACAGGAGGTGAATGCCTGTATTTGTTCCTACCACAGGTTAACTGGTGGATTTAAACTGCTGACATTTTGGCTAGCCAGAAAGTCATGACATGTTACTCTACCAAGGCTCTTTAGCATATAAATGATACCCAATTTGTTGCTTTTCTTGCTATTTGCTCCCACCTCTATCCTCCAAGCTAATTCAGGAAACCTGGCACTCACATTGCTCTCTCAGGTGCAATACTGTGTCACACCTGCCCTTTTTGTTACTAATTAGCCTTACATGAATTCCACCTCCATGTGTGTCAGACTAGAGCTATGTTGTCTGGGGTTTTCAGATGTAGACTGACAGGTTATTCCCTTGAGTCACTTACATGAGGACTAAAACTTCTATTTGGCCAGAAACCAAATATATTAACCAACTAAAATATCCAAGGACTCCTAAGTAATACTTTATGCATTGATATCGTTGCAAATGAGTTTTTAAAAGAACTTTTATTTTTTAAACAATACCATACATAATCCAAAAATGACTTATCCAAAAACAACTATCCGGACTTTTTTTTTTTTTAGTATCAATATCCAAACAGATTATCCAAAATGAGCAGAACAGTACATTGACAGAGAACTGCCAGAAAATGCAAGCTGGATTTAGAAGAGGCCTTAGCTCTAGGGACATCATTGCTGTTGTCAGGTGGATCACGGCTGAAAATAGAGAGTATCAAAAGGATGTCTATTTCTGGTTTATCAACTATGCAAAAGCATTTGACGGTGTGGATCAGAACAAACTGTGGCTAACATTGAGAAGAATGGGCATTCAGAACACTTGATTGTGCTCATGCAAAACCTACACATAAACCAGGAAGCTGTCAGACGAACTTGGCAAGGGAACACTACATAGTTCAAAATCAAGACACAACTTTGTTCAGTGAAATTGGGGGTGATTTGAAGCATTTGCTGCAGAAGGTCAAAGACGGCACCTTCAATATGGATTGCATTTTAACATCAAGAAAATGAAGCGTCTCACCACCAGATCAATAGGGAGTATCATTATAGATGGACAAAGGATTGAGTTTGTTAATGACTTCATCTTACTTGGATCTACAAAGCACTTTCTAGGCATCATCAGTCAGGAAATTGAAAGACAAATTGCCTTAAGAAAATCTGCTATCAAGGATCTGTCTAGAGTACTAAGGAGTAACAATATCAATCTGGAGACTAAGATGCACCCCATTAAAGCCATGGCTTTCTTACTTGCTTGCTATGCATCTGACTGCTGGATAGTAACTAAAGATTGCAGAAGAATAATTGATGTCTTTGAATTGTGGTGCTGGAGAAGAGTATAGAACTTACCACGGACTGCCAAAAGAACAAACAGGTCTGTCCTCGAGAGGGTGAAAACTAGGCTGCCACTTACAGGCAAAGATTTTGAAGCTTCATCTCACATACTTCAGGCATATTGTCAAGAAGAGACAGTCCTTGGAGAAGGACATCATGCTTCAAAAGGTAGAAGACAAGCACAGAAGATGAACACCCTGAATGATATGGATTAACAGTGACTGTGGCAATGGAGTCAGATGTGTCTGAGACAATGAGATTGGCCTCAGGATAGGGCAAGGTTCAGAGCCATTGTGCATAGGGTCCCATGGGTCACAACAACAACATTGCTCTGATGTCCTAGTGCTAAAGAGCTGCTTTGTTAACCCAAAGGCATTCAGTTCAAATCTACCAACAACTCTGCAGGAGAAAGATGAGTAATCTCCTTTTGTGTGATTTTGTACCTGAAAACCCCTCTGGAGGTTCAGCCATAAATCAGTTCCTACTTGATGGTACCCACAACAACAGATACAGACAATACAAATGCAATAATATCCAGCTCTTTTTCTGTCTTAGACTTGTGAGATTGCTACAAAATCAGAAACAAAGATATGAAATATATAAGAAACACATATATAACGTACATACAAACACTCATTTGAAACACAGCTTTAAAAACGAGAATTAAAATTAATTTCATGTACATAAATAAAAAGTGTAGATCTACTTAAATGATGACTTATTTGAAAGAAGTACACTTATTTAAACTCAGACTAGGAGTGGCAGGGATGCAAGAGGGAAAATAGTGTAACAATGCTGCCCTCTTGTGTTGGCAAACAAAATCACTGAAATATTTTCTTTGTGATTATATAAACCTACTGTTAAAGTCTTTTGTTTATGGGGTTAGTAATAGATGGAACTTTAACAACAACTATAAAGCGCCTGCTGCAGAGTGTCAAGGACTGCAGCCTACAATATGGATTGAGGCTCAATGTCAAGAAGACAAAGATTTTCACCACTGGACCAATTGGCAGAATCAGGATGGATGGTGAAGAGATTGAGATTGTACACAGCTTTAGTTTGCTTGGCTCAGTAGTCAACAGTCTTGGCACCAGCAGCCAGGAAATTAAAAGGTGCATTGCCATGGGAAAGTCTGCTGTTAGGGACCTCTCCAAAGTACTGAAGAGCAATGGTGTCTCTCTGGAGACTAAGGTGTGTCTGATACAGGCTATGGTCTTTGCAGTCACTTGTTATGCATCAGACAGTTGGACAATGACCAAGGAGGATAGAAGGAGAATTGATGCCTTTGAGCTGTGGTGCTGGAGAAGAGTATTGAGAATACCTTGGACTGCTAGGAAAACAAACAGATTTGTCCTGGAAAGGATTAAACCAGGTGGCTCTTTGGAGGCAAGGATTCTGAGGCTCCGTCTAACATACTTTGAGGAGAGACCGGTCCTTACAGAGGAGCATCATGCTTGGGAGGGTGACAGCACAGGAGAGGAAGGCCCTCTATGAGGTGGATTGATTCAGTGACTGGGATAATTGGGATGGGAGTGTCAGAGACAGTGCGATTGGCACAGGACAGAGCGGAGTTTAGGGCTGTTGTACATAGGGTCGCTATGAGTCACAAGTGACTCGACGACACATAACAACAACAACAGCAGCACATATATTTATTATATTGCAAAAGCCTTGTCTTCCATTTTGGACTTCCATTGACTCGACACTGTGTGATGGCACTCTTGTTTTGGTTGAGGGTCTATGTAGAGTGTTTTCTTTATTTAAGCCAGTTGTTTAGAGTCAATAAGACCTCCAGGAGGACTCTTGAATTTTAGGCTAACCCCTTGTCTACATTTTGGAAACTGGGTGGAGTGACAGGACTCCCTAAGATGGGCTTTCTTGTTTTGGTTGAGGGCCATTGTGGAATGTTTAGAGTTTGATTTTTGTTTTGAGTGTTTTGTGTTTGTTTTTGTTTTTTTTTTTTGTTTGTGGGATTTTTTGGCTGTTTTAATAATAATAATTATTATTATTATTGCTATTAAAACCACTTGTTTAGAGTCAATAAAAATTTCTAGAGGGCCCTTATTTTTATTTTCTTTAAATAAATCGGGTCTGAGGGATTATCTTTTAATCCTTTGATACTGTATTTTGGAGGAACATTCTTCTAAGTTGTAAAGCACTCTTCTGTCAATTTACTGTGCTGAAATAACCTGGGTTTGCTGTGATGCTCAACCTTTTACCATTGGGGTCTTAAAAGCCATAATGGCTGCCCATGGTGGACAGTGTTCGGTGGAGCTCCCAGTTTTAAGAGAGATTGGGAAGCAAGAGTGGCATCCACTACCTAAACCACATGCCTCTGGAAACGCCATGAACTTGGAGAAAGGATAGTTATAGAAAGGCCTCAGGTATTTTGTTTATGGTGTCGCTATGAGTCAGGCATGACTTGATGATAAACAATAGCAACAACAATAACATGAAACCTATACCTAAATCAAGCTGTCATACAAACAGAGCAAGGTAATGTACAATGCATTAAAATCAAAGAAGATGTGCTTTATATTAATACTTTGTACTTTCCTCAAGTGTATACAGTCTATACGCTAAACAAATGATTCAAGAAGTTAAGACTATACAAAGAAACATGTGGCATCAGAATAGGAGGCGACTGGGGAAGTAGCGGAATGCTCCCAGATGGGAGTTTCTGGGTGGTCAAAGCCAATGAGAATGCTTTATTAGAAAGGGATGTAGAATGATGGAGCTCATGGAGTTTGAACCTTGCCTTGGTTCTTAAATTTGCCTGTGGCCCTCAGGCCCGGTTTTAATTGTTTTTAGTCAAACATTCTTCTAAGTGGTATAGCAGTGGTCAGACCATTTGCTGTACAGAGGTAACTAGTGGTTTCTGTGATGCTCAATACTGTGACACTGATGTGCCAAATGCAATAATGGTTACCCATGGTGGACAGTGTTTGGTGGAGCTCCTGATTAGAACAAGCCTGGAGGCAGGAATGGCACCCACTTCTGAAATAGCTTGTCTCTGGAAACCCTATGAACTTGGAGAAACAAAGAAAGTTATACAAGTGTTCAGGTCTTTCATTCAAAGGGTTGTTATGAGTTGTCTACAACTCAATGACACTTAACAATAGCAACACAACTGTGGTATATTTGTACTTATATAAACCTACTGAAGGCAACTCTGGTGGCCTAAGGGCCAGAAGCTGCACTGTAATCCTGAAGGCAGGTGATTCAAATCCACCAGCTGCTCTGCAGGAGAATGAAGGACATTCTTCTCCTGCGTGATTAACTGCCTCTGAAAACCTACCCGAGGTCAGCTGTGGGTTGGTTCCAACCCGATGGCACACAACAATGAACCTTCTGAGATATCATTTGTGATTATATAAACCTACTGAGTATCTCGTGCAATCAACTGCCTCTATAAACATGCTGGAGGGTCAGATAAGAGGTGGTCACGATTTGATGATACACAACAACTGCGGCAGACTTCAGCTCATAGAGACCCTGCAGGACAGAACAGAAGAGAATCATAGAGTTTATAAAGCTGTCCATCGTACAGAAGATGAGTGTCATGGCTTTCTGACCTTTTGCTTGGGAGCTGAGGACTTTAACCTGACCGCTGTGAGTTTAAAAACAAGCAAACAAGCCACTGCAAACAAGCCATAGCAATTAGCAAAGCTACTGTCAAGGACCTCTCCGAAGCACTAAAAAGCAACAATGTCAATTTCAAGACAAAGGTGCATGTGATTCAAGTCATGACATTTTCAGTAGCTTTCCTAAACATCTGAAAGTTGGACTATAAAACCAGAGGAGAACTGGTGCCTTTGCATTGTAGTGCTGGCAAAGAGCATCCCATGCATTTGGATATTCAGTTCAAACAAAAAGAAGAAGCAAATGAATTTTAGAGGAAGCACAACCAGAGTGCTCCTTAGAGGCAAGGAAGGTGAAACTGCCTCACATAGTTTGGGCATGTTGACAGCAGAAGCCAGTTTCTGGAAGAAGAAATCATTCCGTAAAAGTCGAGGGTTCGAGGAAGGTCTCCTTTAACAAAATGGATTGACAAAGTGACTGTAACCTTGAGCTCCAGTGTACTGGAGATCATGAAAGTGATGCAGGATTGGCCAAGTCTCAGATCTGTTGTATGCAAGGTTGCTAATGAGTCAGAGTCAGTGTGATTGCAACATAATAACCACAATGAAGTTCATGTTACACATAGTTATTCTACCAACACATAACACCTAAAGAAAATCACACACATATGAACCAGAGAATACTTATATGTAACATTCACAATGACAAAAATAAAGGTAACAAGATTACTCAAGGGACACCTAATTTTCAATTTTTTTTTTACATATTTCACAGACAGACACCTACTGAAAGTCTTTAATGTTGCATTCTCTGTAGAAGCAGATAAAGAATAAATCTTCAGAAGGTAAAAAGAAATGCAGAAGCTTCCTTGAGATATGCCTCATATCTCTGTTTATGGCTACAAAAGAGTTGAGAATATTATTAATATTCTTGATTGCTAAGTGAAAGTTTGGAAATTTGACTGCACCCAGAAGTGTCTTGGAAGACAGGCCTGGTGATCAACCAATGAAAATCCTATTGGGCACAGACATCCTCACTTGAGGCTGTCATGAATTAGAATTGGCTCGACAGAAACACATTTGCTATATCTAAGATAGGGTGCTCGTGTGGTGTAGACTGTAGGGATTTATACTGCTAACCCAAAGACAGCACCTGTGTGCAGTTCTAATCCAGCAGCAGCTGCTCAGGAGAAAGATGGGAAATCTCTTCTCATTATTATTGTTGCTATGTTCCCTTGAGTCAACTATGACTCATAACAACTCTATGAACAATAGCTCTGAACTTTGTCAGTATCTCTGACACACTGGCCTCCATTGCCACAGTTGCTGTGTCAATCTGCCTCATCCAGGATATTCCTATGCTGTGTTTACCCTCCCCCTTTATAAGTATGATGTCCTTCTCCAAGGACTAGTCCTTCTTAGCTAGTAATATGCCAAAATTATGTGTGACAGAGCTTCAGAATCCTTGTCTCCAAGGAGTAAGTTTGTTTCACCCTCTCTAGTTTGGGTCTGCTCTTTTGACAGTGCATGGTATGGTCAAGACTTTACAGAACCACAACTAAAAGACATTGGTTCTTCTTCTGTCATCCTTAGTCATTGTGCAGCTCTCAGATGTGTAGTGAGCAACTGAGATGACGATGGCCTTGCTTAGATACACCTTAGTCTCTAGACTGAAATCATTGCTCTTTAGCACTCTGGAGAGATCCTTGAGAGAGGACTTTGCTAAAGCAACTTGTTTTTTGATTTCCTAACTTCTGGTGTCAAGAGTGTTCATTGTGGATTTGAGCAAGAGATAATTGTTAACAACAATACTCTTTTCTCCATTTCTCATAATGATGCCAATTGGCTTGGTGGTGAGAATATTTTCTTGATGTTGGGATTCAATTATATTGAAGGCTATAGTCCTTGGCCTTTTGCAGCAAGCAATTTTGCAGCAAGTTCTCCTCAGATTTGGTGAGCACGGTTGTGTCATTTCATGTTGTAAATTGTAGATGAGTCTTTTTTAAATCTTAACATCAGATTCTTATTCATAAAGTGCAGCTTCACAAATGATCTGTTTCACATGAACTGAAAAAGTATGGAGAAAAGGATACATTTCTGATGCACTCCTTTCTTTATTTTGAGCCATGCAATGTTCCCTTGCACTGTTCGTATGACAGCTTTCTAGAAGCATAGGTTTTGCATGAGCACAATCAAGTGTTCTGGGATTCCCATTTTTCTCAATTTTCCCAACAGTTTGTTGGGATCCACATAGTTTAATGCCTTTGCATAGTCAATAAAACACAAGAGGCTGATATCTCAAATTGTCGTTAAATGTTGTTGATTCACCTGCAACCCACAGAAACCCTATGTACAACAGCTCTGAACTTGTCCTGTTCTGAGCCAGTCTCACAAATTCTGACAGACCAACCCGCATTGCCCTAGTTCCTGTATCAATACATCTCATCCAGGATCTTCCTCTCCTCTGCTCTCCGTCCGATCTTTCTAGCATGATGTCCTTTTCCAAGGGCCAGTCTCTCTTGGCCATGTGTCAAAGAAGAGAAAATATACAATTTCTACCAACTATTGCAGTCAGAAATCAATCAAATAAAGATGCATTAATAATAATGAGTGACTAGAATATGAAAATTGGGAATCAGGTAGAAGGATCAGTAGTTGGAAAACATGAACTTGGTGACAGAAATGAGGCTGGGGATCAAATGATAGAATTCTGCACAATGAATGATTTATTCATAGCAAATACCTTTTATAAGAAACATAAACAGGCTATACAAATGGATTTCACCTGATTGCTTGCACAGGAATCAGATTGATTACATCTGTGGAAGAAATTGTTAGAGAAGCTCAATATCAGCAGTGAAAACTAGGCCAAGTGCTGATTGTGGAACAGACCATCAACTACTCATATGCAAGTTTAAATTAAAGAGTAAATCATATCCACAGGAATCAAAATTTGATCTTGAGTCTATACCCCCTGGGAAATATCCCTCAAATTGGGATACACAAAATAATGAGAAACAGTTGCAAACAGCCACTAATACTTGGAACATGGAATATAAGAAAATTGGATATAGTTAAAAGAGACACAGAACACATAAATATTGAGATACACTAGGCATTGGAGAGCCGAGATGGATTGGCATGAGCCAATTTTAATCAGACAATAATATGATTTACTAAGCATGAATGAAAAAGTGAGGCCAAAATGGGGTCACATTCATAGTCATACCCTTCTCACAATTACAGCCTCCAAAAAATCACTTCAGGGCCACCTATGATTGGGTTCCAATTCACTAGCAATGAGTTTGAGAGGTTTGTGATAACTAATATGTGATGGTGTTTTTTGTTCCATCAAGTATGAATATCTGGATTCATACTGCCCGTCTTTGACATGACAGCACAATTCCTTACTCACTGTACCATCAGAGGCCCCGGATAATGAAAATAATGTTTGTGTTTTTAAATAAAATGTGTTTAGAGCATAGAAAACAGAGAATGGAAAGTGAACATATTTCAGGGAGGACATAGTTTGATATTTTGTGGGGTTATTTATTTCCTTTTTAAATTTTCTTTTTCAATGCTACCAAACTGTTAATTAAACCTGCTTTCTGATTTAAAACAGGACATTGACCCAAGGAGCTAAAAATACTGCCCTTTAAAATGTGCTGAGTTAATCCTTTCCCAACCCTTAAATCTATACCAGCAGTAACAATGAATTCTAGCGGTCACAGCAAAGTTCCCAGAGCCCCAGCATATCAGTAATTGCCAGAAAGTGCTGACAGTGTGGAAAAGGCCTCGTTCAAAGAAAGTTCTGAATAGTGGAGTCTTCTCAGGAGTCCTTCTGAAGTATTTTAACTAGTTGATCATTCTGGAGTTTAAACACATTTGAGTGACTTCTGAATGCCAGGCCCATCATTCGTATTTGCACGGTAATTGTGGTGTTGGGGAAGCATACTGAATATTCCACAGGCTACATAAACTGAATATTCCACAGACTACGTAAAGAACAAATAAGTATGTCTTGTAGGAAGTTCAACCAGGCTGCTCCTTAGAGACAAGGATGTTGAAACGTCAACACACACTTGGGCCATTTTGTCAGGGGCGCTAGTCCTTGGAAAACCACCATGATGGAAAAGGTGAAGGGTCAGATAACGAGAGGAAGATTCTCAACAATATGGACTGACACAGTGACTGCAACGATGGGCTCGAGCATACCAGAGATGATGAGGGTGGGGCAGGATAGGGAACATTTTGGATCTGTTGTTCACTGTGTTGCTAGGAGTGGTAGTCAACTCTATGGTGTAAGAGGTGCATTTGAAATTGTTTCCTACGGTTGGGAAAGTTGAATAATGAATAAGGGTGACCCAAGAATTGGTATCTTTAAACTGTTGTGTTGGCTGAGAATATTTTATCTACAATGGACTGTCAAAAGAACAAAGCTGTTTTGAATAAAGCACAGCCAGAGTGTTCCTTAGAGGCAAAGATAATGAGAATTTGTCTCACGTCTCTGGAGACTAAGGTGCATTGGGTACAGATCATTGTCTTTGCAGTCACTTGTTATGCGTCAGAGAGCTGGACAATGACCAGGGAGGATAGAAGGAGAATTGATGACTTTGAGCTTTGGTGTTGGAGAAGAGTGCTGAGGTTACCATGGAGTGCTAGGAAAACAGATTCATCCCGGAGAGGGTTAAATTGAGCTGCTCCTTGGAGGCAAGGATTCTGAAACTTCATCTAACATACTTTGGCCATGTTGTAAGGAGAGAAGTACATCATGCTTGGGAGGGTGGAGGGACGGCGCAGGAGGGGAAGACCCTCTTTGAGGTGGATTGATTCAGTGACTGGGGCAATCGGGATGAGTGTGTCGAAGACAATGAGATTGGCACAGGACAGAGCAGAGTTTAGAGCTGTTGTACATAGGGTTGCTATGAGTAGCAAGTGACTTCACGGCACATAACAACAACTTTGGACATATTGTCGGGACAGATTGGTTTTTGGAAAAAGACATCATACTGGGCAAAGTAGAGGTCAGCAAAAGAGATGAAGACCTTCAACAAGATATATTGACACAGTGACCGTAATAACAAACTTGGACATGACCATGAGAATTGGGCAGGTTAGGGTAAGGTTCAAATCTGATGTGTTCACTATGCACTATGCTAGGTTTTTGAAACTCTGTCTCACATACTTTGGGCACATGGTCATAAGGGACTGGTCTATAAGGGTGGAGGGACAGCACAAGAGAGGAAGTCCCAGATAAGATGGATTGACATAGTAACTGGGATATGGATGCGTAATAAGGATATGGGTGCTGGAGTCAGTGAGACTAGCTTAGGACAGAGTATGCTTCAGAGCTGTTGTATATAGTGTCCCTGTGAGCGACAGATGACTCCACTGCACATCACAATAACAACATGACTGATAATCTACTAAAGGGCCCCTAACAACAATAATGGTTTAAAACAATTATCTACTTCTCTGATTTTTTAAATTTCATTTCACTTTATTGAAACATATTTATTCAGTTCCTAGTGCAATATAGACACTCTGTACGCATCACAAAAGAATAAATGAATAAAACAAAATTCCTGCCTTCAAGGAATTTAGAGATTAGTTGGCAAATATCATATAATCCAATCAATGACTAAATAGCTTTAGTCGCAACTTTGGAATTACGCATCATAAGACCTTCCCTGAAGTTACAAAATATGAACTGGTATAAAGGCTATGATACAATGCTAGAGAATTAAATAAGAGAAAGAATAATAAAACTTTATTTACCAAAACAAGTTTCTCATGAAGCCAGCTTGCAATTGCATTTCAGGTCTGACTCTCATTAACAGGAGTTTAGGCAACTTCCATTCTTTATTTGCATGTTTATTATGTATTCTTGCTATCTTGGCTACTACAACAAAGATATCATAAGTGAGTGGCTTTAATAAAAAAAATTTCATCACTCTTTATAGATAAGTGTCAATTCACAGTGACTCCAGATATAAAGAGTGAAACCCTGTGTCCACATAACCTCTATTGTGCTTAAACTCATTGTTGAAATATCCGTGTTAGTTCATCTCATTGAAAGTATTCCTTTTTTTTTTCCTGATCTACTGCTTTTCCATACATGATGTTCTTGTCCAGGAACTGGATCCTGGGCAAAGTAGAAGGTCAGCAAAAGAGATGAAGACATTCAACAAGATATATTGATACAGTGACCGCAATGACAAACTTGGACATGATCAATACGGTTCAAACCTGATGTGTCTAGGTTCACTATGATAGGTAGCAGCTGGTAGACTCAAAACACCTGCCTTTGAGTTAGCAGTGCAACTCCTTACCAGTAGGCCACCAGAGCTTCCTACTACATGCAAGTAGAGGTATAAAATCAGCGAGGTATTGTAATTAGTTGACTATAATAACTGAACTGTCAATAATATTCTGCTATTGTTTTTGTTATGTGTTGTCAAGTTGCTTGTGACTCATAGTGACCCTGTGTACAACAGTCTTGAAACCTGCTCTATTCTGTGCCAACTTTACTGTTTCCAGCACACCTACCCTCATGACCCCACTGTGTCAATCTATCTCATCGATGATTTCCCTCCCTTTTTTTCATCTCTCCACCCTTCCAAACAGGATGTCCCTCTCCAAAAATGGTTCCTCCTTTCAACATGCCCAAAGTATGTCAAATGAAGCCTAAGAATCCTTGCCTCCAACGAGTAGGCTGGTTTCCCTTTCTCTAGGATGAACCTGTTCGTTCTCCTGGCAGTCCATAGTATATTCAACACTCTCTTCCAGCACCACAGCTCAAAGGTATCACTTCACCTTCTATTACTCCTACTCATTGTCCAGCTCTCTGATGCAAAGCAAGCAATTGTGAAGACTATGGCTTGATCAGGCACTCCTTGGTGTGCAGACTGACATTATTCTTCAGTACTCTGGAGTGGTCCCTGACAGCTGACTCTCCCTATGTAATTCATCTCTTTCCTTTCTGGCTGCTGGTACTAAGAGCATTGATTGTGGAGCTAAGCAAATTGAAGCTGTTAACAATCTCAATCTCTTCACCATCCATCATGATGTTGCCAAATGGCCCAGTGATGAAATAATTTATCATTATGCACAGTACTGTTCAAAGATAAGGTGTCTTCATAAAGCACCTAACAACAACAGCGGGCTGAAAACAAGAGAAAATTCTCAGAAAAGAATAAAATCATGGTATCTGGTAAGAAATGTAATTAATTTTTTAATGTATAAGTTGCACAAATAAATCTATATTTGGCTCCTAAATTTTAAAAGGAACAAAATGTATGTTATGTTTTTTCTTTTTTTAAATGTGTTTTTATGTCATATTTTTAAAATGCTTTCCTAGACAAAAAGAAACTATATGTGTATGATAAAAATTATGTTATAAAATTTAACTCATTGTTGTCAACCGTAATTAAAGAAATTAGGAAGAGAAAACAGAAAGTTTACATGAGTATAAAAAAGATAAGGCTCATATAAATATACCTGAGATTACATTTTGGTCATTCTAGATGTAGCTAGTAGTTCTAAATGGAAGTTAATAATTTGGATAAAAAAAGGATCATGTTAAATTTTAAATTTTTCTTTAAATATCTGAGTATTGAAATATTATTTCAACAATGAAAAAATAGGAAAAGAATGAATTGCAAGCTCACAATTCTAGATATACCTTTATTTATTGCTGCTGCTGTTGTTGTCAAGTGAAAGTTGCTTGTAGCAACCCTACGTACAACAGTCCTAAACCCTGCTTTATCCTGTGCCAATCTTACTGTCTCTGACACATCTACCCTTATTATTCCAGTCACTGAATCAGTCCATCTCATTGAAGGTCTTCCTCTCTTGTGCTGTACCTCTGTCCTCCTAAGTATGATGGCCCTCTCTAAGGACTGGTCTCTCCTTTTAAAATGCCCAAACTATGCCAGATAAAGCTTTAGAATTCATGCCTCCAAGGAACAATCTGGTTTCACCCTCTCTAGGACAAACCTGTTTGTTCTCCTAGTAGTCCATGGTACATTCAATAGTTGTTGATTGGCTCTAGAATTATCATCATTTTTCAAAGCTCATAGAGTTTATAGAGGCATGCTGTGTAAGAAGTGGATGGATGCTGACATCAGGGTGCAGGTAAGACTGAGAAAAACTGGATAAATTATGTTTACGGCATTGAAGCTGATGACGGAGAAAATAGTTTAAAAGTAATATATTTTAGGGCATTATGATTATCATAAGAGTCTGGAATGAGGGTTGCAGAGTGGAGTATACTCGGGGTGGGGGTGGGGCTGTGTGGGGATTGTATACCAATGATGGAGGTGGTTGTTTTGTTTTTTTTTTTCTTTTCATGGAGAAGAGTGAACTGGGGATAGGGGTCAGGTGGGCGGGGAGAAAAGTGCAACAATGAATGAATGGAAATCCAAGATCTCTGTAGATGTTCATTGAAATTAATAAAAAGGAAAAAAAAAAGAAGTGGATGCCACTCCTGATTCCAAACCTGCCTTAAATTGGGAGCTCCACCAAACACTGTCCACTATGGGTTGCCATTATGTCATTTGATATCCCAATGACACAAGGTTCAGCCTTACAGCAACCCCTGGTTACCTCAGTAGAGCATATTGACAGAAGAGTGCTGTGCCACCTAGAAGAATGTTCTTCCAAAATGTAGCAACCAACTTTTAAATACAAAGGCACTCTCCAAGTTCTTGTTGACTCTAAACAAGAGGCTTAAATAAAACAACCAATATAGTATGTTTTTGTTGTTATGTGCCGTTGAGTTGCCTGTGACATATAGTGACCTTAAGTACAGAAGCTCTGAACCCTTTCCTGTCCTGAGCACATCTCACTAATTCCAAAACACCAACATCCATTGCCCCAGATGCTGTATCAATCCATCTCATCCAGGGTCTTCCTCTCTTGCACTGTCCTTCCACCATTCTGAGCATGATGTCCTTCTCTAAGAACTGGTATCTCTGGGCTAGATGCCAGAAGTATGTGAGACAGAGTTTCACAATCCTAGCCTCCAAGCAGAGAGTTGGTTTCACCTGCTCCAAGACAGGCCAATTTGTTTTCTTGACAGTCCATGGAATGTTCAAGACTCTTCTCCAGGAGCACAAATCTAAGGCATCTCTTCTTATTCTGTCATCCTTAGTCATTGTCTAGCTCTCTGAAACATAACAAGTGATTGCTATTTCCTTGCCTGTTTTAGCTTTTAGAAGCTTTAATTCTTTTTTCACTCCAGCCTCTGTCTCTGGCTTCCCATCTGCTTCTGTCTTCCCTGAATTCTTACAATAATCTCTATGATCCACTCAGACTATTCTAAAAAAGATTCCTGTCTCAATATCCTTACTTTAATCACATCTATAAAGTCTCTTTTGCCATATAAATGAACATATTAATATTTTCCAGGAATTTACTCATTTCCTCATTGCTACAGACTCATAATTTGTTGTTGTTAAGTGCAGTTGAGTCTAGTCTGACTCATAATTACCCTATGAACAACACATTAGAACCCTGTCCTATCTTGTGCCATCCTCATCATCTCTGACATACCTGAGCACATTGCTGCATTCACTGTGTCAATCCATCAGGTTGAGGGTCTTCCTCTTTGACTTATCACCTTTCCAAGCATGTCACTTTGCAAGGAATAACCTCTTCTAGCAATATTCCCAAAGTATGTGAGATGAAGCTTCACCATCCTTGCCTCCAAGGAGCATACTGACTACATTTTCCCCAAGACATATCTGTTCTTTTTACAGTTTATTGGATATTCAGTACTTTTCTCCAACACCACAATTCCTAGGAATCAATTCTTCTTCTTCTGTCATATGTATTCATTATCCAGCTTTCAGATGCATAGTAAGTGACTGAAAAGACCATGGCCTGCATCAGGAACAAGTTAGTCATCAGAGTGATCATTCCTCAGTAATTTGTAAAGGTCTCTGACAGTGAACGTTCCCAATCAATGTCTCCTGTTCTCCTGACTGCTGGTACAAAGGATGTTGATTGAGGATTCAAGTAATATAAAGTAATTGATCATTTCAATCTTTTCTCCCTCTATCCTGATGTTGTTAATGGATGCAGTGGTAAGGATTTTCGTCTTCTTCATGTTGAGATGCAATCTATGTTGAGAGTTGCAGTCTTTGATCTTCTGCAACAAGGGTTTCAAGTTCTCCTCACTTTTACAGAATAAGAAGCTTTAGTTTGCACGGGAGGAATGTTCATCTTGTTCCTGCTTAGTGGTTGGTGAATTCCAATAACCAGAGAGGGCCCATCATTGGGTTAGCTGTGCAACTCTTTTCAGACTCGGCCACCACCAGAGCTCCCTTTCCAAGAATTATGGCAAAAATATCTTTGGTCAGGGATATGCGACCTGCACTTTTAATCTTGCTTTGTAAATTTCAAGTATACAATATAGTACGTGAGCCTTTAATTTATATTATTACTCTAAGTAAATATTGGAGATACACTTGATGTGCTACAAAAACAACATCCTAAGTAAGAGCAAAGTCTTAAGACAAGAACTTAGATTTTAGAGAATGAAAAATAATTGGAAGGGAGAATTAGTGCATTTCTCAGCTAAACTCTTAGAAGTTCAGAAGAGCTGAGCGTCGTTTCTGAATTCAAGAGTGAAAAGTGCTTCGTGCCTATAGAGGTGGTCTAGGAGTTTGTCTTTGAGGCTCAATGCAGACATAGGACTAGGAGATTGAGGATGATTAACCTAAATCACAATTTATTACCACTTATTAAATACCTTTCATGAATTGGGCACTTTGCCATGTAATTCTCAGAACAGTCTTCAAAGTTAGGCACCATTATTATCACCATTTACAGATGCACAACCATGGTACCAAGGTGACTAAGTTACACGTTAGAGTCGAACTTTAGCTGACTTGCCTATAAAACAAGGACTTTAAAACACAGTCTTAAAATATATTTCTATACTTTATGAGTCACTCTAGGTAATTACACATGACTCAGGGGACGTATTTTTCTTTTATTTTGGATACGCTATTAGGAGAGTTAGTTTAAGTGTACCAACTGTGCTATGGCAATTAAGGGTTTATTCTGCCTGGAATGCAAAACAGAGTAGCACCACTTGAGCTCAGCAGCGTGGTGTCAGTAGTGATTAGTAATAGCTATCCTCTGACAGAGATTTCAGACTTTACTTTAGCAGATCTCATAATCACCTGGAGCTCTGTTAAAATCCACCAATGACACCAAAATTCTAGATTCAATATTTGGGGTAAGACTCTGATTTTTAAGCTGTAGAATCTTCATTCTCCATGTTAGAAAAAAGTCTAATATACTCTCTGCACAACAACTACCTACTTGTTAGTAGAGGCTTGTGTGTTGTTATAACACTGGACAGGTTTCTTCAACACTTCCTAAACTAGATGAAGAAGAAAGGGTATGGCCATCCACTTTCAAAAATCAGCCAGTGATAATCTTGTAGCTCACTACAGTTTGATCTGTTACCAATTATTAGAAGGGCAGTTAGGAGGGCAGAAAGAATGGTAATATTTTTTGATGGAGTTGCTGTGTTGTTGTTAAGTACCATTAAGTCAAGTATGACTTACAGCCACCTTACGAACAACAGATCTGAACCCTGACCTATCCTGTGCCATCCTCTCACTTCCTGACACATCAAAGCCCATTGTGGCTATCACTGTGTCAATCCACCTGGCCAAAGATCTTCATTTCCTTCACCAGCCCTCTACTGTTCTGAGAATTATGTCCTTCTCCAAGGAACAGCCCCTCATAGCAATATGCCGAAGTATGTGTGGTGACAGAGTGTGGAAACTATCAAACTATATCATTAATATCATATGCAAGCAAAATACTGCTGAAGATCATTCAAAAATGGCTAGAGCCATACCTAGATAGGGAACTGCCATAAGTTCAAGCAGAATTTAGAAAGGGCTGTGGCACCAGAGATATCATTGCTGATATGTGATGGATCCTGCCTGAAAATAAAGAATACCAGAAGAATGTCTACATATGCTTTATTGACTATGCAAAGGCATTTGACTGTGAATAATAACTGTGTGAATCATAACAAGTTGTGGCTAACATTGAGAAGAATAGAAATCCCAGAGCACTTAATTGTACTCATGTGAAACCTATACCTAGACTGTTGTGCGAACAAAGCGAGGAAGCACTACATGGCTTAAGTTTAAAAAAGGAGTGTGTCAGGGTTGTATTCTCTCTCCATTCTACTCAATCTGTATGTTGAGAAAATTACCTGAGAAGCGGGACTCTATGAAGAGGAATGTAGCATCTGGATCTGAGGGACACTTATTAATAACCTGCATTATGCGGATGACACAACCTTGCTTGCTGAAATTGAGGAGGTCTTGAAGCTCTTGTTGCCAAAGATCAAAGAACACAGGCTTCAATATGGTTTGCATCTCAGTGTCAAGAAAACAAAGATTCTTACCACTTGTTCAATAGGCAACGTCATGATGGACGGAGTTGCCATGAGTCAGAGACAATTCAATGACATCCAATAATAACAATAGATATGAAATGCAATCCAGTATTTTCTGATTTTAATGCTCTGATCTATAAATCACTATCAGAACAATGTCCTAGTGAAAGAGTTCCCTAGAGAAAGGTGAATCTTTTTGGACAAGAGTGAAACCCATAAGTCCCTGCCACATTTTTCCCCAAAATGAGATTTCTTCCTCCACTGTCAAACTGTGAAACATCAGGATTTACTTTCTCACACTAGGATTTAAGCCAAGCTTAGAATTATGAGTTAAGCTTTAATAACTAGGGAAAAAGAAAATATAAAGGGGATTTAGAACCAAACAGAAGGAGCAGCTCAGGTTAGAGCAAGATAACAATGGGATATAAGGTGGAAAGCAGGGTGAACAAAGACTTATTTTTATGAATTACTAATGGTTCATTTAAAATAACTATACCACCTGATTTCCATGTGTGTTTAAAACACTTTAACATGCATTAATATTTTTCAGGTGTATAGAGTATAGGGCATTTTGCTAGCCTACAGGCAAGAAGCTGTGCTGCAATCCTGAAAGCATGTAGTTCAAGGCCACCAGCTGCTCCACGGGAGAAGGATGGGCAATCTCCTTCCATGCGATTACCTGTCTCTGAAAACCCACTGGATGGCCAGCTATTGGTCGCTTCTGACTCTATGATACAAAACAACAACAACAACAGCAACAACATATGGAGCATAGACTATTCATTCAGGAATATGTTTACAGATTTATGGAGTAAAGAATCAGTTTATTTCCCTCACTTTCTCACTTTAACTGAGAGCACAATGACTTCAAACTTTTCAAAAGAATAGTAAATGAGTGAGGAAACCAACAAAGCAGAAATTCCCAAACTCAAAAGTCGAAGGAAAAAAAAAAGAAATCAAAACCTCTCTTTTAACCATGTATACATTACTCCTTGATCATCCTTTTCATTTTATGTCTTACCTTGTAAAAAAGCTCTGATGGCATAGTCTATAGAGAGGTGTGTTGTTAATTTAAAGGCTACACTTATTTGGTGGTTCAAACTATCAGTATCTCCACGGAATAAAGATGAATAACCACTTCCTATGTGACTTACAGTGTTGGAACTCCATTGGAGGGTCACCTATTTGTTGCTTCTGACTTGACAGGAATGACACGTAGAAAGTGTGTCTGTAAATAATGTACACTGCTTTGAAACAGATGTTTAAAAGGGACATTTGATTAGGTATTATTTGCATGGCAAGAGTCCAGAATAAGAACTGCATAGTAAAGTAGACTGGGGGTGTGGATTGTCTAACAATGAAATAATTTTTTTTCCTCTCAAAGAGAAAAGCAAACTGGGGAGGAGCGGAGTGGGAGTGGGAAGGGGGGAAAATGTGCAACAATGAATGAATGGAAATCTAAGTTCTCTATAATCTTTCATTAAAATTAAAAAAAGAAAGTGTGTCTGTATGTACAGAAATATTTTTCATTTATAAATATATACAAGGTAAATAACTTTTATTCTACACCAAACAGATAACAGATGTTGCCCTGGATGTGCTCACCAAGTTGTGCCAAGAAATCTGGAGAACAACCACTTGGCCAACTGACTGGAAGAGATCGATATTTGTTCCCATTCCAAAGAAAGGTGACCCAACTGAGTGTGGAAACTACAGAACAGTGTCATTGATTTCACATGCAAGCAAGATTCTACTGAAGATCATCCAAAAACGATTAGAACAGCACATCAGCAGAGAACTGCCGGAAGTCCAGGCTGGGTTTAGAAGGGGTCGTGGTAGTAGGGATATCGTTGCTGATGTTAGATGGATCTTGGCTGAAAGCAGAGAATACCAGAAGAATGTCTATCTGTGTTTCATTGATTATGCAAAGGCATTTGACTGTGTGGATCATAACATACTGTGGCTGACTCTCAGAAGAATGGGAATCCCAGAACATTTAATTGTGCTAATACGAAACCTATACTTGGACCAAGAGGCAGTAGTCAGAACAGAGCAGAGTAACACTGCATGGTTCAAAATTGGGAAGGGTGTATGCCAGGGATGCATCCTGTCTCCATACCTTTTCAACATGTATGCAGAGCAGATTATCCGAGAGGCTGGGCTCTATGAGGAGAATTGTGGCATCAGGATTGGTGGAAGATCTATTAACAATCTCCGTTATGCAGATGACACAACCCTGCTTGCTGAAACTGAGGAGGACCTCATGCACTTGCTGTGAAGGGTCAAGGACTGCAGCCTTCAGTATGGACTGAGGCTCAATGTCAAGAAGACAAAGATTCTCACCACTGGACCAATTGGCAGCGTCAGGATGGATGACGAAGAGATTGAGATTGTTCACAGCTTCCGTTTGCTCGGCTCCACAGTCAACACTCTTGGCACCAGCAGTCAGGAAATCAAAAAGCGTATCGCGATGGGAAAAGTCTGCTGTTAGGGACCTCTCTAAAGTACTCAGGAACAACGGTGTCTCTCTGGAGACTAAGGTGCGCCCATGGTATTTGCAATCGCTTGTTATGCATCAGAGAGTTGGACAATGACTAGGGAGGACAGAAGGAGAGTGGATGCCTTTGAGCTGTGGTGCTGGAGAAGAGTACTGAATGTACCATGGACTGCCAGGAAAACAAGCAGATTCATCTTGGAGAGGATTAAACCAAGCTACTCCTTGGAGGCAAGGATTCTGGGGCTTCATTTGACATACTTTGGACATGTTGCCAGGAGGGACGGGTCCTTGGAGAGGAACATCATGCTTGGGAGTGTGGAGGGACAGCGCAGGAGGGGAAGACCCTCTGTGGGATGGATTGATTTGGTGACTGGGGTAATCAGGATGGGTGTGTCAGAGGCAGTGTGGTTGGCGCAGGATAGAGCAGGGTTTAGGGCTTTTGTGCATATGGTCACTATGAGTTGCAAACAACTCGATGGCACATAACAACAAATAACAACACCAAACAAAACAATGGACATTCTGGAAATATTCTTATAATCTCTATACCACTCCTATCATTTTCAGTTAAAGCAATGGAGAAGAGAAAGGAGAAACCAGTGGAGAAATTAGCCAGAGGTCATTATGGTAAATAACAAGCACTCTCAACCTGGAGACTCTTAGGATTGACAACTAACCAAGAGAAGACCATGGGGCCAGAACTTTCTGTCATCAACTGTACATAAAGGTGTATTAGAGTATGCTCACATTGACAACACTTTTTTCCCAACACCTCACTAAGGACATCGTTTTGGCAATGTAAAATCAGTCATGGTGGGAGTGTATGTGACAAAACTTCTAAAATACTACAAATTATGTAATTTAAAGTAGTGTTTGTTAAACATTTGTAAACAAAGTGTAAGTACAGAGAGATTCAACAATACATAAGGTCAATTGTCCACAGTAAAATTCAACTTAAACCAAAGGTTTGGAAATAGGAGGAGAATCCACTTCCTAAACAACATGCCTTTGAAAACTCTATGAACTTTGATAAATGTCGATAGTTGTAGGGGGCTTCAGGCCTTTTATTCATAGGGTCGCTATAAGTTGGCTTGACTCAAAGTCAATCAACAACAACAACAACAACTACACAGATGGAGATAGTTTAATGACCAAGAGTTTGGCAACATATGAAGAAAAACAAAAAACCTAAGAGGTCTATGTTCCTCCTACTCTGTAGAAATTATAGATAACATAAATTTGTTAGAGTCTCTCAAACTTCCAAGGCCCTCCCCATGCACAAAGATAAAATCAATAGTCATTAGTGCAATTAGACAGAATTAGAAACATATTAAAATTAAATAAATGAGTTTTATTGATGAGAGATGGTGAGGAGATGAGCTTTGCCTAAAGATAATGTCCATTAGGAATCTGTGTCGGTGTAATCTTTTAAACAGTTCATACAGATCCATTTACAAGAGACTTGGAATTTAGAGCTTGTTGAGATTTGGCCTTTGGTGTAAGCCATTTTTTGTCAATACTTTGTTAAGATATCTAACTGACATTTGTAATGACCTTATCCTAACTAATAATGTAACTGCTATTTTGCATAGCACTTATGTAACTACTTGCTAAAGTGAGGAGGACTTGAAGGACTTGCCACAGAAGATCAAACACTGCAGGCTTCAAACTGAATTGCATCTCAATGTCCAGAAAATAAAAATTTTTACCACTGGACCAATAGGTAACATCATAATGGAGATAAGATTGAAACTATCAATGTCTTCATCTCACTTGGATCCAAAATTGATACACTTGGTACCAACAGTCAGGAGATTAGGAGAAAGTTTGCAGTCAGGGACCTCTCCAAATTATTGGGGAGAAATGATGTCAATTTGAGGACTAAGATGTGACTGATTCAGGCTATGGTCTTTCAAATCACTTGTTATGCTGCTGAAATCTGGACAATAAATAAGGATGACAGAAGAATTTATCCCTAGGATCTGTGGTGTTGGAGAAGAGTACTGGATGTCTCACTCACTGCCAAAAGAACAAATAGGTATGTCTTGGAGAAGGGGCAGCCAGAGTGTCCCTTGGAGACAAAGATGATACAGTTTTGTCTCACATACTTGGTCTTATTGTTAGGAGATGCTATTGCTTGGAAAGGGTCATCATGCTTGAAAATTGGAGGGATGGTGAAAGAAAGACTTCAACCAGGTTGACTCACACAGTGATTATAGCAATGGGCTCAAGTGTGTCAGAGATTGTGATGATGGCACAGAAAAGAACAAGGTTCAGATCTGCTATTCTTAGAAATCCTGTAAGTTGTGCTTGACTCAATAGCAACCTAATAACAACAACATAACTGGTAAGGCACCTAACAACAAGAGCATAACTGGTAAGAATAGATTTTTAACAAAATCTATGGTAAAATGTACTGGGAAACGGAACTGAAACCTCACAAGGTATTTTTACAGTGAAAACAAAAATTGGACAGATGAACTACATTTAGCCATGAATCAACCAACCACTTCACTCAGTCATCCACTAAGATTGTCTTCTTTCGCCTTCTTTAATTATTGTTCAGCTTCTCCATAGAAAGAAGTAACTGAAAATACCAAGGCTTGAGAGATACCTCTTAGCCCTTAAAGGTACATCTTTTTTATTTTCTTTTTCTTTACAGAAGAAGTTTTTTGGATTTGCCCAATGCAATAAACCTTTTGAATTTTGACTGTTGCTTTCATAAGCATTAATTATGTATGAAAGTGAAATTAAATTCTTGACAACTTCAATATGTATAATTGATCATGATGATGCTTATTTATCAGGATTTTAATTTTTTTATAGTGATATATAATCCATATTTAAGGTTGTAGTCTGTCATCTTCATTTCTACATGTTGTTGTTATGTGTCATCAAGACACCTGTGGACTCACGGCGACCCTATGTACAATAGCCCTAAACCCTGCTCTATCCTCTGCCAATCATCTTGTCTCTAACTCATCTACTCCTATTACCCCAGTCACTGAATCAATCCATTTTATTCAGGGTCTTCCTCTCTTGCAGTCCCTCCATTGTTCTAAGCATGAAATAATTCTCCATGGACTGGTCTCTCCTTGTAACATGTCCAGGGTATGTCTACATAGTCATTTAAAAAGAACAAGGATAAATTGTGTGGTTTCAAATAAGGAGATACGTGATTAAAGTTAAAGCTTTCCAACATATTTATTTAATCTGTATACTGAGCATATAACACAATAAATTGAAGTATATGTAGAAAAATACCATGTCATGAATAAAAGATACACTAATACCTCTGGTAGGCAGAGACTACAACTTGTGTGCTGAATTAAGAGGACTTACTGCTGAACATCGTGAAATAATAGGAAGAGATAATGAAGGGGTTGTCAGCTCCCATCTCCCTTGGATCACACTGGCTGCAACATGCAAATATAAGTACCTTGCACATGTGTATCTTCTTGTCTGAGCAACTTCAACTGATTACCTCAGGCATTCTGGAAACATCATCCTTTCATGCAAAGCTTTGTCAGTACTAATCATATATTAAACTTAACAGATCCAGCTATATATAATAACATCCTTCTATAACTATCTTATAATTATGATTAACCTTGTGAGGTTCAGAAATGGGAACCTTCTCCATATAAGCCTCCACTATCTTTGTACCTTCATCTCAGTATTACTTATGATACAGATTCAAATGTTGTAACATAGAAAAATCCAAAATAACAGAATATTATCTATTTCACACTTAAATTCAGTCTGTATGGTGGCTCTCGTTCAAGAAGCTATCATATTCCAGACCTTTCAGTCTTAATGTTCCATTTGGCTTTGTTGTATGGACCACATTGTGTAAGAAATCTCACCAGTGTGTACAATCATAGCCAGTAGAAAAGGTGAAGGAGGAAGAAGGGTCTCCCTTATTTTAAGGAAGTGATCTACACAGAGCCTAAATAAATAACACAACCTTGCTATTGGGGTTTAGAATAGTAGGCTGTTGCTGTTGGGTCAACAATAACTCTTAAGTATCCTATGGACAACAAATTTAAACCTTGCCCTACTGTGTGCCATCATCACCATCTCAGCCTTGCTAAAACCCATTGCTTTTGTCACTGTGTCAACCATCTCACTGAAAGTCTTTATCTCTTTCTCTGACCCTCCACTTGTTTATCAGGAGGGACCAGCATGATACCTCTTTCCAAGGACTGGTCCCTCCTGATAAACAAGTCCAAGGTATGTGAGATGAAGCTTAAACATCCTTGCCTCTGAGGAGCACTCTGGTTGCCCTTTCTCCAACACCAATTTGGTTTTTTTTTGTTTTGTTTTGTTTTGCAGTCTATGGTATATTCAATACTCTTCTCCAAAAGCACAATTCAAAGGCATTAGTTCTTCTTTGTTCTTCCTTATCCATTGTCCATATTTTAGATACATAGGAAACAAATGAAGAGTCATGACTTGATAAGACATATTTAGTCTTGTGTGCATGTATATGTGCTTCACATTTTCCTTTATTCCCATTGCGTTTTATACAATCATTCTCATACTTTGTGTTTTATAAAATCAATCACTTCTCTCTCTCTTCTCAGGTTTCACTAGTTCTCTGTCTTTTCAGGTCTCCACTAGATCTTTCCCATTTCCTTAACCCCTGCCCTCCACTCATCAAATTCTAAGACCTTGTGATTTTTCCACCAGCCACCCACACCCCTCAGCTCCCACCATGTCCCCCCTTGGACCTTCAGTTACATTTTACTAGCTATTCTTCTATTTTTACAGTCATGGTCTTATGCAGTATTTGTCCTTATGAAACTGAGCTAGTTCACTCAGCATAATACTCTCCAGTGTCTCCCATGTTATGTAGTAGTTTTCAAAATAATTGCTTTTGAGTGCTGTGTAATATCCACATCTTAGTTTTTAAACTGATATATAGTCTTTTTTTTCCTGGGTAGGCATGTGCCCAACTACAATGCTTGTACTTTTTTTCTGTTGGAGAGTAGGAGATAATGGATATAAGAGGTTCTCTGTCTCTCCTCCATCATTAGAATAGGAACACCATGAGAGACAAATATGTTGGCCTTTTCCTTCAGGGCATTCTATTTCCAGAACTGTACCTGGCACATCGATTCTCTGATCATTTCTCTGCCTTAGTGCTAGCTCAGCCATCATCATTGTTCACTCAGAACAGCACTATCCTCTCAAATTTTCTTTTAGTTCCCACCCAATTGATCATCTATACCACCATTAAATTAATTAACATTAAAACTTTCTCCTTTTATTGTATTTGTTAAAACTATTCAATAGCTCTACATCAACCTCAGGATAAAATTCAATGCACCAGCAAATTCTTCAAAGACCTTTTCAATTACTTCTAATCATGCACAGACTGGTGTCCAATTGAATAAAACTCCATGTAGTTCTCTCACCCTCTTCTCACAATTTTCTCTCCTGCTTTTATGACTTTATAAGCATATTACACAACCCATGAAGGACCAGAAATGTCTTTTCTGCATTTCCACTGTGCATTGTACATTCTATTCATGATGTTAATCTGCAATTTTTTACATGTATGCCTTTTAACTAACCTATAGTTGTCAAAGGGCAGTGGCTTTGTCTTGTTAATTTTCATATCTTCATTTCTTAGCCCCATAATTTTTTTCCTGAAACAGCTAAATGATTAAAAGAATAAAATATCATCAGCCTATCTTAAGCTGGAGCTCTTGTGGTTTAGTAGTAAGGAATTCCTCTACCAACCCAAAGGCAGGTAGTTCAAATCTACTAGAATCTCAGCAGGACAAAGATGGACAATCTGCTCCTGGGCGATTTGCAGTCTAATCATCCACTAGAGGGTCAGCTGTAAGTCATTTCCAAATCAACAGCACTTAACATTGTCTTAACCTAGGGGATATGTTTTATCTGAGCACATAACTGGGAACTCTATGCCCAGAAATTGTGGATTTCAAGAATAATAACAAATCGAATAAATAGGAAATAAAGTATATTACTCATGTTTTTGCATACTGTAGAGTCAGAAGTGATCGATAGCAATCTTATGAACAACGATGGCTCACAGAAATCCCATGAACACTGGCTCTGAGCTCTGTCCTACTCTAAGCCAACCTCACTGTCTCAGACACTCCAGACCCCAAGCCACAGTTACTGTATCAATCTATCTCATCCAAGATCTTTCGCTCCTTCACTGACCCTCTACCCTTCCAAATATGATAGTCTTCTTCCAGGACTGGTCCCTTCTGGTGACATGCCCAAAATTTGTGAGATGGAGCTTCAAAATCCTTTCTTCCAAGGAGCAAACTGACATCAGCCTCTCCAGGACAGGCCTATTTGTTAATTTGGCAGCCCATGGTATGTTCAACATTATTCTCCAGCACAACAACTCAAAGACATCTATTCTCCTGTCATCCTAAGTCATTGTCCAGTATTCAGATGCATAGCAAGCAATTGAGAAGACCATGGTCTAGATAGTCACATCTTTATCACTAAACTGACATCATTGTTCTTTAGCACTCTAGAGAGATCCTTGACAACAATTTTCTGAGTGCAACTCGTCTTTTGATTTCCTGACTGCTGGTGCCAAGAATGGTGATTGTGAATTCAAAGCAAGATGAAATCATTAACAACCTTTCTCCATATATCATAATTCTTCCTTTGGATAAACTCAAATCTCCACTTTTTCAGTTACTAGACAAGTACTAACTATTTGAATTGCTCAGAGACTCCATAGTTTGTTACAGTGATATAATACAATATTTATTATAATCATATAGACTAAATACTGTCCTAGGTATTTTTTAGTGTAGAATCTGAGTGTTCTACATTTTAATATATTTTTGCCTGAGTGATAGCAAATGTAAGGTAGAAGGATGATGCATGATTTTAAATACCCATTATTTAGCTATCCAATGTACATAGCTGAGCAGCAACATGGGGGCTTTGTGAGCTGCTGAATTGTAGATTACAATTTTTGATACACAAATAACAAATCCAATCACTGTACCCGAAAGATTTCAATGGTTAACAAAGCTTGGTGAGAGCTGAGCAGATGTATGTGCCATTGATTCCCTATCCTCATGCCAGGTTTTGTTTAATCTCTGGCACTCGTACACAGCATCTGTGGTTATTTTGATCCTTAAAACAGGGCTTGAAGATCAGTAGTTAAGAGGCAGCACAAAAGTATAAAATATTTTTATGGAGAACGTCATCAGACTGTCAGCTTTGTGACAGAGTGTGGGAGCAATAAAGCACTTTCCATGTTTCACAGCCACTATTTCTGCTGACCAAAACCACTTTCACTTCTTTGATAATGAGAAAATCAGCAATTACTTTCCACATCCTAGCATATCAGGAAATTAGCACCATTTTCCCCCAAAGAGGTGAAGGTTAGGGCAGTCAGCATTAAGGACATAACACCTAAGTAAATTGATGCCTAAATAGAATCACCATGTTCACAACTGAAATACAGAAGCAAAGCACAACCCTCAGGCAGATGGAGGTGGGAGACAAGCAAACTTATATTTATAATCTTCTTTGAGAGAATAACAAAGGAGAAGGCAGACTGCTTCTTATGAAAAAAGAAAATACACCATAAAAAGACCTAGATTGTAGGTCTTTATTTCTTTTCTTCTTTCTGTTAGATTGCCAATAAACCAAAACCAAACCAATTATCACTGAGTTGATTTCACTCCCTGGTAATCCTACAGGACAGAGTAGAACTGTCCCATAGGATTCCTAGGGCTGTAATTTTTATCCACAGACTGGCTAATGCATTTAAACCATCAATCCCTAGGTGAAGAGTAGAGCACTTCAAACGCTGCATCACCAGGGGTCCTCTAGACTAACTACATGTTTAGATTATCATTAAGATACAATAATACTCATTGGAGAGGATATGGAGAGATTGGGACTCTAATACACTTTTGACGGGATTATAAAATGGTATAAACACTCTGGAAGGCAGTTTGCAGTTTACTCAAAAAGGTTAACATAGACATACTATATGATCCATCTATTCCACTGCTAGGCTAGGCAATTAGCACTGAGACACAGAGATCTGTACACCAATGTTCATAGCAGCATTATTAACAATTGTAAGAACAAGGAAATAACCCAAATGTCCAACCACAATTGAATAGATTGAGAAATAGTGGTACATTCACATGATGAAGTACTAATACACAGCACTCAGAAGCAATAATTTAAAAAAAATACTGTAGAGACTGGAGAGCATTACATTGAGTGAAATAACACAGTCTCATAAGGACAAATACTGCCTAAAACCCTTGTTGTGAGAAAATAGGATAAATAATAAAAAGTTTATAGTGATTCCATGGGAAAAAGGGTGAGAAAAGAGGGGTGAGGGTGAGTAGGGGGGAAAATCGGGAGATCACATAATTTGTGGGTGGAAGAAAGGGGTAAAGGAAGTGAGAAAGATCTGGTGAGGGCCTGAAAATATGGGATGATGGTGGGCATAGTTCAATGGTGATTAATTTCATAAAACACAATGTAAAAATAAATAAAAAATTTAAAACCCAGAGAAAATAATACAGGAGGTGATTGTATGAAACACAATGTATATGAATTTTGTATGGAAACAAATACAAAATAAAAATTTTAAAAATATAACAATGAAGAAATGGAGAGAGGATCAATGACAACTGATAATATAAAATACAATGCATGCTGTTTCTCGTGGGTGAGGCCTAAAGAAGACTAGCAAAGCAGAATGTAAATCCAGAAAAGGCTAGAGCTCGCTCAGGCTACTAGCACACAGGAACCCCAAAACATTTGCTTTTATTGGTATTCAGAAAAAAAAGGAATAGTTCACAGAGAAATGGAAACATTAAGGATTACCTCACAGGGCCCGAATGGGCCAGGTACAAATAGAAACATTAAAGTTTACCTCACAGAGCCCGAATGGAACGGGTGCAGAGTTAGATAAAAACATACATTCAAGCAAGATTTCTTTGTATCCATAAACTGTGCTTTCTCTCATTTTGCAACAACCTTATCAAGAGCAGGAACATCTGTTTCTACTCTCACAAAAGTCAGTGTCTAAAGATGTGTGAGAGCTGCGTGTAATCTTTTTTCTCAGAGCGCCTCATGAGAGCTGCCTGCAATCTTCCTTCTGAAGACACCTCTGTGTGCCAGGCACACAGCCACAACCCAAGGATCCAGCCTGTTACCTGCTTTGCCCGTTACAATGTATGTGAATATTCTATGAAGCACAATATGAACAAATGAGACATAATGTGTAGGAATGATTTCATAGCACCCAATGTACATTAATGGAATACATTATTTATAATGTATATGGATGATTGTATGCACACAAAAAAGAATTTTGAAAAATATTACATCAAAATAGTGAACTGACTAGATGAAAACACATATTTAAAGGACTATATCCCCCTAAAATAAAGATAATGCTGTTTACAACAGGTAAAAAAAAAAAAGACACAGCTGTCCTGCCATCTAACATCTTTTTTTTTTTCCATGTAACAATTTTGAGTTTAACTCAGTGCTGCTCAGTTGGTCTGTCATATGAAAAGCAAACAAATAAATAAAAAACAAACACAAACAAACAACAACTCCTAAGTAAAAATGATGGTCTTAGTATAATTCCAAAATACAGATAAGCACACATCTTTGGCTGAAATAGAGTACAGGATCAATTTTTCTCTATTTTTCACAGCTAATCTTTCCTATTGGGAAAATTAAGACCAATAGTTCCTAAAAAAGGAGACCTGGTACCAATTGGTGACGGTGACACAAGCAAGTTGTTTTGCTAACCCAAAGGTTGGCTATCTCCAGTGGATTGACTCCACCAGCAGCAGCTCTGAGACAGAATTATGGGTACAATTTCAGTTTATCAATCCATTTGATGGTTGCTGTGAATTGGAACTTACTTGATGGCAATATAAATTGTCAGCTACTAATAAAAAAGCTAGTGATTCAGATCCAGTGGGTCTATTGGAGTAAACCCTAGTCTTCTGGGGTGTCATATAGCTTACAGCATAGGAAGCCCTAGGAGGCAGGAGGAACCTTGCTGACTCAGTGGTTAAGTGTTCAGCTGGTCCCCAAAGGTCACTGGTTAATACCTACTAATTTCAGGAAGGAAAATGTGAGAATCTACCCCTAAAAAAGAAATATAATGCAGCCTTGGAAACACTATGAAGGAACTCTACTTTGACTTGAAGATGATGGATGTGGCCCAATTTGACTTGATGGAGCACAACAATAATGTCATGACAGGAGTCCAGAACGAAGGCTGCACAGTAGAGTGAACTTGGGGGGAGGGATTGTATAACAATGAAAAAATTTTTCTTTTTATTTTCAGAGAGAAGAGCAAATTGGGGGGGGGAGGTGGCCTGGGAGAAAAGTGCAATAATGAATAAATGGAAACCCTAAATCTCTGTAAACTTTCACTAAAATTAATTTTTAAAAAAACTTTAAAAAGTAACAGTTGTTGTTTGCTTTCGAGTTGGGCATGACTCAAAGCAACCCTATGCAAAAAAGGCCTAAAGCCCCTCTACAACTAATGACACTTATCAAAGTTCACAGAGTTTTCACAGTCATGTTATTTAGGAAGTAGATGTCACTCCTGCTTACAAACCTGTCATAGTATGTTATTGTTATGCGCCATTGAGTCACCTGTGATGTATAGGAACCCTAAGTACAACAGGTCTGAACCCTTCCTTGTCCTGAGCCAGTCTCACTAACTCTGACCCAACAACCCCCATTGCCCAAATTACTGTCTCAATCCATCTCATCCAGGGTCTTCCTCTCCTGCGCTGTCCGTTTACCCTTCTGAGCATGATGTTCTCCTCCAAGGACCGATCTCTCCTGGCCATGTGCCCAAAGTAAGTGAGGCAGAGTTTCAAAATCCTAGCCTCCAAGGAGAAACTTGGTTTCACCCTCTTTAAGACAGACAATAACAGTAGTTCTTAAAATGGAGTTCAATAAAACATCTATTCTAATACATATATAGCTGTATCTTCTTTTAATTGTCAAATATGCTATGAAAAATTATGTAGAAATCTTTTTGTATGTTCACATGCCATCTACTCTAAACAAAAATTATTCTACTCCATTATTTATATCTATTTTCTTTTGGTTGCTGCAGAAGATCAAAGATTGCAGTCTTAAGTATTGATTGCATCTTAACTTCAAGATACATCAAGAAAACAAAAATCCTTGCCACCGGACAACATTTGAATGACTTCATTTTACTTGATCTACAATCAATACACTTTGCATTAGCCATCAGAAGATCAGGAGATATATTGCACTGGGAGAGTCTGCAGTCAGGGACCTCTCCAAATTATTGAGGATCAATGCTGGTAATTTAAGGACTAAAGTGTGTCTGATTCAGAACATAGTTTCTCTGATCACTTACTATGCTTCTGAGATCTGGACATTTAATATTAAGCTCATAGCATCCTTAAGTCTTGCAACTTGAGACTTGAATTTGTTCTTCAGTTCCTTCAGCTTAAGAAATGTCAAGAGAGTTTGACACTTTTGGTTCTCTGACTCCAACTCTTTGCACATTTAATTACAATAATTTGCTTTGTTTTCACAAGCTGACCTTTGAAATCTTATTTAGTGCCTTAGTTTCTTGATTCCTTTCTTTTGCTTTGGTTTCTTGGCACTCAAATACAATATTCAGAGTCTCTACTGACATCCATATTGGTCTTTTCTTCATCCTCTGTCTTTGCAATGACCTTTGCATTCTTCATGAATGATATTCTTGATTGCTTCCCAAAGTTCACCTGGTCTTTGTTCATTAATATTCAAGGGCTCAAAAATTTTCCAGAGGTAATTTTTAAATGCATGTGGGATAGATTTAAAGTCAAATTTTTGGTCTTGTAAATTTGCTTTTATTTAATTTTATCTTGAACTTGCATATAAGGAAAGGTCTCTTCCACTATCAGCACCTGGCCTAGTTTCCACAGCTGATATGGAGCTTTTCCAATGATTCTTTCCACAGATATAGTTGATCTGATTCCTGTGTAGAGCATCTAGTAAAGGCCATGTGGATAGTCACCATTTATATTTCTTATAAAAAGTTTTTACAATGAATAAACCATTTATTGTACAACATTCTATCACTCTATGTCCAGCCTCATTTTGGTCACCAAGTCCATGCTTTCTGACTAGTGACCCTTCTTCCCTGTTCCCAACTTTTGCATTCCAGTCACACATCATTATTATTAAAGCATCTTGGTTGCATGTTTGATTTACAACTGCAAAAGTTGGTAGAAATCATTTATTTCCTCCTCTTTGGCTCTAGTTGTTGGTTCATATACTTGAATGATAGCGTTTTAACTGGACTTCCTTGTATGCGTATGGATAATACTAGCCTGTCACTCACAACATTGTATTTCATGATATATCTAGAAATTATTATTTTTAAAAATATTTATTTATTTATTTTACAGAGGTTTTGGATTTCCATTCATTCATTGCAGCAATTTTCTCCCTTCCCACCCCTCCCCACCAGCTCGCTTCCCCCTCCGAAGAGAGAAAAAAGAAAAAAGAAAAAAAATTCCTTCATTAGTATACAATTCCCACGTCCCTTCTCCCCACCCCCACCCCGAGTACACTTCTCTATGCAACCTTAATTCTGGATTCCTGTGCTAACCATAATACTCAATCATATATCACTTCTATTCTGTTCTTTCCCTCATCTGTTTCAGTACAATATACATAATTTATCCAGTTTTTTAACTATGAAAGTGACCCTGTAATTCCTCACATTTTCATCTCCAGTGTAGTAGGTCATATGATTATCTGACTCAAAATGTCCCATGTCAATTAATCTCACTTTGCCAGTGCTTGTATGTCAATATTTATTCATTTCTTTATTAACAATGTCCAATTTTCCTACATATATTGCTGTCACATTCCACGTTCCAGTCATCAGTGTCTGCTTGCAAACATTCCTCCTCATTTGTTTTTACCAGAACAAGGGTTCAGCCTCAGGTGCCAAATACCTGTTCATCTACTCTTAAGTGTTTTGCTCTATTGTACAAGGAGTTTTCTAAGGCTTATAATTTCAGAAGTAAATGGTCAATCCTTTTCCCTAGTCTGTCTTAATATCAGCTTTATAACATTGACAGACTGATTCTTTTTTTATGACAAATAGTGAATTTATTAATTTGGAAAAGGCTTATATAGGTTTAGAAGCATGCCTGCAGAGGTTATCACATTATCCCTTATCTGTCCAAGATGTTGACTGTCAGGTCAAACATTCCCAGACCTCAACACAAAACAAAGATATCTTGCGGAAGGCCTTTTTATTGTTTTTCACTACACAAATACCCAATAGATTCAGTGTCAATGCCCCCTTTGGCGTGTATTTACAATAGATATTCAGTCAACTTTTGTGACATCTAAAAAAAATTCATTTATATTGGTTTGCATAGAAAATTTGTATATATTGCATTCATTCGCATGATGTTTCATATATGATCATTCCCATACATTATGTTTTATAAAATTAATCACCTTTATGCTATACCCATGATAAGTACATCTTTTCAGGTTCCCCACTGGCTCTTTCCTAATTCTTTCACCCTTCTCTTTCCCCATCAAACTCTGTGATTTATGATTCCCTCTCTTCTCCATCCTCAGCACTCTGGCTACCTCCTCTCCCTCCTTGGATTTTTATACACATCTTACTAGTTACTCTTCTCTTTTACTATAATGGCCTTATGCAGTATTTGTCCTTATGAAACTGCATTAGTTCACTCAGCATATGCTTTCCACTCTTCCCCATGTTATGAAGGTGTTGTGTTGTGTGTTTTTTTTCAATCATTGCAGCATTTTAAAGATTCATGTTTAAGGTGTTTTTGAGGAAAACAAATTATAAATGCTCAATTGTCCAGTAAATTTATCCTTTTTCTAGGGAATTTCCTTTGCACTTTTGTTAAAGATCAACTGACTATATTTTGTAGATATCTTTATAGATTTAATATTCAATTCAATTGATTTACATATCTGTTATTTTGCCAATACCACATCATCTTGATTATTATAGCCTTATAGCAAGTCTTGAAATTGGGCACTGTAAAGCCTAACATTATTCTTCTTCAATATTTTTTAAATTGTTATTTATGTGTATGCTTATTTAATTAATTTTAATGAAAGTTTACAGAGACTTAGGGCTTCCAGTCATTCATTGTTACACTTTTAACCAAACTGAAAAATGAACACAGGATATGAAGAGACACTTCACCAAACAAGACATTCAGATGGCAAACAAATACATAAATAAATGTTCAAAATCCCTAGCTCTAAGGGAGATGAAAATCAAAACAACAATGAGATATCATCTCACCCCAGTAAGAATAGCAAACTTTAACAGAATAACAAATATCAAATGCTGGCAAGGTTGTGGAGAAACTGAAACCCATATTCACTGTTGGTGGGAGTGTAAAATGGTGCAACCATTATGAAGGCTGTATGGCGCTTTCTCAAAAAGTTGCAAATAGAATAGCATTTGACCCAGCAATTTCACTACTGGGAATTTACCCTAAAGAAACCATAACAGCCATGGATATATGCACATCCATGTTTATTGTGACTTTGCTTGCTATAGCAAAGAGCTGGAAACAACCCACGTGAATATAAAAAAGCAAATGAATAGAGGCGTTCTGGTATATTCACACAGTGGAATACTATGAAGCATTGAAAAAACAAAGAACTCATAAAATATTATGCAAAATGGGTGACCCTGGAGGACATTATGCTGAGTGGAATATCTCAGTCACAAAAGGAAAAATATTGCATAGTGCCACTGTTGTAAAATGGGAGTTGAGGGAAGGCAGAGAAGGAGAGGAGGAATAGTGTATACTTCATTGAAAAAGATGAGGGAGAGGACTGTTTAAAAGGGATATATGATTGGGTATTGTTGTCATGACAGGAATCCAGAATGAAGGCTGCATAGTAGAGTGAACTGTGAGTAGGGATTGCATGGCAATGAAAGAGTTTTTCTTTTACTTTTCTTTTTCTTCAATATTGTGTTGCTAGTCTAGGTTTTTAGCTTTATAAAAAGTTTAGAATTAATTTGTCAGTGTCCAAAAAATATCTTTCTGAGATTTTATTTTGAAGATGTGGAATCTATAGATCAATGGAGAAAATGACACATTAAAATTAATGAGTGTCCATAAAGGAAAGGGGAAAGACCCAGTGTGAAAAACAATAGATGCGAACTTTGAAAGTAAACCAGTATAAAATTAAAAACATATCATATATCCCAGGGAAAAAAAATTAATGAGTTTCCAATAAATGGACACAGAATATCTTGCAATTCATTTAGGTCTTCTTGACTACTTCCCATGAAATAGTAAAGAGAAAGCAAAATAAAAATAGCAATCCAAGTCTTGTAAGCCTAATGTATGAGAGAAAAAATTATACTAAAATAAGAATCTGATTAAAGTATTGCAAACTGATGGTCTTTTTTGAGAGGGAGATGAAACAGTAAAGACACACACATTGTTACTTTAAAAAATAAGCAACTATGCTAATGAAAGCGTAGAATGTTTATATACTGAAGATAAACAGCTTCCTCAGAAGCATAACTAAAATATAATAGCTCCTAGGAATACTATCTTCAGAAATGTGAAGAGAAACTTCAGTTAAATACTCTTATTTTACAGCTGAAACAAATGTAGGATGAAAGAGCTTAAGAATTCTGAAGGATTTTCCCATGGAATGTAAGAAATAATAGTGAATTAGATTATTTCAACTAACTTTCAGAAAATTCATACTCATTGAGTTGAGCAGGTTCATACTAGATTTAAAAAGAAATAAGTGCTTAAAAATGGAAAAGTTTTATTTTATATCTTGATACTATAAAATGATCACAAATCAACAAGAAAATAGCAACTTAAAATGTAAATAAATGTTTCTCACCAGAAGTAAACTATAAATATATCTTAGATACTTGCCATGGAGAGCAAACGCAAACATTGATTTAATTCCCTTGATAGAAAAGACTGCAAAGGGATTCCAAAAAGTGGCAAATGAGGAGCCTGATGGAATAGCATGTTAAGCTGGGAAATCGAAGGGTTATTTTTTTGGGCCAAAAATAAAATAGAAATAAACCTGCCACTATTATTAAACAAATTGATATGTTTCAACTGACAGATGCAGCCCTGGATGTGTTTACCGGTTTATGTCAGGAAATTTGGAGGACAGCTGTCTGGCCTACTGACTAGAAGAGATTCATATTCCCATTTCCAAGAAGAGTGATCTGAGAGAATGTGAATTTTTTTTAACATAATCATTAATACTACATGCAAGCAGAATATTACTGATGATCAGTCATCTAAAAGTGGCTAGTAAAGTACATAGAGAATTGCCAGAAGTTCAAGCTGGGTTGAGAAGAAGTGGTAACACCAAGGCTATCATTGCTGATGTCAGACGGATCCTGACTCAGAAGAGAGAATACCACAGAAATGTCTATTTGTGTTTTATTGACTATACAAAGACATTTTACTGAGTGGATCATAACAAATTATGGCTAACATTGAGAAGAATGGGAGTCACAGAACACTTAATTGTGCTCATAAGAAGAAACCTATACCTAGACCAAGAAGTTGTTTTGTGAACAACACACAAAGCAAGGGAACCCTCCATGGTTTAAAATTGAGAAAGTTGTGCATGAGGGCTGTATCCTTTCACCATACCTATTCAAACTGTATTCTGAGAAAATCATTAGAAAAGCTGGACTCTATAAAGAAGAATGTGGCACCAGGAGCAGAGAATTCCTTATCAACAACCCATGTTATACAGATGGCACAACCTTGCTTGCTGAAAGTAAGGAGAACTTAAAGTGCTTGCTACAGAAGATCAAAGACTACAGTCTTCAATGTGGACTTTAGTTCAATGCCAACAGAACAAAAATCCTCACCACTAGATTCATCTGTACCATTATTATAGATGGAGAAAAGATTGAATTTGTAAACTATTTCATCTTAGTTGGCTCCACAATCAACACCTTGGTACCTACAATCAGGAGATCATTAAATGTATTGCAGTTGAAAATCCTTAACTTATTGAGCAACTGTATAAGTTTGAAAACTGTAAGGTACACTTGATTCATGCCATCGTCTTTTCAGCCACTTATAATGCAGCTGAGAGCTGGGGAAAAAAAATAAATAAGGACGATAGAAGAATAATTGAAGCCTTTGACTATTAGAGAAGAGTACGGAATACCCCAAGAAAGTGCAGCCAGAATATTCCTTGGAGACAAGAATAATGAAGCATCATCTCACATACTTTGTGCATTCTGCTAGGAGATGCTAATCCTTGGAGAGGAACATTGTACTTGGAAATGGGGAGTGCTGGCAAAGGAGGGGAAGATTCTCAACCAGATAACCGACACAGTGACTGCAGTAAAGGGCTAAAACATGTCAGGTATAGTAAAGGTGGTAAGGGACAGGACAGGGTTCAGATCTGTTGTTCATAGTTTAGGTAAAAGTAGTGCTTGACTCAAAGGCATCCTAACAACAACAACATCCTTATCCCAGAGTGATTACAAGAAGCCTCAGTGTTAGTTCAATCTCAAGAGAAAATCCCTGACAGATTATGACCAAGGTCAAGCCTAGACAATTGAAAGGTGTCAACGCAGTCTAAGAGTTCCTACTCCTATAGGTTCAACAAGCTGCAAGTTCTTATGTTGAAACACATTTTTTATACCTTAAATTCTGCTTACAATTTATGCTTCAAAGACAGTGAGAAACAAGCAATGATGAAAAAAATGTCAGCATGTCCCATAAACCTAACATTGCAGAAATAAAACTGGTTTCAAAAGAAAACATGTGCAGTTAGATAACAGCTCTCATTGGTTTTGTTGAGGGAAGATAGTGACTGAGTGAGCACATTACAAGGGTCCTGGGGTGATAGGTCACGCACTGTTTCTTGTTTTGGATGCTGATTGTGTTGGTATGATAAATTTGTGTGTTGTAAAATTTTATCGAGATGCATCTTTATGAAATGTGCACTCATATCAGTCAGGTTTCTTCTACAATATATAGATAGAATAGCAGAGAGACTGACAGCTATGTTGATGGAAAGTATGCATAAAAGTGTACATGTGAGTGAATGCTTATGTGCATGGGTGCTAACTGAAAGATCAACAGCGTGAACCCACCAGTGATTCAATGAGAGAAAAGACCTAATGATCTGCTCCTTTAGATTATAGCCTACTTAAGCCTAGAAGGGAGTTCTCTCTACTCTGTCATAGAGGGTTGCTAGATTTAATAAAAATTAAAAAAAAAGGATTGGCTATCATCACTGCTAAAGGTTGGATAGATAATGAACACTGTATTGGAACAGATGAGGGAGAAAACTGCTTAAAATGAATATATGATTAGGCATTATATGTAAGACAATCTAGAGTAAGAGGTACATTTCAAAGAGAACTGGGGGGGAGAGGGGAAGGAGGGATGGAGAGGATATTTTGCAACAGTGAATATATATTAAAAAAGTGAACTGACGGAGGTGGAAGGACATGGGAGGGAGAAAAATGTGCAACAATGAAAGAATGAAAATCCAAATTTTTTGTAAACTTTTGTTAAAATCATAATTAAAATAGTTTTTTTAAATTAATAGTTAATTCAGCAGAACAGAAGATTCAAGTCAGCGCTTCTCAAACCTTAAACCCATTCTTTTTGCATTGTGTTAGCACATTTTCATCATGCTTCTCTATTATGTATAGAGCGTCCTGACTAAACACTTCATTCTAATAACAGTGATTCCTGGCATCTCAGTGACCTAATTCTTAGTGTCATAGACAGCCACCAACTAAAGAATGTCATGTATAAATCAAAGAGCACATGCTAGGTTACTCATCAACATTACTGAGCTCAGAAAGTGGTGAGGACACCACAAAAATCACACACTTTAATGAGTCATTATGAAATAATATTTCATAATAATGTGATGTGTTTATTTGGTTAACTAATGACTTTAAATAAAATTATTTTTTTCTTTTTTTATTTTCAGGAGAGATTGGTCTTTGGAGAATGACATCATGCTCAGAAGGGTGGACGGACAGAGCAGAAGAGGGAGACCCAGGATGAGATGGATTGATACAGTAACTGAGGCAATGGGGATTGGTGTGTCAGAGTTTGTGAGACTGGCTCAGGACGGGGAAGGGTTCAGGGCTGCTGTACATAGGGTTGCTACACATTGTAGATGACTCAGTGGCACATAGAAAGGATAACATACTATGACAGATTTGGAAGCAGGAGTGGCATCCACTTCCTAAATAACATGCCTCCAGAAATCCTATGAACTTTGATAAATATCGATAGTTGTAGAGGGGCCTCAAGGCTTTTATTCATAGGGTCATGATGAGTCGTGCTCAGCTTGAAGGCAATCAACAACAATTAGTTTATTTACAAAATCTGAATATAGAGTTTTCAAGAATAAATTCTTTCCATTTCCCTCACACCTCCCACTCATCGAATTTTACAATCCCATGATTAATCCCCCCTCCCCCTGCACATCCTCATCCCTCTGCTTCCAATCTCTCCTATTCCTCTTGGATCCTTATACTCATCCTACAATAATGGTTTTATACCATCTCTATACTTGTGGAACTGATTTAGTTCACTTGGCATAATGCTCTCCAGTCCCTACCAAGTAGCTTATAATTTAAAAACGAGGTATCATCTCACTCCAGCAACAGTGGTAATGTTTAACGGGGCAACACGTAATACATGTTGGAGAGGATGTGGCGAGAAAGGAACTCTTTACATTGTTGATGGGATTGTAAAATGGTACAACCATTCTGGAAGGCAGTTTGTCACTTTCTCAAAAAGATGAACATAGAAATTCCATACGACTCAGCCATTGCACTACTTGGAACACACCCTGAGAAAATGAGAACTGAGGCACAAATGGAGATTTGTAAATCAATGTTCATAGCAGCACTATTCATCATCATAAAATTGATTTTTTTAATAGCATCACATTGTTGTGGTGGTGGTGGTTATGTGCCATCAAGTTACCTGCGTCTCATAGCAAAGCAACCCTATGTACAACAGCCCTAAACCCTGCTCTGTCCTGTGCCAATCTCACTGTCTCTGACATCCAACCCCAATTACCCCAATCAATGAATCAATCCACCTCATAGAAGGTCTTCCCCTCCTGCACTGTCCCTCCACGCTCCCATGCATGACAAGTCCTCTCCAAGGACCGGTCCCTCCTTGAACATGTCCAAAGTATGTCGGATGAAGCCTCAAAATCCTTGTCTCCTGGTTTAACCCTCTCCGGGATGAATCTGTTTGTTTTCTTAGCAGTCCATGGTACACTCAATACTCTTCTCCAGCACCACAGCTCAAAGGCATCAATTCTCCTTCTATCCTTCCTAGTCATTGTCCAACTCTCTGACACATAACAAGTGATTGCTATAATTTAATATTTTTAAATATATAGAGAATAATTTTTAACTTGGGTGATACATTTTATGCAATGTAAAAAGGTCATTCATGAAAAAAAATCTTTTCAAATTATGTAAAAATATACTAATTATAAAGTATATACAATAATAATAACATGTTCAATGTAGTATTAATCAGTTAAAGGATTACACATCACAGGTTAAAATTTCAGTTTTGAATGACTTTAAAATAGTCACTTTTTCAAAACAGATTCCCCAAAATACTATAAGCCTATATAAGAGTATAACATTATTTTCTCTTTTTATTTACATTGAAATACTTTATTTTGTATATAATCACAAAGTAATATTATTAAAATTCTATTTTGTTTATTTAAAAAACAATGAACAATCCTCCAGAGAACAGCAATAAGACTTTATCCCATATTTAAATGTTGGTATTTTTGCTCTATGCTTTTATGCTCTATGCGTTTCTTCTCAAGTTAAAAACGAGGATGCAGAATGAATAATTATTTCAAAACAGTCAGATTATAGGCAGGAATTTTGCTTTTTCTTGACATTAATGAAAATGTATTTTCCTCTTTTACCATTAGGCTTCACATGAAACATTGCCCTGCCAATCTTTCATAATAGAAAATATCTACACTGTTGAAAATGCCTCATCTTGTTACCCAAAGGTAAATAACTTTTCAAAGCAACAATAGCCTTAGTTATTCAACAGATAACTCATATTTAGAAAGCATGACATGGTATTTGTATTAAACTGGAAAACAAAACTTCAGACATTTAGTTTGAGACTACTCACCACTCCTGGCTTACAGTTGTAATAGCAATGCTTGGCAGAGTGGTCAAAGGAAGTGTAGTGGGCCTGGAAATGCCATCTCCTTCGGGAGTCCTTGCTCTGTCAATCTGTCTTTGGGAGAGTGGTGGTAATTGCAAGTTTCCTGAGCAACATCTTCTACCTCTCCAGAGGTCAATCCCAAGTGTGTTACTGGAAGAACTGTAGGATTTACTCAAGCTACATTCAAGATAGTCCTTTCCATTCTGGAGGAACCACGGGGAGGTGGGGGGAGAGAAAAAGAGGAGAAAGAAAATGAAACTCAAATGCTTAAAATGACATGTTTTGAGGTAAAATAAGAAACTAAATGACTATGCTATCATTCTCAAGGTCCTAATTCATAATATCACAAACAAAATCTAACATTGCTGTCAAAAGCTTAAAAGGAACAACAACAACAACAAAAGAATGGTGATATGGGATAAAGTGTCAACTCTTTATTAGTTGCATATTCTTGGAAATCATTATGCATGTTGTTGTTATGTACTGGCAACTCAAAACAGAATCAGCTGACCTGCCAGTGGGTTTTCAGAGGCAATAAATTGCATGGGAAGAGATGGAGCATCTTTCTCCCATGGGGCAGGTGGTAGATTCAAGCAATATACCTTTGAGTTGACAGCACACCACCTTACCACTAAGCATCAAAAAATCCCGTAGGGGATTGAAGGTTTGAGTAGTTTGTGGTATTTTAAAAAATACTGGTTTATTTACAAAATTCAAATCATTGTCTTTGAGTACAAATTCTTCCAATTTCCCTCACCCCTCCATCCATCAAATTGTACAACACAGTGACTAATCCCCCCACTCTTTCCCTATACATCCTCATTCCTCTGCTTCCACCCTCCCCCACCCCCTTGGATCTTTAAACTCATTTTATAATAATGGTTTTATGCAATATTTGTCCTTGTGGTTTGTGTTATCTTTTTGAGCTGTGATGCTGGAGAAGAGTACTGAATATACCATGGACTGCTAGGAGAACAAACAGGTTTGTCCTGGAGAAGGTGAAGCCCGAATGCTCCTTGGAGTCAAGAATTCTGAAGCTTCATCTGACATACATTGGGAATGTTGCAAGAAGGGACTGGTCCTTGGAGAGGGACATCATGTTTGGGAGAGTGGAGGGACGGTGCAGGAGAGTAAGACTCTCGATGAGATGGATCGATTTTGTGACTGGAGTGCTGGGAATAAGTGCATTTGGGATGCGTTTAGAGCTTTTGTCCATAGGGTCACTATGAGCTGCAAGCGACTCGATGGCACATAACAAAAACAACATACTTTCTTGCTTGTTTTTCTTTCTCATTAAGAATTAGTAAAAGGAAATTAATAAAAATATTTTTAAAGCTTATGCTATCATACTACAACACGAGGATAAGTTATAATTGCTAAAACACAAGGAACTTTAAATTGTGGGTTTTAATCTAAAAATACTGTATAAGGAAAGCTAAATGAAAATAATTATGGATAACTACCTGCTCTCTAAAAGGTCTTCTCAGTCTTACTTTGTTTCGGGTTTGTCTAATTAAATGAGAATTCAGAAAAAAGTACTGTTTACTTCATCAGATCCTTCACATCCATGTTCAAGAACATACCCTAATATGGACATGAATAAAATAATCTGTGAGAAAATAAAGGCTTTGTTCTAGAATGCATGATAAGAGTTATTCATCTTCTCCATACTTCTTTGTGACTATGATTCTTGGAACTATTTGGAGCAGAAGTCCTAAAAGATCTTCTGCTTGGTATATCATTCAGACCAGCTCAAATATATGAAAATACTGTGGCATTACAAATGACCACTGATAGCAACTCAGAATTGAGAAGGTATACTTTTCAGTCTCCACTCTTATTATAACAGAATAATGGAAGTCTTCAATCAGGTGGACAGTTCTTTAGTCCTACAAAAAAAGCAACACATTTCCCCTACTAGTTCTTTGAAAATACTTCGGAGGACATGGATTAGATAGTCTAAACCTGATACTCCAACTTACATGTATCCTAGTTCACAGAAAAGGAATTAACTCAACGTTAAGGGTGTTAACTACTATTTATTGTGTACATATAATTTTATGTTGCACTACTTACAAAAGAAACAATACAATAAAGAAAAGTCTATTACCAGTTTTCATAGAATTTATATCCAAGTTATTGTTAATTATCTGATCAACAAAAAACCACATCACAATCCATAATTTGAATATAGAAATATAGAATTAAAAATGACTGATATTTTCCAGGAAAATTGTGGTGCTTTCTTATAAATCGGATAGCATCATTTTACTTTTATTTTGTTTAATAAATTTGGAATACTTGTTTATGTGAAATTCAGAAAACAAAAATGCAGTTAACAACAAGTCTAGAACATTTCATCATTTTATGTACTTATTTTATTTTATTTTTTTAATAATTTTAATGAACATTTACAGAGAATTTGGGTTTCCATTCATTCATTGCTGTACTTCTCTACATTTTATATACTTTGACTTATGCAGTGTTTTACTGTTAATAAACTAGTAAATCAAATCCACTGTAGACTTAGTACTCCTTGTGTGCGCTCTCTGTATGTGTGTGTGTGTGTGTGTGTGTGCATTTGTGTAATAAGAGTTAATGGAGGGATTAGTTCATATGTGTTTTTTCTTTCAATGGATTTGAAAACTAGTTCAGGAGGGAAAATAAATGTCTTTTGCATATATTTCAGAGTAAGATAAAACTAGCAGGTTGTTGTTGTTGTTGTTAGGTGCCATCAAGTTGAATACAACTCATAGTGACCCTATGAGGACCCTGCCCTATCCTGTGCCAGTCTCCCAATCTCTGACACACTCGAGCCCATCGCTGAAGTCCTTGTTTCAATCCTTCTCACTTGATGTATTCTCCTTTACCCTCCATCTTTTTAAGCTTGGTGTCTTTTTCCAAAGAATAGCCTCTCCTACCTATGAGTCCAAGGTATGAAAGATGAAGTTACACAACTTTGCCTCCACAGAGCATCTGGCTGTACCTTCTAAAAAACATGTCTGTCTGTTCTTTTGGCAGTCCATAGGATATTCAGTACTTCTCTCCAGCATCACAATTCAAAGGCATCAATTCTTCTTCTGTCACTTTTATTCATTGTCCAATTTTCAGATGTATAGGAAGTAATTGAAAAGACCATGGCTTGAATTAGGCACATCACAGTCTTTAAACTGACATTGTTCCTTAGCTCTTTTAGAAGTTCCTTATGATAAATTTTCCCTAATTCAGTAAATCTTTTGATTTCTTGACTGCTAGTACCAAAGCTGCTGATTGTAGATCCAAGCATTGTTAACAACTTAAACATTTTATCCATTTATATGATGCTGATTATTGGCCTGGGGATATGTAGTTTTACTTTATTGTTGTTAAGATGTAATAAAATTCAAAGCTATAGACTGTGATCTGCAGCAAATGTTTCAAGTCCTTGGTTTCAGGAAGCAAGTTGGTGTCATCAGCATTCTACAAGTTTTTGTTGAGCCTTCCCCTGATCACATTATCATTATAATGCTCAGCTTCTCTAATGATTTACTGAACATACAAAATAAATAAGTATGGAGAAATAATACACCCTTTTCTTGATTTTAAACTATGCTCCATTGAGATAATAGCTTCCTGGTGTAGGTATAGGTTTCACATAAACACAATTGAGTGTTCTGTGATTCTCATTCTTCTCAATGTTAGTCATATTTTTATGTGATCCACACAATGTCTTTACATAGGTTTTTTTTTTAAAAAAAACAATCAATAAGTATACTTATGGTATACTCTGCTTTCTGTCTCATTACTGGGTCAGTAATGAGACCCAGCTTGAATTTCTGGAAGTTCTCTATAAATGTACTGCTTTAGCCAATTTTGTGTAATCTATAATGAGATTTTACCAGTATCTAATATTTTGTTGTTGTTATGTGCTGTCAAGTCAACTCTGACTCATAGCGACCCTATGTACAACAACCCTGAATCCTGCTCTATCCTGAGCCAATTTCATTTTTTCTAACACACCTACCCTCATTACCCCAGTCACTTTATCAATTCATCTCATTGAGGGTATTGCTCTCCTGCACAGTCCCTCCACACTCCCAAGCATGACGTCCCTCTCCAAGAACTGGTTTCTCTTCGCAACATGTCCAAAATATGTCAGACAAAGAATCCTTGCCTTTAAGGAGCAGCATGACTTCACCCTCTCTAGGACAAACGTGTTCATTTTCTTAGCAGTTAATAGTATATTCAATACTCTTCTCCAACACTATATCTCAAGGGCATCAATTCTCCTTCTATCATCACTACTCATTGCGCACCTCTCTGTTGCATAGCAAATGACTGCAAAGACCATGACCAGATCAGACTATGATCAAAGACCATGATCAGATCAAAGACCATGATTAGATGCACCTTAGTCTCCAGACTGACACCGTTGCTCTTCAGTACTTTAGAGATATCTCTAATTGCAAACTTTCCCATCACAATATGTCTTTTAATTTCCTGGCTACTGGTACCAAAAGTATTGACTGTGGAGCCAACCAAACTAAAACTGCGAACAATCACAATCTCTTCACCATCCACCATGATGCTGCCAATTGGCCCAGTGTTGAGAATATTAGTTTTCTTGATATTGAGCCTCAATCCATACTGAAAAGTGCAGTCCTTGACCCAACTGGCAATAATTAAGGATGCTGTGGGCGGAATTCTGAATGGAAGTATCAAAAGAAGATGGGAGGAGTATACAGAGTAACTATACCAAAAATAATTGGCTGATGTAGAAGAATGTCATGAAATTACATATAGTCAAGTGGCTCTGGTGGTGAAGGAGGAAGTTCTAGCTGTTCTGAGTGAATTTGGAAAAAAGAAAACAAACTACAAAGCCTCAGATATTGATGACACAACAATTGATGTATTTCAACAAACAGATGTCACACTAGACAAGACTACCTTCTGGTCCTTTATAGGTTTCGCATTAGCATAATCAAGTATTCTGGGATTCTCATTCTTCTCAAATTCAGTCACAGTTTGTTGTGATCCATACAGTCAAACGCCTATGCATAATCAATGAAACAAAGATAGGCATTCTTCTAGTACTCCCTGCTCTCAGCCAAGATCCATCTAACATTAGCCAAAATATCTAGAGTACCACGATCCTGTCTAAACCCAGCCTGCACTTATCTGGCAGTTTTCTGCTGATGTGCTGTTCTAGTTGTTTTTGGATAATCTTCAGCAGAAATCTTGGTTGCATGTGATAGTAATGATATTGTATGATAATTTTCACACTCTGTGAGATCACCTTTCTTTGGAATGGAAACAAATATAGATCTCTTCCACTCAGTTGGCCAAGTGGTTTTTCTCCAGATTTCTTGGCACAACTTGGTTAGCACATCTTGGGCAGCATTTGTTAGATGAAATATGTCAATTGGTATACCATCAATTCTTGAGGCTCTAAGTCAGTTCTTTTAAAGTAGTCTGAACTTCGTTCTTCACCCACAGGTTCTTGCTCGTATGTTGTTTCATTAAATTCTTCTGTGCATACCAATTTCTTTTGTTATAATGCCTCTGTATATTCTTTCCATTTTCTTTTAATACTTGCAGGATCACTTAATATTGTGCCCAAAGCATCCTTAAGTACTGCAACTCAAGGATTGAATTTCTTCTTCAGTTCCTTGATCTTAAGGAATGCTGAGACAGTTTGGCCCCTTTGATTTTCTGACTCCAGCTCTTTGTACATTTCATTATACACATGGCTATATGTGTACAATGGTGACATGAATAATGTAATTAATCTAAATGATACATGTGGAAATAGTTGGGTGAGAAAAAGCAAAGGGCTGATTTTAAACCTGAGAAATAAAGCCTTCACTAAATACTTTAAATCCTGTAGAAGTAACACTGTGTCAAAGAAAAAAATTCTAATATTTTCCATTAAAGCTTCAATTACCAATCTTTCTAATGAAGTTAATAAGTATCTTAGTATTCTATATTTTAAAAAATGTAAATATTACAAACTAGGTTTACAAATAGTAAATAAACTAAGTTAGTACTTATTTGATAGTGTTTGAAAAATAACAAAGTGCACACAGATCCTAAAAAAACAACCCTTCAGCTGATTTACCAATGAGTTTGAAATTGTAGATTTAAAGTAAGCCTTTTAGTTAGAGATTTGTTTTAGAAGATCCCAGCTAATATTAAACGTATACACACACACACACACACAAAGACTTTTTAAGAAATTATGTTAAATAATAAAACATTTAAAATTTTTGCACATTCATCAAAGCTATGCAGTTATTAATAATAATTTCAAGTTCACTAATTCATACCCAACATGAGTATATTTATCTCCCCAAATTATTATCAAGTTTAGAGACAAATTTTATCCAGCTGATCTTCAATTATTTGCCATAAATAGATGATCTAGGGCTGATTTTCTTAGCATGATTCTGGCTGGCTCGCAATGACTTAACAGTTTAAAGATATTTGGGCAAGGAACTTAAATTGTATGTTACCTCTGAAAATCACGGCTTTTAAAATGCATCATGCTGCCCTTAATACACCTTATATATTAACAGACTCAAAGGGAACAACTTGGTTTAGAATTATTCTTATGTTCTTGGATAAACATTTGCTTAAAAATTAATAGTTTCCAATGCAATTCTAAAGAGTTATCACACAGTAAACCAGAACATCCACTCCCTTTCATCATGGTGATTCTGATTCATAGCAACTCTCTAACAGATTTCCAAAGCTATAACTCTTCACGAGAGAAAACTGTCCATTTGTCTCAGATGAGAACAGCTGACTATATTCTGTTAACAGTCCAACATGGTACCCACTTTACCACTAGGGCATCTTCACAAAGACATTTCAGCAATAAGAGAAAAAGAAAAAATAAATAAAATTCATTGCCAACAAGTGGAATCAACTCATACCTGACCCTCCATTGAATTCCCTAGGATTTAAATAGCATGGGAAGAAATTGTCCATCTTTCTACCACATAATTGCTTGTGGATTTGAATCGCCAGATAGGGCATGGCCTTTGGGTTGACACTGCCACTCCCTATAGACTCGGCCACCAGACTTCCTCACAAAGAAAAGTGAGAAATCTTGCACTTAAGAAAAGTCTATGAGAAGAAGAGGCTTGATATCTTGGTTCTAGCCTCTATGAAAATCAGTCAAATTTAAACAAATATGCAAACACAAACCGTCTCATTGCAAACAAGTAGGAACCAACTCAAAGACGACCTTCCTGAGAGGTTGCACAGCTGTACATCACATGAGAAGAGATTATCCACACCAGGCTCATGTGGAGCAGCTGGTGGATGGATTCAAAGGGTCTGAGGGCCTCAGACTTTTGAGTTAGCAGCTAACTCCCACCATACTAGACCACTAAAATCATATTGATGCCTAAGTAGTAGAAGTCTTGTTAATGTTTGGTTTCTCTTTCGTTTAGTGGTCATTTGTGAAGATTGTGCTGTTTTCCAATTTTCCCAGTTTCAACTCATACTAAGGATATGAGGATAAAAGGCATACTTGAAGACTTCAGTGTGCTTGGTTTACATTTAGCTTGGATCACAGACCAAAGTTTTGCAAGCCTTGTGAAATGTGAACTGAAATTATAAGGATTACATAACATTTAGACATCTTATCAAAGATAAATGCCAGGATTCTCTAATAGAAAAATTAAAAAAAATCCTTTGTCTTGGAAAGATGTGATTTTGTTACAGACAACGATAATAAACAATAAGAATAGGTTTTTTGGAACAAATTCTTATTGTTCTTCTCTTTCACTGATGTCTTTCATTAATTTGAAGCAATTTCCCAACTTCTGTGATTAGAAATGTGTACCTGTGAGTTATTTTCCTTTGGTTACAACAACACATCTTTTATTTTTTTTTTAATGGATTGATTCAGTGACTGGGGCAATCAGGATGAGCGTGTCGGAGGCAATGAGATTGGCACAGGACAGAGCAGAGCTTAGAGCTGTTGTACATAGGGTCGCTATGAATCACAAGCGACTCGACGGCACAATAACAACAACAAAAACAACGAGTCTTCTGGTTTTTATGTGCCATTGAGTCAAAACCAACTCATAGCTGACATTCCAGTGGGTTTTCAGAGGCAGAAGTAAATTGCATGGGAGGACACTGCCCCTCTTTCTCTTGTGGAGCAGATGGTGAATTCAAGTGGTGTGCCTTTCTCTTGGCAACATAGCTACTTACCACTGGGCCATCTAGTTTGTTTCATTCTTTCCCATTCACCTCTTGTTTGTTTTTGTTAATTTCTGCCCTGATTTACAATTATCTATCTTCTAAATTATTTTTTTAGATAGACTATTCCTTTATCTGTACTTAACTGATTGGGTTCAGCACTTGAATAATAAATGAATTTACCTCTTCTCTCAATAGCTGGAACTTAATTTCAGCATATAAGGTGTTGTTGTTGTTGTTGTTATGTGCTGTCGAGTCGCTTGTGACTCATAGTGACCCTATGTAAAACAGCCCTAAGCCCTGCTCTATCCTGTACCAATAGCACTGCCTCTGACACACCCATCCCAATTACCCCAGTCACTGAATCAATCCACCTCATAGAGGGTCTTCCCCTCCTGCACTGTCCCTCCACCCTCCCAAGCATGATGTCCCTCTCCAAGGACCTGCCCCTCCTTACAACATGTCCAAAGTATGTTAGACAAAGCCCCAGAATCCTTGCCTCCAAGGAGTAGCCTAGTTTAACCCTCTCCAGGACGAATCTGTTTGTTTTCTTGGCAGTCCATGGTACATTCAATACTCTTCTCCAGCACCACAGCTCAAAGGCATCAATTCTCCTTCTATCTTCCCTAGTTATTGTCCAACTCTCTGATGCATAACAAGTGATTGCAAAGACCATGGCCTGTATCAGATGCACCTTAGTCACCGGAGACACACAGTTGCTCTTGAGCACTTTAGAGAGGTCCCTAACAGCAGCCTTTCCCATCGCAATATGTTTTTTGATTTCGTGGCTGCTGATGCCAGGAGTGTTGACTGTCGAGCCAAGCAAACTAAAGCTGTAAACAATCTCAATCTCTTCACCATCCATCCTGATGCTGCCAATTGGTCCAGTGGTGAGAATCTTTGTCTTCTTGACATTGAGCCTCAGGCCATACTGAAGGTTGCAGTACTTGACCCTCTACAGCAAGTGCATGAGGTCTTCCTCAGTTTCAGCAAGCAGGGTTGTGTCATCTGCATAATACAGATTGTTAATAGATCTTCCACCAATCCTGACACCGCACTTCTCCTCATGGACCCCCAGATGAAAACTTGTTGTTTGCCAATGAGTCAGAACTGACCCATAGTTGACCTTCCAGAAGGTTTTCAGAGGTATTAAATTGTGTGGAAGGAGATCTCCCATCCTCCTCCAGAGCATCTGGTGGATTTGAAATACATGCCTTTGGGATTATAGCACAAATTCTTACCACTAGGCCACCACTTGTTATTCATCATTCCATGCTTCTTAGAAGACTTTGAAATCCGTTGTTGTAAAGATTCAACAACTTAACTCCTCTCTTTGTTGGAAAAAATGCATAAATGACTTTCCAATGGATATTCAGAGGTTAAAAAGCACAGGAGGAAACTATTCAACTTTCTTCTGTGAAGCTACTAGTGAATTTGAACACCCAAAGAGATACCGCCCTTGGAACAGCAGTGTAATTTCTGATAGATTATGTCACCAGACCTCCCTCTTTGTAGAGATGCTTTTTGTTTACCATCGAGTCAGAACTGAACTCATAGCTGACTCTCCAGTGGGTTTTCAGAGGCAGTAAAGCAAATGTGAAGAGACTGCCCTTCCTTCTCCCGCAGATTCCTGTGAAACCCTATGGAGATCTCCTCTGTCATGAGAAATTCTTAAGTAGAAATTCACTTGATGGCACCTAAATACAACAATAACATTGTGATTTTTGTGTAGCACAAGTATAATTAAGGAAGAATACTGGTTTATTCATGCACACATTTTCACAAAATAAGTGTCTATCTACAGTGAAGACTTTTGAACAAACTATTCTCTTTAAGAAAAATGTACATTTCCAGAACTTTGTAAGATTCACTTCTTTGCTACATCCCTCACTACATTTATAATTAATCAATAAGAATTGGGAAACAAAAAGGCAAGAACTAGTCTGGCATTTCTCAAGCTGAAAGAACTGAAAAAATCAAATCTGGAGTTGCAATACTTAGAGATGCTAAGGGCAAAATCTTGTATGCTCCAGGAATCATGAAATGAAGATGGGGGCTGGGGCGGGGGATTGTATAACAATGAAAGAATTTTTCTTTTGCTTTTCAAAGAGAAGAGCAAATTGAGGGGAAGGGGTGGGCAGGTAGAAAAGTGCAACAATGAATGAATGGAAATCCAAAGTCTCTGTAAACTTCCATTAAAATTAATAATAAAAAGAATGGGGGGGGGAGGAAATTGAAGGAATACATAGAATGACTCTACCAAAAAGAATTGGCTGATACAGAAATAGTTCAGGAAATACTATATGATCAAGAGCATCCTGTTTTGATGTTGTAAGCTATAACAACGTGTCTTCAAATACAGACAGGGTGAGCAATTGTGAACAAATTCCAGCAGGGCTTCCAGACTCAATCTGGGAGAAAGAACCTGGTAATCTTCCTCTCATAAACTGACAGGTGAAAATCTAGTTAATAACAGCAAAATGTTGCCTGATACAGCACAAGAAGATATCTCCTCAGGGTGAAAGGCACTAAAAAAAATAACTGAAGAAGTAGCTTCTTCCCAAAGTAAAAATGATCTTAAGGATGTTAGCAGAATACAACCTACAGAACAATATTTGCTGATTTGATTGACTCCAAACAAGATGAAACAACTACAAACATCTATTAACAACTTGAATGTGGAATGTACAATGTAGGAATCTAGGATGGTGTAGATAAAATGCTTCCTGGATTACATCTCAAGACTAACACCACAAAAGTCCCAACTGTGCTGGTGAACAACATTATGATAGATGGGAAAAGGATTGAAATTGTCAAAGATTTCATGTTTATGGAATAAGCAAATAACACCCTTGGCATCAGCAGTCAGGAGGTGAGGAGATGTATTGCTTTAGGTAAGTGTACTGTCAGGGACCTCTCTAAAATGCTGAAGAGCAATGATGTCAGTTTGAAGACCAAGGTGTGTCTGATTCAAGGCATGGTCTTCTCAATCACCTGCTATGCATAAAAGAGATGGACAATGAATAAAGATGACAGAAGAAGAATTGATGTCTTTGAACTGTGGTGTTGGATAAGAGTACTGAATATCTCATGGACTGTCAAAAGAACAAACAAGTATGTCACAGAAAAGATGCAGCCAGGGTACTTCTTAGAGACAAGAATGGCAAAGCTTCATCTCTCATGCTTTGGACATGTTACTAGGAGAGGCTATTCTTTGGAAAGGGAATATCATGCTTAGCAAGTTTGAGGGTCAGCAAAAGAGACGATGACAGTAATGAAATGGATTGACACAGTGACTACAGCAATGGGCTCAACTGTATCAGAAATTGTGAGGATGGTGCAGGATAGGACGCAATTCAAATCTGTTGTTCTTAGGGTTTCTATGAGTCATATTTGACTGCATGGCACATAACAACAATTAATTGCAAAGATGAAGTTATCAAAAAATTTTACCAATTTCTGCAGTTGGTTGAAATTGATCAAGATGCATTTAAAATGTGTCAATAATTGCTAGTAATTGGAATTCAAAAGTTGGAAGCAAAGAAGATGGCTCAGTATTTAGAAAATAAGGCTATGGTGATAGACAAGATGCCAGAAACTGTCTGATAGAATTTTATAATATCAGTGACTTATTCTATAGAAATGTCTTTTTCCAACACCATAAATGACAATTATCCATATTAACCTTATCAGATAAAACTTTACTAGAATCAAATTGACTGCATTTGGGAAAGAGAGCTCAATATTATTTGTTAAAACAAAGCCAGAGGCTGACTGCAGAACAGACCGTGAACTGCTCTTTAAGTTTAAGGAGAAGGTGAAGAAAGTGAAAACAACTAATGAGAGTTAGAGTATTACTGTGAGTATACCCCACCTAAATTTAGAGATTCTTTCAGAATAGATTTGACACCTTGAACCCTAATGACCAAAGACAAGACTAGTTTTGGGATGACACCAGGGGCATTACATATGAAGAAAGCAAAAATAATTGAATAAAATAAATGAAAATAAACAAATAAATAAATAAAAATAAATTGAGAAGCTCTGATCATTGCTCTTGAACTTGGGGTAGTTAAAAAATGGAAAAAAATTATGAAGTAAATGTCCTGAGTAGAAGATTGCAAATGGTGCTTCATGAAAACAAAACAGTTTCATGAAATAAACAAAAGTCTTGAGTTAAAAGATTGAAAAGGAAGAAAAAGATAATCTTTCCCAAGCTAACCGTCATTTAGCAAAGTAGTCAGACTTGTGGTTGTTGTTATGTGCTGTCCAGTCGCTCGCTAAGAATTCACTTCTGAGGACAATGAAATTCTTGCTAATTCATTCTGACAGGCTTACTCTTCTTTGAATGTGTGTGTGTGTGTGTGTGTTTTCTAGGACATCTGTGTATGCAACCTTCTTCCTCTTTTGATTGTAGTGATTTCTGTCTCAAGAGGGGGGCCAGAATTATTACTGTAAAAGTGAAATGATAAAGAAAATTGGCTATTCATCTTTTGTAGATGGGATGTACCGCTCAGTTTTATTTTTCCAAAACTTATACAATCTTGGAGAACACAGTATAAAAGCATCATCAAGTAAAAACCCAAGTATTTTAAAAGATAAAACATATATCTAAATTCTAGACATTTTCCTTTAGATATCCTAAGCAGAGGTTGGGATTTTGAACATAGATTTTTACCATTGGTAGTAAGAACTTGGATTGGATTTGGCCTTTTATTTTAAAAAGGTGCTTTTTTTTATGAGTTTGGTGTTTGTTTTATTTTGTAAAGTACATGATTTGCAAATATTTTCTCCAGTACTGTTTGCTAACTCTTCACATTCTTGATGGTATACCTTGAAACACATTTGTTTTTAACTTTATTTTATTAATTTTAATGAACATTTACAGAGATTTTGGATTTCTATTCATTCATTGTTGCACTTTTCTCCGCCAGTCTGGGGCTATTTCTAGGATGGGAAGATGAGTGTGGAATGGCAGGATTCTTTAAAGGTGTGTTTTCTGGTTTGAGGTTGAGACTAGGATGTGGCTTGGCTTGCAACAGGGTGTGAGCGTATTGGATCTGGCCTCATATTTAAAAAGGCTTTTGGGCCCTCGGTCTGCTCTTTGTGGATCTCCTGAACAAGCAGGGTTGGAAGTAGGAGTGGCATCCGTTTCCAAAATAATAGCTTACCTCCAGAAACTCTATGAACTCAGAGAAAAGATGAAAATTTTATGTTCAAGACTTTCATCCATAGAGTTGCTATGAGTCGTCTACCACTAAGAACTTAGAATGTGGTTTTAGGAAAGTTGCCTTCTGTTCAGGATTGAGGAAGTGGGAAATAAAGGAATGACCTATTGATGAACAATGTTTTCAGTATGAGGACTAAGGTCCACCTAACTAAGTCCATGATTTTTTCAGTCACTTTCTTGTTGTGGATGTTGGTGAGGAAGGAAAGGGCTCTGGCCAGGAGAGATCACCTAAGCTCCAGATAACTGCGAGCCTCCCAGTGTCCTTTAATATGAGATAGAGAAAGCTCCTCTGTGTTTGGCTGTATGAACTTAAGAATATTCACTACCTGGGAAGTTGGCTGCTGCATCTGTTGAGCTGGGAGTTGTCTGCATGAGGCTGAGGCTCTCCTAACCAATCCACATGTCCCATATCTGTAAGCCCACCCTATCCTGTGTCCCTGTTTACCGGGATATATATAAGTGCACTGCAGATCCCAACAAAATTGAACTGGATTGACTCTCTGATCCTCTCCCAGAGTGTCAGGCTGTCATTGTAGGTTGCCAGTAGCTATATAGCTTTCGTTTTTTAAAATTTTATTTTGGGTTTGTTTTTTTGCATTCACATTGTGTTTCTTATGATAATTCATATGTCTTATAAAATTAATCACCATTATGTCACCACTGATGTATACCCACTATTACTTTCTTTTCAGATCCTTACTGTATCTTTCCAAATTCCTTCATATTTTCCCTCTACCCACTAAATTCTAGAACTTCATGCCTATTCCTTCTCCTAGACCCTTGCTTCCCTTCCATCCTTCCCTTCCTTCTTTGGAAATCCATATACATCTTACTGATTATCCTTTTGTTTGTACAATAATGGTCTTATGCAGTATATGCTATGCAGTGTTGGAGAAGAGTGCTGAGTACTTCATGGACTTCTAATAAAACAAACATGCATGTTTGTTTTATTTCTGCAGCAACAGGGCTCCTTGAAGGTGAAGATGATGAAGCCTCATCTTACATACTTTGGACATGTTGCTAGAAGAGTTTATTTCTTGGAAATGGGCATCATGCCTGGAAAGGTAGAGGGATGGCAGAGGAGAGGAAATCATTCAACCAGGTGGACTAATACAGTGGCGGTGCTTCAATGTGTCAAACACTGTGAGAATGGCATAGGATAGGACAGGGTTCAGACCTTATGTTGTTCATAGAGTTGCTATGGGTCATACTTGACCTAAAGGCACCTAATGACATTAGTCATAATCTGTTAAGAGACACACCTTTGCATATTTATTGAATACCATTGCATAATTAATAAAACACAAAGAAATATCTTTCTGATATTCTATGCTTTCATCCAAGATCCATCTGACATCAGCAATGATATCCCTCATGTCACAGCCTCTTCTGAATCCAATGTGAATTTCTGGCTGCCCCTTGTCAATGTACTGTTCCAGTAATTTTTAAATAATCTTTAAAAGATTTTACTTACATGTGACATTATTGATACTGTCAATAATCTCTACAGTCTTTAGGATAACCCCTTTTGAGAAAAGGAAAAAGTATAGATCTTGTATTACTGTCTTCCATATGCAGACATGTCTAGTACCTGAATTGGTACTCCCTCAATTCCTAGGGCCTTAGTTTTTGCCAATACCTGCAGTGCAGCTTGGACTTCTTCCTTCAGTCCTATTCATTCTTAATCATGTGCTCCTTCTGGAAATGATCCATCTTCTTTAATTCTTCACGTGTCATTCATGGTTTTGCCCATATAGAAGATATGGAAAGGCTTTTTACAGAGGAAGACATTCAGATAGCCAGCAGACACAAGAAATGGTCAAAATCACTGGCAATATGAAAGATGCAAATCAAAACCATAATGAGATACCATCTCACCTCAGCATCAGTGGCAAGGTTTAACAGGACAGTAAGCAATAAATTTTAGAGATCTTGTGGAGGGATTGGAATGTTGGAGGGATTGTAAATTGGTACAACCACTCTGGAAGGCAGTTTGGTGTTTCCTCAAAAAGCTGAACATAGAATTTCCATATTACCCAGATATTCCACTGCTTGGACTATACCCCAAGAAAAACAGAATGGAGACAAAGTGAAGATTTGTACCCTTATATTTATTGCCGCATTATTTGTAATTGAAAGAACATAGAGCCTAAATGTCCTTCAACAAATAACTGCAATGAGAAATTGTGGTACATTTGCCACATATTACCATGGATTACTGAATAGCACTTAGGAGTGAAAATTTCAAAATGTTCTATATAATAAGAGAGAGCATTATGTTGTGTGAATTAATTCAGATTCATAAGGACAACAACTGCATAAGACCATTATTGTAAAAACAGAACTAGTAAGATGTTTATAGATACACAAAAGGGAAAAAGGAGGGATTGTGGGATAGAAGGTGGAAAGGTAGGAAATCATAGGATCACAAAATTAGCTAGATGGAGCAAGGAGGGATCTAAGGAATTAGGAAAGATCTAGTAGACAGCTGAGAATATGAAGTAATAGTGGGCATAGATCAATGGTGGTTAATTTTATATTATATAATGTATGGAAATGATCATATGAAACAAAACGTGAAATTTACCAAAAAAAAGGCTTACAGCTTTAGAAATACAATAGATTTCACAATGAGTGGGAACTGCCTCACTGGCAGTGGGTTCTCTCTCTCAAACACACACACACACAAACACACACTATCACACTTTCTCTCCTAAGAGAAACTCGTGATACATCTAATTGAAAATTTCAAAATTGATAGAACTTGTCTTTATAAATAAAGATATATTATGGCTTAAAATAATAATTTTGTCCATGTAATCTTTCAAGATTACAGCTCAAGTCTTGAATTTTTTTTCCCCCCCAGTTCTTTTTGATTGAAATATGCTGTTTTTCCCTGTTGGAATTCTACCTGCAGTTCCTTGTACACTTTTTTACAGAACTTTGTTTGCTTATTTGCTTTGTTTTCTTCAGCTACCCTTTGAAATCCACTCTGGTACCTCAACCTTCTTTTCCTGTGGCCTCTTTGCATTTCAGTGCAAATTTCAAAGTCTCTTATGACGTCTATTTTGGTCTTTCTGCCCTGGTTAACAATAATATCTTTACTTTTCTTTATGTATGATGTCCTTGGCATCATTCCACAACTCCTCCAGTCTTTGGTCATTAGTGTTCAATGTGTCAAATTTATTCTTAGGGTTTTTAAATTCATTTGGGATTCACTCAAGGTTATATTTTCATTCTAGTTAACTTTCTTTTAATTTTATACAAATTCAATTTGAACTTGTATATGATTATTTTTTTGTTTCAGTCAATCCCTCGTCTACTTTTGACTGTTGAACATAAGTTTCTCCAACAGTTCTTTCCACAGATATGGTCAATCTGATAGATTCCTGCGGAGTTCATTAGGTGAAGTTCATGTGCATAATTAGTGTTTATGTATTTTTTTCCAAGTATTTGTAATGAAAAAACCATTCAGTGTAGAAAAACTGATCATGAGATCTACAGCCTCTTTTCTGTTACCTAAATTATCAGACGGATGCTGCCTTGGATGTACTTATCTGGCTGTGCCAGGCAGCCTAGAAGACAGCCGCCTGGCCTACTGACTGGAAGAGATTTGTATTATTCCTCTAACAAAAAAAGGTGACAAACAAAGTGTGGATTTTTTGGAACAGTATCACAAATATCCCTTGCAAATAAAATCTTGCTGAAGATCATCCAAAAATGACTGGATAGTTCTCGACAGAGAACTACGAATAATACAAGCTGAGTTTAGAGGAGGTCATGGCACTAGGGACTTCATAACCAATGTCAGATAGATATTGGCTAATAGCAGAGCATACCAAAAAAATGTCTATCTGTGTTTCATTGACTATGCTAAGGCATTTGACTGTGTGGATCACGATAAACTGGCTAGTCTTGAGGAAAATAGGACTCCCAGAACTCATGATTGTACTCATGCAAAACCTATACTCTGACCAGGAAGCAGTCCTCAGAACAGAGCAAGGAAATGTTCTATGGTTCAAAATCTGGCACAGATACATCTCATCTGCATATCTTTTCAATCAATATACAGAACAGATTATTCAGGAAAGTGAGCTTTATGAGGAGGGGTGTGGCATCAGAATTGGAAGAAGTCTCATCAACAACTTGAGTTACAAAGATGACACAACCTTGCTTGCTGAAAATGAGCACAGCCTGAAGCATTTACTGAAGTCAATAACTGTAGTCTTTGATAAAATGGTGAGGAGATTGAGATTGTGAGTTAAGATCATGAGTCCCTTAACAATTTCAGCTTGCTCAGTTCTACAATCAAGAAACTAGGCATTAGCAGTCAGGAATTCAAAAGACTAATTGCACCGAGAAAAATCTGTTGTCAGAGTTTAGCACTCTGTTGTTGTTGTTGTTATGTGCCATCTAGTCGTTTGTGACTCATAGCAACCCTATATATAACAGCCCTAAACCCTGCTCTATCCTGTGCCAATCACACTGCCTCTGACACACCCATCCCGATTACCCCAGTCACTGAATCAATCCATCTCATAGAGGGTCTTCCCCTCTTGCGCAATCCCTCCACCCTCCCAAACATGATGTCCCTCTCCAAGGACCTGTCCCTCCTTGTAACATGCCCAAAATATGTCAGATGAAGCCCCAGAATCCTTGCCTCCAAGGAGTTGCTTGGTTTAACCCTCTCCAGGATGAATCTGTTTGTTTTCGTGGCAGTCCATGGTACATTCAATACTCTTCTCCAGCACCACAGCTCAAAGGCATCAATTCTCCTTCTCTCATCCCTAGTCATTGTCCAAATCTCTGATGCATAACATGTGATTGCAAAGACCATGGCCTGTATCAGGCGCACCTTAGTCTCCAGAGAGACACCGGCTCTTGAGTACTTTAGAGAGGTCCCTACCAGCAGACTTTCCCATCGCAATACGTTTTTTAATTTCCTGGCTGCTGGTTCCAAGAGTGTTGACCGTGGATCTGAGCAAACTGAAGCTGTAAGCAATCTCAATTTCTTTGCCATCCATCCTGATGCTACCAATTGGTCCAGTGGTGATATCAGCCTAAGGACTAAGATTTCCTGATCCAGGCCATGGTCTTTGCACTACTTGCTATGCATCAGAGAGTTGAGCAATGACTAAGGACAACAGAAGGAAGATCAGTGTCTTTGAGTTGTGGTGCTGGAGAAGAGTGTTGAACATTCTATGGATGGCAAAGAGCAAATACATTTGTCCTAGAAAAGGTGAAACCAAGATGCTCCTTAGAAGCAAGCTTTTTGCAGCTTCATCTCACATACTTTTAGGCATGTTGCCAGGAGGGACCCATCCTTGGAGAAGGACATCATGCTTGGAATTGTGGAGGGACAGCACAAGAGGGCAAGACCCTGGGTGAGATGCATTGACACAGTAACTGAGATAATGGGGTTAAGTGTGTGGGAGACAGTGAGACTGACTGAACATAGGGCAGAGTTCAAATCTATTGTGTATATAAGGTTGCTATGAGACACAGGCACCTTGATGGCACATTACAACAACAAACCAGTCAGTCTTTCATTATTTCCAACTTTTGCATCCTAGTCACCAATTCTTTTCAGTTCATCTTGATTGCATATTCAATCAATTTCAGACTGCGAAAGGTGGTGGGTTGCTTTTGTTGTTAGGTGTTATCAAGTTGAGTATGACTCTTAATGACTCTGTGAACAAGTCTGTACACTGTCTTATCCTGTGCTATCCTCACCTTTGATTAGTTTTTTTTGGCATAGTAGATCATGTGATTGTCTGATTCGAAATGGTCAATACCAGTGCATCTCAGCTTACTGATGCCTAAAATTGTTAGGACAAGAGTCCAGAATGAAGGCTGCATGGTGGAGTGGAGTGGACTTGAGGGGAAGGATTATATAACAATAAAAGAATTTTTCTTTTACCTTGAAAAGTAAGAGAAGAGCGAATTGGGGGGAAGGGTGAGAAGGGAGAAAAGTGCAACAATGAATAAATGGAAATCCGAAGTCTCTGTAAATTTTCATTAAAATTAATTAAAAAAGAAAATAACATATAGCTTTGGTCTATGGAAAAAAATGTCAATCTTTATGCGCTCCATTTCATTTTTTTACAACTTCCAATTTTGGTAGTTTCAGACTTGATATATTCCATGTTCCAACTATAAAATAAAGCTTGCAGCTGTTTCACCTAATATGAGTCTTGCTACATAAGCAAACAAAGGTCTTTATTTTGGTGAAAGCTTTATTCCATCTACATCATCAATGTAGACTGTACTTTGAGGAGGGAGGTCTGGTGGCCTAATGATAAGGAGTTGCACTGATGATGCCGATGTGTAAGGTTGGAATCCAGGAGCTGCTCAGAGGGAGAAAAATTATCAATCTCTACCCAAGCTGTTCTGCAGCCTCTAATTAAAACTGGAGTTGCAGCTATGAATTGGTTCCAACTCAACCGCACAACTATAACACTAACCACTTTGAAGAGACAATTCTTCCCTTAATATATTTTCTTTACTTTGTCAACAATTTTTCTGTTTATCTTATATGTGAAATTTACATATGATGTTGTTGTTTAGTGCTGTGAAGTCATGTATGACCCAAAGAGGCCCTATGAACAAAACTATGTCCTATATTACACCATCCACACACTTCCTGACACACTAGAGCTCATTGCAGCCATCACCGTGTCAATCCACCCAGTTTAGGCTCTTCCCCTCCTTTGCTGACCCTCTCTATACCTTTCCAAACATCATGTCCCTCTCTAAGTAATAGTCCCTCCTAGCAACATTCCCGGACTATGGAGGTGAAGCTTTATCCATCTTTGCTTCCAAAGAGCACTCTGGCTGCACTTTGTCCAAGATGTACTTGTTTGTTCTTTTGGTTATCTCTTCTCTAAAACCACAGCTCAAAAGCATCAGTTTTTCTTCTGTCATCTTAGTCTTTGTCAATTTCTCAGACACACAGCACATCAGAAAGAACATGAATTGAATCAGAAGTACTTTAGTCCTCAAATTGACATCATTACTCCTCCATAATTTGGAGACGACCCTAACCAGTGCAATGTACCTCCTAATTTCCTGACTGCTGGTACCTAGGGTATTCCAATAAATCTCCTGATTCCCTGGTTGCTGGTACCAAGAGATTGTGGTTCCAAGGAAGATAAACATGTTGATAGTTTCAATATGTTGTTGTTGCTGATTGTCGTCGAGTCAAGCACGACTCAGAGCAAACCTAGGAACAAAATGACAGAAGCCTTTCTATAACTATCATCATTTATTAAAGTTCATAGAGTTTCCAGAGGCATATTGCTTAGAAAGTGGATGCCACTCCAACACTCATTCTCTCTCTCTCTCTCTCTCTCTCTCTCTCTCTCGCACACACACACACACACACACACACACACATACACACACACGCACACACACATTGTTGTTTTGTACCGTAGAGTAAGAAAGAACCCATAGTTGACACTCCAGTGGGTTTTTAGAGGCAGTGAATCACACGAGAGGACATTGCTCATTCTGTCTACCTGTCTGTCTGTCTGTCGCTCTCTCTCTTCCTCCCCTCATGTGTGTGTGTGTGTGTGTGTGTGTGTGTTAGGTGCTGTGCTGTCAACATAAGTACTACTCAAAGTAACCTCATGAAAACAAATATGAATCCTGTTCTATCCTGTGTCATCCTGATCATCTGTGACACACTTATTGCCACAGTTACTTTGTCATTCCATCTCATCATGGGTCTTCCTCTCTTTTGCTTATCTTCCACTATTCCAAGCATGATGCTTTCCAAGAAATAGCCTTTCTTAGCAACTTGCCCAAAGTGTGTGAGAGAGACAAATTTTGTCTTCTTTGCTTTCAAGCAGAATTATACTTTGGATTTCTCCAAGATATTTCTGTTTGTACTTTTGTCAGTCCAAGGATTATGTCGTACTCTTCTTCAATACCGCAGCTCAAAAATGCATAAATTCTTCTGTCCTACTTACTTGTCCTTCCAGTTCTCAGAAGCATAGCAAGTGATTGAAAAGATCATCAGGAAAATCTTAGTCTTCAAACTGACCTCATTGCTCCTCATCAATTTGGAGAGATGCCTGACAGTATATTTGTCCAATGCAATATGTTTCCTACTCTCTTGTCCTTTTTCTGGTGCCAAAGGAGTTGATTGTGGGTCAAAATGAGATGAGGTTGTTGGCAGTGTCATCTTTTTCGTCATATATCATGCTGTTGCTAATAGATTCAGTGGTGAGGCTTTTTGTCTTCTTGATGTTAAGATGCGATCCCTATTGAAGGCTGTAGTCTTTTGATTTCTGCAGCAAGTGTTTTATTATCCTCACTGCTTTCACTAACAAAGTTTTGTCTTCTGCATAATGAAGATTGTTAATGAGATTTCCTGATGCCACACTTTTCTCTACAGAAGAATCTTTTATAGGAAGAAATATCAAATTATTTTTTCAGTGTGCATGTTGAACATATAGGTTGTGTTTCCTTGCTCTGTTCTGATGACAACCTCTTGACCAAGTAGGTTTTCCATTAGCATGATCAAGTATTCTGAGATTCCCATTCTTCTCAGAGTCAGCCACAATTTGTTATGATCCACAGAGTAAAACACTTTTGCATAATCAATGAAACACAGGCAAACATTCCTCTGGTTTTTCCCGGCTTTGGGCTAAGATCCATCTAACATTAGCTATAATATCCTTAGTACCACAACCGCTTCTAAACCCAGCCTGGACTTTTGGAAGTTCTCTGCTGATGTGCTGTTCCAGTCGTTTCTGGATAATCTTCAATAGAATCTAGCTTGCATGTGAAATCAACGATATTGTTCTATAGTTTTCATACTCTGTTGGGTTACCCTTCTTTGGAATGGGAACAAATATAAACATCTTCCAGTCAGTGCACCAAGTGGTTGTTCTCCAGATTTCTTGGCACAACTTGGTGAGCATGTCCAGGGCAGCATCTGTTAGCTGAAATATGTCAATTGATATACCATCTATTCCTGGAGCCTTATTTTTTGCTATTTCCTTCAAAGCAGCTTGAATTTCTTCCTTCATCACTATAGGCTCTTGCTCATACGTTGTTTCATGAAATTCTTCTGTGTCTGCCCAATTCCTTTCCATACAGCACCTCAGTATATTCTTTCCATCTTCTTTGAGTACTTCCTGGATCATTTCATATTCTGCCAAAAGCATCTTTGATTATAGCAACCCAAGGTTTTAATTTGTTCTTCATTTCCTTGAGCTTAAGAAATGCTGAGCAAGTTCAGCCCTTTTGATTTCCTGACTCCAGCTCCTTGCACATTTCATTGTAATATTTTACTTTGTCATCCCGCGCTGCCTTTTGAAATCTTCTGTTCACTTTTTTAGTATCTTTAATTCTTCCTTCTGCTTTGGCTTCTCAGTGCTCTTGTGCAATATTCAGAGTTTATTATGACATCCATTTTGCTCTTTTTGTCTTCCTCTGCTTTGTAATGACCGTTTGCACTCTTCTTGGATGATACCCTTGATATCCTCCCACAACTCATCTAGTCTTCGCTCATTAGTGTTCAAGGCTTCAAACCTGTTCCTGAGCTGGTTCTGAAATTCAGGTGGGATAGACTCAAAGTCATATTTTGGTTCCAGTGGTTTTGGTTTAAATTTCCTCAGCTTCAGCTTGAACTTGCATATGCATAGTTGGTGGTCAGCTCACCTGTATGCTGAACAGATTATCTGGGAAGCTTGACGTTATAAGGAGAAATGTGGTGTCAGGATTAGTAGAAGATCTATCGACAACCTGTGTTATGCAGATGATACAACCCTGTGTGCTGAAACTGAAGATGACCTGAAGCTCTTGCTGTAGAGGGTCAAGGACTGCAGCCTTCAATATTAATTGAGGCTCAATGCCAAGAAGACAAAGATTCTCATCACTGGGCCAAATGGCAGCATCATGATGGATTGGGAAGAGACTGAGATTGTTCACAGCTTTAGTTTGCTTGACTTCACAGTCACCAGTAGCCAGGAAATTAAAAGATGTACTGCGATGGGAAAGTCTTCTGTTATGGACCTCTCCAAAGTACTGAAGAACAATGGTGTCTTTCTGGAGACTAATGTGTGTCAGATACAGGCCACAGTCTTTGCAATCACTTGTTATGCATTAGAGAGTTGGACAATGATTAGGGAGGATAGAAGGAGAATTGATGACTTTGAGCTGTGGTGCTGGAGAAGAGTATTGAATGTACCATGGACTGCTAAGAAAACAAACAGATTCATCCTTGAGAGGGTAAAACCAGGCTTCTCCTTGTAGGCAAGGATTCTGAGGCTCCATCTGACATACTTTGGGTATGTTGTAAGGAGGGACCAATCCTTGGAGAAGGATGTCATGCATGGGGGGGGGTGAAGGGACAGAGAAGGAGGGGAAGACCCTCTATGAGGTGGATTGATTCAATGACTGGGGTATTCGGAATGGATGTATTGGAGACAGTGCGACTGGCACAGGACAGAGCAGGGTTTAGGGCTGTTGTACATATAGGGTCGCTATGAGTCGCAGGTGACTCGATGGCACACAACAACAACAACAACACACTGAACAGCAAAGAGAAAGGATCTAATAACCCTGATGCACACCTTTCTGATTTTAAACTATGTTGTGTTCCCTTGCTTTGTTCAGACAACAGTTTCTTGTCCTAGGTAATGCGCATAATTTTTATGAGATTTCCATTCTTCTCAATGCTCGATATAATCTGTTTGGTCCACACTCTCAGTGCCTTTGCATGGTCAATAAAACACAAGTAGGTACTTTTCAGGTATTCCCTACATTCAACCAGGACCCATCTGGTATCAGCAATTATATACTCTGTAATAAAGCCTTTCTTAGTCCTAGCTTTCATTCTCTCTCAATATACTGTTATAGCCATTTCGGGATGATCTTCAGCAAAATTTTACTTGTATCCTACATCAGTGATTGAATTTAAAATTTCCACTTTCTGTTCCATCACTTTTCTTGAGAATGTTAACAAATAAATCTCTTCCAGTCAGTTGACCAAGTAGCTGTCCTCCAAATTTCCTGGCATACTAGTGAGAACATCCAAGGCTGCATCTGTTGTTTGAAATATGTCAGTTGGTATTCTATTGATTTCTTGAGCTTTCCTGCCTTCAGTGCTGCTTGAATTTGTTTTTTCATTACTATTGGCTCTTGTTCATGTGGTACTTCCAGGAATTTTTCATTATTAACTTAATTTTTTTGAGACAGTGACTGACCAATTCCCTCTATCTTCTTTTGATGCATTGCATCTCTCAGTATTGCAACTTGATGCTTGAATTTGTTTTTCAGCTTTAGAAATACCCTATGAGTTTTTCCCTTTTAATTCTCTGACTCTACCTCTTGTTTATATTGTTACTCATTTTGTTCTATTGTATGTTTTGTCTTCTCAAGCTGCCCTTGGGAATCTTCATCTCTTCCGCATTTCTTCCCTTTATTTTGGCTTCTTGATGCTCTAGTACAATTTTCAGAGTCTCTTTAGTCATCCTTTTTACTAATTTCTTCCTCTGTTTTTCTAACAACCTTTGTCTCTTTGTGAATTACATCTTTGATGATATCCTAGAATTCATCTGATCTTTAATTATTAGTGTTTGATGCCTCAAACCTACTCTGAAGATGATATTTAAATTCAAATGAGATAGACTCAAGGTCACATTTTTATTCTCGTGGGATGCGTTTAATTTTCTTCAACTTTATTTTTAACTGGTAGATAATAATTGATGGTTTATTCCACAGTCAGCACCTGGCCTCATTTTAAATGCTTGATATTGAAATTCTCCAATGATTCTTTTTCACAGATGTATTGAAATTGATACCTGTGCAATCAATCAGAAGTGTATGTGTAAAGTTTTGTGGTTTTCCCCCCACAAAAAAAGTATTTGTGATCAATAAATCACTCAATACAAGGAATTAAATAGTTCTTTATCCAGCCTTATTACTGTCACCAAGACAATCCTTACTATTTTTCTTCCTTATTGTTTCCAACTTTTATATTCCAGTAACCCATTAGTGCATCTTGATTGCATATCTGATCAATTTCAAACTCCAGAAGCTGGTACAAATTAAAAAGAATCAGTCTACTCTTTCTGTTTAATTGGTTTTCTTATAAACACTCATTGTTGTTGTTGTTATGTGCCGTCGAGTCGTTTCCGACTCATAGCGACCCTATGCACAACAGCTCTAAACCCTGCTCTATCCTGCGCCAACCAC
>NW_006399755.1:23681389-23683751 GCF_000299155.1 Elephantulus edwardii
TATACCATCTATTCCTGGGGCCTTATTTCTTGCTATTTCCTTCAAAGCAGCTTGAACTTCTTCCTTATATAGTCATTTATCTATTTTGTGGTTTGCTCCCTAATAACGTTAGAGAATTCCTTAATGTGTGGTAAGAAATTGCACTGCCAATACAAAGGTATTAGGTTCAAATCCAGCAGCTGCTATGGGAGACAGATGATCACTCTCCTCCCATGTGATGTACTGCTTCTAAAAACTAACTAGAGAGTCGGCTATGAGTCAGTTATGTCTCCATGCTATACAAATAATAATACTTAAGATTTAACTACTATCTAGACGATGACCTGAAATAGATGTACCTTAGTCTTCAAAATGCATCATTGCTCCTCAGTAGTTCAGAGAAGTCCCTGACTGTCTGTTTACTCAGTGTAATACTTCTACTGATCTCCTGACTGCTGGAACCAAGGGTCTTGATTGTGGGTCCAAGTAAGATGAAATTGTTGGCAACTTTATTCTTGTCTCCATCTATTATGATGTTGCTTATTAGTCTAATGGTAAGATTTTTTTATCTTGGTGGTGATGTATACTACACAATGAAGGCTATATTATTTAATCTTCTGCAGCAAGTGCTTCAAGTTCTCCTTAACTTTTGGCAAGCAAGGTTATATCATCTTCATAACATAGGTTATTGATGAATCTTCCTCCGATCTTAATACCACATTCTTCTTCATAGATTCTACTTCTCAAATAATTTGACTAATATTCAAATTGAATAGATATGGAAAGAACACACAACCCTGATGCACCCTTTCTTAATATTAAACCATGCAGTGTTCTCTTGCTCTATATGCACAATGACCTGTTAGTCTAGGTATAGGTTTCACATGAATACAATAAGTGTTCTGGGATTCCCATTTCTTCTCAATGTTAGCCATGACTTGTTATGATCCAAACAGTCAAATGCCTTAGGATATTCAATAATGCATAAATACAAATCCTTCTGGTGTTCTTTACTTTTAGACAGGATCCATCTGACATTAGTACTGATATCCCTGATGTCATGGCCTCTTCTAAATCCTGTATGAACTTCTAGCAGTTCCAGAAGTTCCCTATACAAATACTGTTCTAGCCATTTCTGAATGATCTTTAGCAGTATTTTTCTTGCATGTGATATTAATGATTAACAAGTTTAATAGTTTCCAGATTATACTGAGTCACATATTTTTTAATGGGAACATATATCCACCTCTTCCAACCCATTAACAGGACAACTATCCTCCAAATTTCCTAGCATAGACTGGTGAGTGCATCCAGGGCTGCATCTGTTAGTTGAAACTTGTTGATTGGTATCCCTTTGATTCCTGGGGTTTGTTGCTGTTGTTGTTGTTGGTTATTGTTTTTTTTTTTCAATACCTTCAGCACACCTTCAACTTCCTTCTTCATTATCATTGATCTTTCTAATGACTTACTATGCATCTGAGACCTAGACAATAAATAAGGATGACAGAAGAAAAAGTGATGATTTTTGAGGTGTGGCATTGGAGAAAAAGTACTGAATATCCCATGGACTGACAAAGAACAAACAAATATGTCTTAGACTGGGTGCAGCCAGTGTTGTCCTTGGAGGTAAAGATCTCACATACTTTAGGCATGTTGCTAGACAAAGCTATTCCTTAGAGAGAAAAATCATGCTTGGAAAGGTGGGATGTTGGCAAATGAGAGGAAGACTCTCAAACAGTTGGATTGACACAGTGCTGCAATGGGCTTTAGTGTGTCAGGAAGTGTGAGGAAAGCACAGGGTAGGAAAAAGTTCAGGTCTGTTGTTCACAGGGTTGCTATGGGTTGTCTCAATATCCTTTAGTTGACATCTAATTGATAGAACATAATATTTTGCTCAACTAAATTAGGAAAGGCATACGCCAGGAATATGTCCTATCTCCATACCTTTTCAACCTGTATGCAGAACAGATTATCCGAGAGGCTGGCTCTATGAGAAGTGTGGCGTCAGGATTGGTGGAAGATCTATTAACAATCTGCATTATGCAGGTGACACAACCCTGCTTGCTGAAACTGAGGAGGACCTGAAATTCTTGCTGCAGAGAGTCAAGGACTGCAGCCTTCAGTATGGATTGCAGCTCAATATCAAGAAGACAAAGGTTCTCACCACTGAACCAATTGGCAGCATCAGGATGGATGGTGAAGAGATTGAGATTGTTAACAACTTTAGTCGGCTTGGCTCCACGGTCAACACTCTTGGCACAAGTAGCCAGAAAATAAAAAAAAATGTATTGCGATGGGAAAGTCTGCTGTTAGGGACCTTTCCAGGGTATTGAAGAGCAATGGTGTCACTCTGGAGACTCAGGTGCATCTGATACAGGCTATG
>NW_006399755.1:23683996-23685463 GCF_000299155.1 Elephantulus edwardii
GGATTGATTCAGTGACTTGGGTAATCGGAATGGGTGTGTCAGAGGCAGTGTGATTAGCACAGGATAGAGCAGGGTTTAGGGCTGTTGTACACAGGGTCCCTCTGAGTCGCCAGCAACTCGACAGCACATAACAACAACATGAGTAGAAACTAAGTAAATATTTGGGCAACTAAAGACTGCTGGGACCATTCCACTGAAAAGGAGAAAATTTCAGCTGATTAGGATGCAATGCCCTAGAGAAAGTGAGTCACTTTCTCACATGATCTAATGCAAGGTTTTTAAAATACAATGCACATACTTAACATTACTTAGTGTCTCATTGATATTATTACTTAGTGTTTCATTAAAATATAGTTTATCTGAAATTTTAAATAATGGCCAGTAATACTGCATTTCTAATATTGTGTGTAGTGAATAAAGCAAGTATATAGAATAAACTTCTAGGAATATTTTCACTATGAAATGTGATTCTCAACATGATAGCTGTGAATAAAAAAGACATCAGAGAAATAATAATGCAAGCAGTTTGTGTAGAGGAATTGTTTAAGACAGGATGTTAGAAAACCCATGTATTGATGGCTTTGTGAATGAAAACAATAAATGAAAAGAGTTTATTTCAATCTGCAAAGAGTTGTACCTGCCACATATCTTGCAGTTCAACCCAAGTGCTGGTAAGGACTAGGTCAAGGAAACAGTCACAGAGCAATGGTTCTAAATAAACTTGCTCTTTGAATAGAATCATTGTTTGCCTCCTTTATAATAGCAAGAGGGGGTAAATGGATCGTATATGGCAAGTCTGATTTTCGGAACTTACATCATCAGCAGTCACTGTCATCACACTCCTGCTTTTCTTCATTATACAGTTGGAAGATATCCTCTATCAAGATGTCATATAACACAGCTCTACTGGAAAATTTGAAGACCTATGGGGGGAAAGAGCATGCACAAAGAAGGAAACAAATTCAGTTATCTTAATTCAATATAAATATGTACATTATTCATACTCTACAAGTTTAACATTCAGAATGAACACAATATTCATGCAAAAGTAAATATCACAACCGGTCAAGCCAGTTAATCCTTACATGTTGACAAAATATGTTCACAAAAGACAGAAACGAAATAAATTAATACAGAACTACTTAAGAAGAGAGAATATGAATAAAGGGTAAAAACTAAACTCCTACATAATCAATGGTTATAAGGAATATAAAAATGACATTCATTTGTGTAGTTTTATAGCTTGCAATGCATTTTGATCTACAATATTTCATTTGATTCCCTGCAAAAAACTAAAAAAATTAGCTTTATTTTTTTTCTGATGAAAAACTGCAGGTTGGAAGAATTATTTAACCAAAATAGCACAGCTAAAAAACTAAAATTTGAAAAACTCAGAATTTAACGAATAAAATCATCTTATTATCTTTATTTTTAAAAGATATAACAAAAGGAAAGAAAACTGTATAT
>NW_006399755.1:23686885-23702205 GCF_000299155.1 Elephantulus edwardii
TTCCCAGTCAGTGGCTTCCCTTTTTACCCTACTGGAGAAGTTTTTGGATGTGCATAGGGATTTGAGTCTTAGAAGGTCCCATTCATCTATGTTATCAGAGACAGACGGATGCTTAATGGCAATGTGTGTAACATGTTGGTTGCCTAAAGTTGAGAGTTTGTAGAAGAAAGATGGGTAGTTTATTCCTATAAAAAATTTACAGCATCAGAAAACTGATAATCCAATGGAGGGTCACTATAAATCAATATCAACTAAAGCACAGAGTCAAGTATGATCCATAGACACCCTTTGAACAACAGATCTGAACCCTCTCCTATCCTGTGTGATCTTCATAATTTCTGTCATACTTGAGCCAGTTAGTTGTTGTAGTTACTCCATCAGTCTATCTGGATGAGGGTCTTCCTCTCTTTCACTGCCCCTCCATCTTTCCAATCATGATGTTCCTCTCCAAGGAACAGCCTCGCCTGGCCACATGTCTAAGTATGTGAGATGAAGCTTCATCATCTTGGCCTCCAAAGATCACTATGGTTGTTAGAAATTCAACTCTGGTTTCCTGAGTATTACTCCAATACCGTTTTCTACAAGATATATCTGCTCTTTTAAAGTTTATGGGATATTCAGTACTTTTCTCCAGCACCACAATTCAAAGTATCTATTCTTCAGTCATCCTTATTCATTGTCAAGTTTTCAGATGCATAGTAAGTGACTGAAAAGACCTAGTCCTGAATCAGGCATACCTTACTCTTCCAACTGACATCATCAAGATATATATCTATAGACACATGGCAGAAAGCTCCTAATCTCAATTTTACCACCAATTTCAATCTCTCACACACATAGGTCTGTAAAAGTACATGGTTAAGTATTCATCACAAAGCAATTTAGTAAGCAGTACTTCATTCACAAGAGCCAAAAATTCCAAGCTTAAAGCACACAAATATAGCCATAGGGAGAATTTTATAAGTTCATGACAATTATTTGATTTAGATAATTTGAGAGTCATGACATAAATAAACCTCATTAACACTAGAAGTAATGCAAGGGTCCATCACAGTCATGCAAACTGCAGAGAAAAACTTGCATGAGTTTAAAAATATTCAGAGGCCCAAATTCACAATTCATCCAAAGTCTATAAGAAATTATGATAAATTTTATATGTAGAGAATTTGACTGTAAAAAGATAAACTATAGAAATAATTGAATCTAAGAAACGCCAGTCTAAAATATTCTAATATAAAAATATCCGGAATCATTACTGAGCCTCAAGCAGCTTCTATATATATTTTCATTCTGTATACTTAAACTCTTAATACAAGACTGATTTGTAAAGTCTGCTTTGCTAACCATGATGATATATATAGGTTAAGAGCTATATAGAATTGTATCTAGGTGGCTAGAAATACTAAGTAGTGGTATTAGTGTTGTTTGTTTTTGTTATGTGTATTAGTACATAAGCCAAATAATGAGGATTGAATTCCTAACACGTAATTTGACTATAATATGTAGGAGTTAAGGAAATTTGTGGTGTTGCATTGTGAGTCCAGAATGAAGGTTGCATAGTGGAGTGTATGGGGATGTGGGGGTTATTGTATACCAATGAAGGAAATTTTCTTTTACTTTTCAAAGAGAAGAGCTAACTGGGGGGAGGGGTGGGCAAGGAGAAAAGTGCAACAATGAATGAATGAATGGAAGTCCAAAATATCTGTAAATGTTCATTAAAAATAATACAATAAAATTAAAAAAAGAAATCAAACAAAAACAACATAAAAAAAACCAAAACAAAACACTTGAGTGCTAATTAAGGGTCAGTGATTTGAGCCCTTTAGCTACTGTGTGATAAAAAGATTTGGCAATCTACTTCTTCAAAGATGATGTCATTTTTAAGTGCCAGTGAGTGGACTGCAATGTAATAATGACTGATCTTATGAACAACAGATCATCATTTGCCCTATTCTGTAATCACTATCCTTCCTTATAATCACTATCATGCTCAAACCCATTGTTGCCGTCACTGTATCGACTAATTTGGTTAAGATCATCTTCTCTTTCATTGACCCTCTATTTTTCCCAACATGATGTCTTTTTTCAAGATCGGGCGCCTCTTGACAAGATGCCCAAAACATCCTTGCATTTAAGAAAGATTTGTTTGTTTTCTTTTGGCATCTTTGGTATACTTAATATGATTTACCAACACAGCTCAAAAGCCATCAATTCTTCCTTGGTCTTTATTCACAGTCCAACTTTCACATGTATAAAGTGCAGTATCATTGGAGAAGGACATCCTGCTTGGAAAGTGGAAGGTCAGCATAAGAGAGGAAGACCCTTAACTTGGTGGATTGACACTGTAAGTTTAACAACGCACACAAGTATGTAGAAGAAGATGAAGATGGAACAATATATGACAAGGTTGAGATGCATCGTTCATGTGGTCACAATGAGTTGTAGTTAACTCAATAGCACATAGCAAGCATAACAAGAAGTAAATGAAAATTCTCTGGTTTGGGTGAGGTGGACCTTAGTTTTTATACTAAGATCCTTGTTCTTTAGCACTTTAAAGACGTCCTTGATAGCAGATTTTGTCCAATGAAATACAACCTTTGAACTCTTTTGATGCTGTCATGGATGTTGACTATAGAGTAAAATAAAATTAAAACCTTGGCAACGTCAATCTTTTCTTCATCTATCATGATATTGCCTATCAGTACAGTTGTGAAAACTTTTGTTTTCTACATATTAAAATATAATCCATAATGAACACAACAGCCTTTGATTTTCTAGCATTTCAAGTATTTTCTACTGTTTCAAGTATTCTTCACTTTCTACAGATGAGTTTGTATCAGCTATGTAATTCTTGCTGTTAATGAGTCTTCCTCAAATCCTGATGCGACATACAGTCCATTCTCTGAAATTATTTTGTCAACATACATATTGGATAGTAATGAAGAAATAATTACCCCTGATGCATAGAAAACTTCCCAATTTTAAACAATGTGGTGTTCACCTATCTGTAAAAAATACAACTTTTGATTTGGAGACCCCCTCCCACCATGGGGTCATCCCAGGGACCAAACAGGACAATAAAGTTTAGGACAGGAAGCTACAAGCAGAGCAAAGACAAAATTTTCTCAGCTGGCACACTGATTTGTGAGAAAAATAACTAATCTGAAACCTCATTGGACAGAAACCGATTAAATAGAACACCTGGTCTGTGCCACTCAATTACTCTAAAGACAAAGGAGGATAATAGAGTTAGGGTGAGGGGATTGAAATAAAGCAATATTCCTGCAGGGCTCCATTGCAGATCCAAGAGAATTTGAAGGACTTTGTTGTTGAAGGACTTTGTTGTTGTTGTTGTTATGTGTCATCAGGTCACTTGCGACTCATAGCGACCCTATTTACAACAGCCTTAAACCCATCTCTATCCTGTGCCAATCGCACTGCCTCTGACACACCCATCCCAATGATTCCAGTCACTGAATCAATCCACCGCATAGAAGGTCTTCCCCTCCTGCACCATCCCTCCACCCTCCCAAGCATGATGTCCCTCTCCAAGGACCTGTCCCTCCTTGCAACACGTCCAAAGTATGTCAGACGAAAGCTCAGAATCCTTGCCTCCAAGATGCAGTGTGGTTTAACCCTTTCGAGGATGAATCTATTTGTTTTCTTAGCAATCCATGGTACATTTAATACTCTTCTCCAGCACCACAGCTCAAAGGCGTCAATTCTCCTTCTATCCTCCCTAGTCATTGTCCAACTCACTGATGCATAAAAAGTGATTGCAAAGACCATAGCCTGTATAGACGCACCTCACTCTCCAGTGTGACACCATTGCTCTACAATACCCTGGAGAGGTCCCTAACAGCAGACTTTCCCATCACAATATGGTTTTTTTTATTTCCTGGCTACTGGTGCCAAGAGTGTTGACCGTGGACCCAAGCAGACTAAAGTTGTTAACAATCTCAATCTCTTCACCATCCATCCTGATGCTGCCAATTGGTCCAGTGGTGAGAATCTTTGTCTACTTGACATTGAGCCTCAATCCATACTGAAGGCTGCCATCCTTGACCCTCTGCAGCAAGCATTTCAGGTCCACCTCAGTTTCAGCAAGCAGGGTTGTGTCATGTGCATAACGCAGTTTGTTAATAGATCTTCCACCAATCCTGACTCCACACTTCTCACAGAGCCCAGTCTCTCGGATAATCTGTTCTGCATACAGGTTGAAAAGATATGGTGACAGAACACATCCCTGACGTACACCCTTCCCAATTTTGAACCATGCAGTGTTTCCTTGCTCTGTCCGGATGACTGCCTCTTGGTCCAAGTATAGGTTTCACATAAGAACGATCAAGTGTTCTGGGATTCCCATTCTTCTCAGAGTCAGCCACAGTTTGTTATGATCCACACAGTCAAATGCCTTTGCATAATCAATGAAACACAGATAGACATTCCTCTGGAATTCCTTGCTTTCAGCTAAGATCCATCTAACATCAGCTACAATATCCCTAGTACCACGACCCTTTCTAAACCCAGACTGGACTTCTGGCAGTTCTCTGCAGATGTAATGTTCCAGTCATTGTTGGATAATCTTCAGTAGAATCTTGCTTGCATGTGAGAGAAATGATATTGTTCTATAGTTTCCACACTCTGTTGCATCATGTTTCTTTGGAATGAAAACAAATATAGCTCTCTCTATTCCAGTCAGCTGGCCAAGTGGTTGTTCTCCAGATTTCTTGACACAACTTGGTGAGCACATCTAGGGCAGCATCTGTTAGCTGAACTATGTCAATTGGTATACCATCTCGAACTTTAGGAAAGGCATATTTTCCCAAAAAAGAACTTCCAGCAGATTTAGTGGTCCACTCCAGACAGTGCAAATTTTAAGCTGGTAACTCGTTAATAACATCATAAAAATAAGAACTGTCAAGAGCTTACATAGACACAATATAAAAATGGCCTAAAAAACCTTCATATAATGTCAAGAAAGTGTCTGGCAACATCAAATACTGTGAAAAAAACTAACTAAGTCTTCTCCAAAAAAAAAAAAAAAAGGTGGATCATATGGCAGACACAATTAATACCCCAAAGTGAAGAATATAGAAAATATATATATTGATATGCATTTGAATAGCTATGGAAGAAGGTACAAATGATGGAATCCAGAAATAAAGAGAATACCCTAGAGGCAGAAAATCAGAAGAAATATACTGATGTGGAGTTATTTGAACAGCTACAGAAGAAGTTATCAATATGGAAGAAACAATGTAATCCATTAAGAAAGTCAATATTTCATAGTCAGGGAGGCAGAATAAATATATCAGTGAGGAAGAACTTGAACAAGTATGGAAGCATAAAAGATGGAAGAAAGAATTGAAACTATAGATAAAGAGGTACAATATTTTTTTAAAATAATAATCATAAGATAGGGTACAGCCAACAGAAACCATATAAATGAGAAGACAATGAGATGACATATACAGAAAGCTGAAAGAAAACAATTGGCAACAGAGGATCCTCATAAAGCTGTCCACCAAGTTTGAAGAATAGTTTATGTCTTTGGCAGAAAATAAGGAATTTAAGGCATTTGTGAAAACAAGACTAAATCTACAAGAAATTTTAAGGGAAGTGTTTTTCACAGAGGAAAAAAAAATGGATGAACCATAGTAATCAGAAACAATAGAAAAAGAAATATAGCAAAATGACAGTGATAAAACCTGGCCTGTCAATAACCACAGTTCAAGTGAATGGACTAAATGAAACAATTAAAAGAAAAAAGGAGTAGCAGAATGTATTAAAAAAAAAAAAAACAACACACCAAAAAACCCCCAAAGTCCATCAATTTATTGTCCACAAAAGAAGCATCTAAGAAATGAAGAAAAAGACAGTCTCAAATTAAAGGCTGAAAAAAAAATGTCAAACAAATGGCCTCCACAAATAAGCAGACATGGCAATACTAATGTCTGAGAAGATAAGATTTCAGAATGAAAACCACCACGCCAAATAAGGAAGAGCACTATACAATGATTAAAAGTACAGTAAATCAAGAAAACATAATCTTGGCGAGCATCTATGTACCAAATGATGTTGTTGTTGTTGCTGTTGTTATGTGCCGTCGAGTTGCCTGCAACTCATAGCGACCCTCTGTACAACAGCCCTAAACTCCGCTCTGTCCTGTGCCAATCAAAACAGTGGTTAACAGAATTGAACAAAAAAAAAAAAAAAACAAACCCAACCAAACAAACAAAAACCTAAAAACAAACAAACAAAAAAACCCAAACAAACAAACAGTAACACAGTAGTGATAGGAAACTTTAACACACCACACTCACCAATGGATAGGTCAACTAAAAAGAAACTTAACAAAGATACAGAAGATCTAAACTATACAGCAGCCAACTCGACATTGTGGATATATTCAGGGTACTGCACCCAAATAAAATTCAATTCACTTGCTTCTCAAGTGCATATGGCAAATTCTCCAGTATTAATCACATATTAGGACACAAAGCAAACCTCAGCAAACTAAAATACTTTGAAATAATATAAAGTATCTTCTCAGACCACAATAATATAAAATTATAAATTAACCACAAGAGGATAAAGCTTATAAAACCACACATGAGGAAGCTAAATAGCTCTCTGTTAGAACTCAACTTGGTTATATAAGAAATAAAGAATACAATTTAAAAAGTTCCTCAAAACAAATGATAATGAAAATACAAAATACGAAATACAAAATACCAAAATCTCTGGGATGCAGCTAAGGCAGTCCTCAGGGGAAAGTTCATAGCAATAGGCAAACACATACAAAAAGAAGAAAGAAACAAAATTCATGGCCTAACTCAATATTTCCATAAAGTAGAAAAAAACCAATATAACCCCAGAGCCACTAAAAAAAGGAATTATAAAAACAAGAGCTAAAATCAATAAAATAGAAAAGCAATTGAAACCATCAACAAGACCAGAGCCAGTTTTTCAAAAAGGTAAATAAAATGAACAAATCATTGGCAATCTTAAAAAAAAAGAAGATACTAATAACTTGATTAGGGAATGAATGATAGAGGTGATATCACAACAGAACCAGAGGAAATAAAATACTATAATATCAGAATATTTTGAAATGCTATATTCACATATTTTGGGCATGTAGCCAGTAGGGATTGGTCGTTAGAGAAATACATGATGCTCAGAAGGGTGGAGGGCAGCACAGGAGAGGAAGACCCCAGATGAGATGGATTGATACAGTGACTGGGGCAATGGAAGTGTGTGTGTCAGAATTTTTGAGACTGGCTCAGGACAGGATAGGCTTCAGAGCTGCTGTACATAGGGTCATATGAGTCACAGGCAGCTTGGTAGTGCATAACGACAAGAATACTCTGATAAAATTGAAAACCTAGAGGTAATGAACAATTTCTTAGAAACTCATAATCAACCTAGATAAAGATTAACAGAGGTAGAACACTTGAACAGATCCATCTCAAAAGAAGAAATTAAACAGGTCATAAAAAAAAAAAAAACCTTCCCTACAAAAATAGTCCTGGACCAGATGGTTTCATGGCTGAATTCTACCAAACATTTAAAGAAGATCTATTACAAATCCTACTTAAATTATTTCAAAAAATAGAAGAAGAAAGAACACTTCCATAAGCAAAGGAATAGCTACTCATATGACATTTCTATGTTCAGCTTTTGAGGAAACATCAAACTGACTTCCAGAGTGATTGTACCATTTTACAATCTGACCAACAATGCATAAGAGTTCCTATTTCGTCACATCCTCTCCAACACTTATTACTTGTTGTCCTGTTAAACTTTGCCACTAATACTGGAGTGAGATGATATCTCATTGTGGTTTTGATTTATATATCTCTTATTGCCAGTGGAATCTATGGTATAAAGAGACTGTTAAATACAGCCAGAAATGCACAATCTGAAGAGAATCAAAGTGATGAATGGGAATTTCTAAAGATCAATTCCTTGTCTGCATCAAAAACTTTTTCCAAGAGGGTGAAAAGAAAACCAATCGACTGGGAATACCATCTCAGACAAGAGTCTCATAGTGATAGTTTATAGAATACTTCTGCGCCTCTACAAGAAAAGGACTGATAACCCAATTACAAAATGGGTAAAATACATGGAGAGAATTTTCACATAGAAAGATACTCAAATGGCAAACATACACATGAAGAAATGCCCCAAAACATTGACAAAATAGCAGCAAGCAGAATTTTAGAGCATTTATTTAAATGTCTTTTTAAAAAGTACAAAAGTAGGCAAGTAACAGAGTTTATCACAGAAGTATATTCAATTCTGATTGTTTTTATAGACTGAAACTGGTGAGGGAGAGGGGGATTTACATTTCATGACACACGACAAAAGATGAAAGACAATAATAACCTTCAATAAAGGTTACATCACAGTATCAAGAAAACAAAACTCCACTGGGTCGATAAGTGATAACAATAAGTGGAGAAAAGACAGAAATTGTAAATGATTTAATCTTGCTTGGATCCACAATCAAAACACTTGGCATTGGCAGCCAGAAAATTAAAAGATGCATTGCACTGGGAAAATCTGCTGTCAAGAACATCTCCAAAGTGTTGAACAGCAAAGATGTCAGTTTGAAGATTATATACATCTGATCCAAGCCAGAAGTATTTCAATTACTTATGATGCAGCTGAAAGTTGGACAATGAATAAAGATGATAGAAGACCCATTTTTGTATAGTTTCTATGAGTCATAGTCAATGTGATAACTCTTAAAACAACAGTTGAAAAGATAATTTATTCTCTCAAATAACTGTTTTGTTGTTGTCATCATGTACTATTGCATTAGCTGACCTTCCGTAGCTTGTCCAGAGCACTAGTGGCCTAGTGGCAAGAAGCTGTGCCACAATCTAGGAGATAAACAGTTGCAATCCACCAATCTCTTTGGGAGAAGGATAGGCAATCTCCTTCTCTGGGATTAACTGCCTCTGAAAAGCCACCAGAGGGTTAGCTATGAGCTGGTTCTGACTTGATGGTACACGAAAACAACAAATCATTATTAGGTGAACGACAATTGAGTTCACACAGTCAATAAAATAAAAGCAACATTATACCAACATGCAAAATGAAATAAATTTCACTTGTAGGCTTAACATAGGACTATCAAGATGTAAATGTTTCTTGCATAAATTTCCGAAAATTCTTAATTAGTAGTGAGCTGCTTTTTACGAAAAAATAAAATCAATGTGACAGCTAAAATGGCTTCACATACTTAATTAGCAGTAAAACTCTATGATGCAGATATTCACCTTTTTATCTTATGACCGTCTGTCATGACAGAAAATGCATTTTAAAATAGGATAAAACACCATGATGAGAGTAGAAATCTCTAGACTATCATATGGAGAGAAGAACAAAGATTAAGTTTCTTCAGCAAAGCTGAAAGGTAAAACTAACTGCACAAGTTTTTAGACTGATGTAAGACACACGAGAGTCCAAATGAAGCATAGTGCAATTTAAATTCTTCAGGTATTTAAATCTAGCTCAGAAGAAAATACATCAGTAAAATATATGCTTAAAACTTGGTAGCTGCTCAAAAGTATTTGAATAATGAATCAATTAAAGAATAGGAATAAATGCTACATGTTATGTGCAGATAAACTTCTGGTAGAACGTAAAAAGTAAAATTTTGCAGAAAATTTTCAGAGATGCTTTGAATAGATTCCTAAAGAAATATTGAAGTCTTAACCCCTGGTAATTGTACATGTCACCTGTTTGGAGAGTCTTGGAAGACACTATCATTTAAACAAACATGAGGTCCTACTAAAGTGGAGTGTAGCTAAATCCAGTAACTGATATTTGTCTAGAAAGAGGAGACAGAGGGAAAATGATAATATTTGAAGACAGAAGAGACAGAAATCATGCTGCCATGAGCCATGATGCCAGAAACTATTAGAAGCTGTTGTTGTGTATGGTCAAGTCAGAACTGACCCATAGCTGATCCTCTAGTAGGTTTTCAGAGGGAGTCAGTCACATGGGAGGAGATTGTTCATCTTTCTTCCGCAGAGCAGTTGGTAGATTCAAACAAGTACCTTTGCATTAGCAGTGCAGTTCCTTACCACTAAGTCACCTCCTCCCATGTGATTAAACTGCCTCTGAAAGCCAGCTGGAGGGTCAGTTATGGGTCGGTTCAGACCCGATATCATACAACAACAAAAACAAGCCACCAAAACTCCCTGTTAAATGCTAGCAAGACACAAGAAAGATTTTCGTCAAAGTTCTCCAAGACAGCATGACTCTATGCCTTCATGTTATTATACTCTAACCCCCAGATTTATAAGACAATACAATTGTACTGTTTTAAGCCACCCTGTTTCTCTTCCTTTTTATGGCAGTCCTAGGAAACATAAGGGAAGTGGGGTTTCTTTCTTGTTTTCAAAGAGAATTTGTTCGGTGGACATAATGGAGACCAATATGGTGTTCAAAATTATGGAAATGAGTTTAATGTGCTATGGGTGTAATACATGGAGGAAAAAGCTATAGTGAGGAAATTTATCACAGGCAGAAAGACAAAATGTTCCAGGATACCACTGGTAGACTTTTTTGGCAAGCAAGAATATTTTGTGAGGTCTTAGCTATGGAATATACTTATGTTCTATATCACTTTGACCATAAGATTTACTCACTTTATGAGATTGTGATAGTGACACATGGTAGGGCAAGCCTTGGATCTATTGTGCTACCATGAACCCTAGGTGGCTTAATGGTAGCACCATGTTACAAGGCCATTTTCCAATTATTTAATAATAAAATACATATTTAGAAAAAGAAAATTTACTTATGTAAAGAGGTTATTTTAACATTTCATCTAGTGTAAAATTTTTGGAGCAATCTGTATCCACCAGGGACCCAGTAATAAACTGGTTGCATGCTCAATTTGGGCAGGTGGCATGTAACATTTTCGGTTGCTCACTAAAACACTGGTCACTTGTTTCCACTAGCCACATCATAAGAAAGAAATTAGGCTATTTATCAATCTAAAGTTTTAGAGGTGGAAATTTATTATCAGATGAAATATCAAGATAACCTCTTAGTGCCTAGCACAGTGATTGACACAAAGCAGGTACATAATAAAAAGTTGTTAAAAAATAAATAAAATTTACTTGGAGTTCAAGTGCAAGGAAAATGTTGCTGAAGATCATCCAAAATGACTAGTACATTTACAAGTTGGAAGCAGGAGTGACATCCACTTCCAAAAAAACATGCCTCTGGAAACTCTATGAACTTGGATAAATGTTGATAGTTTTAGGAAGACTTCAGGCTTTTTGTTCATAGGGACATTATGAGTTGTGCTCGACTAGAAGGCAATCAGCAGCAAGACATTTAGAAGGGACTGCCAGATGTTCAGGTGGGGATTAGAAGAGCCTGTGGCGCCAGAGACATCATTGCTGATATCCGATGAATCCTGGCTGAAAGCAGAGAGATTACCAGAAGGTTGTTTATTACCACACAAAGGCAAAATTTTACTGTGTAGATGAAACAAACTCTGGCTGACATTGAGAAGAATCAGAATCCCAGAATACTTAATTGCGACCATATGGAATCTATGCCTAGACCAAGAAGCTGTTGTCTGAACATAGCCGAGAGAACACTTCATAGTTTGAAATCAAGCAGGATATGTTCCAAGGATATATTGTTTTTCCATATTTATCCAAACTGTATGCTAAGCAAATAATTAGGGAAGCTGGACTTGATTAAGAGGAATGTGACATCAGCATTGGAGAAAGACTCATTGACAACTTGCCCACATAACACAATCTTGGTTACTGAAAGTGAGGAGAACATGAAACAATTGCTGCAGAGGAGCAAGGACCACAGCCTTCAATATGAATTACATATATTTCAGTGTCAAGAAAACAAAGGCCCTCACCACTGAACCAAAGGCAACATCATGATAGAAAAAGGATTGAAGTTGTCAGTGATTTCATCTTGCTTCGATCGACAATCAAAACCTTTGGTACTAGTAGTGAGGAGATCAGGAGATGTTTTGCTTTGGGCAAAACTATCACTAGTTCCAATATCAAGGAACTAAAAACAAACTGCAGGGCAATGATGTCAGTTTTAAGACTAAGGTGTGCCTGATTAAGGCTATAGTTTTTCAATAACTTGCTACATATGTGAGAGCTGTACATGAATATGGAAGACAAAGGAGTTGATGTCTTTGAGATGTGGAGTTGAACAAGATTACTGGATATTCCATTGACTACCAAAAGAACATATATATGTCTTGAGAAAGCACAGTTAGAGTGATCAGTGGAGTCAAGGGTGGTGAAGCCTCATCTCAACATGCTTTGGGCTTATTGGTAGAAGAGGCTCTTCCTTGGGAAGGGATACCATGCTTGAAAAGGTGGAAGACCAGCGAAAGAGAGGAAGACCTCTAATGAAATGAATTGACACAGTGACTGCAGCAATGAGCTCAAGTGTGTCAGAGATGGTGAGGATGACAGTGAGGAGGACAGGGTTCATGGCCGTTGTTCATAGGATCACTGTGAGTTGTCTTTGACTCAAAACCATTTAATAACAGTTGGAAACCCAGAATAGTAGGCTATTTTGTTTGACTTTTGAAAAAGAAAGCTAACAAATACACTCTCACTTTGCTTTTGTGAAGTGCGTAATAATAATTTTTTATGATCGTCTGTGTCTGAAATTGGTAATTTAGCTTTGGAATTCTGAGAAACACGTGGTAAAGAAATTAGAAGGTATACATACCATATCACTACTGATTGTTGCCTTAAGTCGCCTTCTATTTCAGTGGACACAAACTGAATACATTTTGTCCCAGTTTACATTCTATATGCTCATTGTTATGTGAATTAAGAATAGCTAATCAAATGAGACTGGTATTATTTTCCTTGCAGATAAGGAAATTAAATCTTAAAACATTAATAAGATTAATTCAAATTCACAAGGGAGCTCTGATGGCCTAGTGTTAAGAAGCTGTACTTTAATCCCAAAGGTACACTATTCAAATCTACCAGTTGTTTCCAGGAGTAGAAAAGACAATCTTCTCTCATGTGCTTTTGGTTGTTGATTGCCATCAAGTCGAGCACAACTCATAATGACCCTATGAACAAAAGACCTTTCTATAACTATTGTTTCTCAAAGTTCATAGAGTTTTCTGAGGCATGTTGTTTAGGAAGTAGATATCACCCCTGCTTCCAAACCTGTCTTAAACTGGGAGCTCCACCAAACACTGTCCACCATGGGTAACAGTCATTCCATTTGACACCCCAATGGCCCAAGGTTAAGCATCACAGCAACCACAGGTTACCTCAGTACAGCATATGGACAGAAGAGCAATGTGCCACTTAGAAGAATGTTCCTCCATGTGGTTTATAACGTCTGAAAACCTGCTGGAGGGTCAGCAGCAATGGGTCAGTCCTGATTTGAGGACACATAACAACAAGTGGTTAACCATTGAGTAATCTGGATCTAAATTCAAGCCTTTTATCACAATGGAGCTGATTGGGTTTTACAGTTTCCCAAGGTAGAAGCAAAAAACAATTTTAAAAACATGATTCCTGATGTGGGAAACACAAATTTAGTTTATCACTGCTCTAGAATTAGTCTTATCATAATTTAACAAAAAATTATTTTAAAAATATTCAGCAAATGGCATAAAGGTGAAGATGAGAAAATAAATCAGATTCTCTCAATTTGAAACAATTGTTACATTAGCAAAATTTGCTTCTCAATAAATAGAACACCATATGCTTTGTTGAAACGAAGTATTTCTAAGAATTTCTTAAGTGTTAAGTAACTTATTATAAATTCCATTGCTAATATATTTTAATAGCTTTGTCTGTGATTTTGCATTGTACTGCTTAAAAGATATTTTTTAACTTTTATTAACCCTTCAGAAAATTTTTTGGTTCAAAGGCTTCAATAGTCTTTGCATTATTTTGAACTTTTTTCTCTTGCTTTATAGAATGTCTCTTTTGAAAGGTTGTAGTTAACAAAACTACTGATCTTTGTATAATATAGATTTCAATTAAAGTTGATAATTATTAAAATCCTGCACATTGTTACATGCTAGGCCAATGTGTACCAAGTTATAATAAAATTCAAAAAATAAAGATAACATTTTGATTTTTCAAGGTACTTGTATTTTCCTAATTTCATATATCTTTTATTCTAATTTAATGTGGGGGTACAATCAAAAAGTAACTGGCTTAACCCTATTAATATTGGAAGTAGGCGTGGCATCCACTTCCTAAATAACATACCTCTGGAAACTATGAACTTTGATAAATGTCAATTGTTGTAGAGGGGCTTCAAGCCTTTTGTTCATAGGGTCGCTATGAGTTGTGTTCAACTCGAAGGCAATCAATGACGATAGTAATAAGAAGCTTCATTACAATCCTGAAGGCAAGTGGTTTGAGTCCACCAGCTGCTCCATGGTAGAGAGATAAGCAATCCCATCCCACAAAATTAACTGCCTCTGAAAACTTGCCAGAGGGTCAGCTATGGATCTGTTTCAACTTGATTGTACACAACTACAACAACAACAATCTGCTTAAGAAAGGAAAGGCTAAGATTTACAGCCATGGAAACATGATGAGGTGTCATCATGAATCAGAATTGATAGCAGCAGATTTGAGCTATGTGTTAATAGCTAACTGTTATTAAGAAAAACAGTGCTTGGAAAGGAAAGGGGAAGATCCTTAGCCAGATGGATTGACACAGTGATTGCACCTCATGGGCTCAAAAATGTCAGAGATGATGAAGGATAGGACAGGGTTCAGGTTCGTTTTTCATTATGTCACTATGGGTTATACTGGATTCAACAGCACCTAACAAAAACCAAAGGTGGTGGAGAATTGTGCTCCCCAGTGTTTTCAATGGTTGGCTTTTTTGGAAGTAGATTGTGAGGACTTTCTTCTGAAATACCTCTTCATGAACTCCAAAATCCCACATGGTGGCTAACAGCCGAACATTTTACCTATTTGCATCATCAGACTCCTAGTCTGAATTCAGTTGTGTCTAATTAAAAACGAGTTTTCATTTTTATCCAATAAATTACTTTCATTTACAATGGCAAAACTTTTTTACCTCCTTGAAATAATTTCAGATTGAGAGTAAATTTCCAATCTCATTGATGCTATTGAGAATTGTTGAGCTACTACTTCTCACACATACTTGTCTTATCCTGTTGTTGTTGTTGTTGTTATGTGCCGTCGAGTCGTTTGCGACTCATAGCGACCCTATGTACAACAGTCCTAAACCCTGCTCTATCCTGTGCCAATATCATTGCCTCTGACACACCCATCCCGATT
>NW_006399755.1:23704362-23711559 GCF_000299155.1 Elephantulus edwardii
TGTCACCAAGTCCATGTTGTCCAACTACTGATTCTTCTTCCCTGTTCCCAACTTTTGCGTTCCAGTCGCCCATTATTATCAATACATCTTGATTGCATGTTCGATCTATCTCTGCCTGTAAGAGTTGGTAGAAATCATCTATTTCTTCTTCTTTGGCTCTGATTGTTGGTGCATATATCTGGATTATATGGATATAATCCCATCACTCACAATGTTGTACTTCAAGATGGACCTAGAAATTTCTTTTTTGACTATAAAAGCAACTCCACTGTCATGGGGCATTTAGAGTCAGATGATCATATGATATATTATTCTGTCTCATCCTATATATATTTTTTATAACAACTGTTTCCATTTTCTTAATTCACTGTCCAGGTTCAATGTAACGGCCTGTGCCCAATGTGTGAGACTTTAAATCAAGACAAGAACAGTCTATGTGTTTATTCCTACTTCTTTTCCTCTCCAGATTTTAGTTCTTTCCACATGTGACACAGTGGATGAATTCATGAAAAGGGACAAAATTCTTCTTACTTAATGGGGATTCACTTTTAATCGTTTATTGAGTGCCACTGCTACTTAGGGAAAAAAAAAAAACCAAACCACAAAACAGATGCTAAATCGATACCTTCTCTAAGGCAGATGTCCAAATATTAGCTCTTCTCTTTGGATGGTTGTTGTTATTGTTGTTTTGTGCCATTAAGTCACCTGGGATTCATAGCAACCCTATGTACAATAGCCCTGAAGCCTCCCCTATCCTGAGCCTTTCTCACTGATTCCAACACCCCTATACTCGTTATCCCAGTTATTGTGTCAATCCTCCCATTCGGAGTCTTCCTCTCCTGCACTGTCCCTTCACCCTTCTACATCGGATGTCCTTCTCCAAGGACAGGTCCCTCTGGCCACATGCCCAGATTATGTGAGATGGAGTCTCAAAATTCTTGCCTCTATGGAGAAACTCCAATACAGACCATTTTATTCTCTTGGCAGTCCATGATCTGTTCACTACTCTCTCTAGCACCACAACTAAAAGACAATTCTTTCTCTTTCTTCCTTAGTCATTATCATCCTGAGTTTTCTTCTTTACGTAAAACTACTTAAAACTATAAGTATCCAACAGATTTGTGCATTTATTGGAAATAACATAAATTCACTAAATTAGAGAATAAGTCCTCAAGGACTTTTGAGGGGAGAAATAGCAAAGTATTAAGAATTGATACCAATTCAATAAATTTATGTAGTCTAAGATAATAAATAACAAAGATATAAGAACATTCTCTTAATAGCCATCAGATAAGCAAGATAGCTATACTAAATGCTGCTCTAAGTAAAGATTGTATCCTCTTGATAACCCAATTACAAAATTGGCAAAAGACATGGAAAGAATTTTCACAGAGGAAGATATTTGAATGGCAAACAGACACATAAAGAAATACTCCAAATCTCTGGCAATAAGAGAGATGCAAATTAAAACTTCAAAGAGGTACCATTTCACTCAAGTAACAGTGGCAAGATTTAACAGGGCAGCAAGTAATAAATTTTGGAGAGGATGTAGCAAGAAAGGAACTCATATATTGTTGGTGGGATTATAAGATGGTACAGCCATGCTGGAAGGCAATTTGGTGCTTCCTCAAAAAACTGAACATCACCATCACAAGAACATGGTAATAGCTCAAATGTCCAACCACAAATGAATGGATTGAGAAATTATGGCACCTTTATGCAACAGAATACTACACAACATGCAGGAGCAATGATTAACTCAGTCCCACAAGGATAAATCATGCATAAAACCATTATTGTATAATGAGTATAAGGATCCAAGAAGGATGGGGGTGGTTGGAAGCAGAGGGATCAGGACGTGCAGGAGGAGGGGGCGATTAATCATTGGGTTGTACAATTTGATGGATGGGGGAATGAGAGAAATTGAAATAATTTGTTCTTGAAAACAATGTATTAGAATTTTGTAAATAAACTAGTTGTTGTTGTTAAGAGCCATCGAGTTGTAAACGACTCATAGCAACCATAAGAACGAAAGACCTGAATACTTGTAAAAATGTCATCATTTCTCCAAGTCACAGGCTTTCCAGAGGCAAACTATTTCAGAAGTGGATGTCACTCCTGTTCCCAAGCTTATTTTAATTGGGGAGCTCCACCACATACTGCTCACCATGGGTGACCGTTATCACATTAGACACATCAGTGTCACAGTATTCAGCATCACAGCAACCGTGGGTTCCCTTTGTACAGCAAATGGACAGACTAGTGCTATACCACTTAAAAGAATGTTTGACCAAAAACAGTTAAAACCAGGCCTAAACTAGTAGAAAATAGAATAAATCTTATTCTTTAAATAGCCACTTAAAACCAATTTTTAGTATAAAATATGTTCTATATGAATTACTCATAGGGTATAAACTTGAAATTGGTATACCAGTTAAGTTGACAATGAAGAAGGAATGAATTCTTGCCATACAATTTGAGTTATTACTAATTTCCAACAATTCAATATCAAAGAAAATACAAAAATTACTGTATTTCTCCTTCTTTGTGGCACAGTGTTTAAAGTCTTCTACTGTTAAGGTGAGCCGTCTAAACCCAGCTTTGCTCTTCAGAGGAGAAATATACAGCCGTCTGCTTTCATAGAGATTTAAAGTCTCAGTAATCTTGTAGGGGAAGTTTAACTTTGTCCTAAAGGACTGTTAGGTCTTAAAAGATTCTATGGCAACTGTTTTGATTTGGTTTTTAATAAGCTTATTAGTCTGTTTCCTGCCAGTAAAAATTGTCTAAATGGGAAAGTTTCAAAGAGACGAATTATTTTTCCTACACTAAACATCTAACTGTTACCACTAATAAATCTTTTATAATATAAAATGTTATACAGGAACACACAAGTCTCTGTTTTTAGTCATTTGGGGTCCTACGTTATAGAAAGCAGGAAGAACAAAAAGGCCCCATAAATGTATAATATAAATGCATGAACAGTTTGGCACTGCAAGCTCTTTCAACATCTCAGGATTTTATTTCCTTGGTGTCAGTGTAACAGAGTGAAGATGGGATTAGTGAAGATTTAGGAAGAAATTCATAAGTTGTCCTGCGTCCTAAAGTAAATCATAGAAAGATTTTATAAGCCAGTGTAAAGAGCCAATATGGCCAAAGACCATTCAATTAAATACTACTTCCAGGGATTGTCTTACGCTCAAATTACAATCTTCTAATTGTCCTCAAAATTTCCCTAAATCTATTACAGCTCCTCTGTTATCCTTTTTTTCTAACTTCTTACCATTTTTTTATCAAAGCATAAAAATTAAACTGCATTCAAAATTTCCATTTCCATCCATATTGACTATTTCTATTTTTCCTAGTCTACCTCATCACTTCATTCTATTTATAATTCACTGATAAACTTCAAAATGACACCATATGACTGATGTGCTGTCGAGTTACTTGTGATTCTCATATGTACAAGGCTCTGAACCCTGCTCTAATCTCTGACACACATATCTTCATTACCCCCGTCACTGACTCAATCCATCTAATTGAGGATCTTTCTCGCACTGTCTCTACACCCTCCCAAGTATGATGGCCCTCTCCAAGGACTGGTCCCTCTTTGCAACATGCTCAAAGTATGTCATATGACATTTCAGAATCCCTGCCTCCAGAGAGGAGCCTGATTTCATCTTCTCTAGGACCAACTTGTTTGTTCTTCTAGCAGTCCATGATATATTCAATACTCTTCCCCAAAACCACAGCTCTAAGGCATCCATTCGCTTTCTATCATTCCTAGTCATTGCCTACCTTTCTGATACATAGCAAGTAATTGCAGACTACGGCCTGGATCAGGCACACTTTTGCTCTTCAATACTCTGAAGAGGTCTCTGGCACCAGACTTTTTCAATGCAATACATCTTATTGCTTTATTGATTTACAGGTGCTGGTATGAAGAGCATTGATTGTGGAGTCAAGCAAACTGAAGCTGTTAACAATCTCAATCTCTTCATATCTATCATGTTGCTGCCAATATTTGACTTTAAAATGCCCACTGTCTAATTTAGGGGAGAGAAGAGAGTGATTCCACAAATACTGTGTCTTTGTAAATAATATACATACATATAAAATGCAGAAATGACAAAATTACATTAAAAAACATCTGGTGTAGCTCACTCCTGAATATGCTTGTTTATGTATTGGGATTATTTCCAGAAGTGAATCTCAATCTCATTCATTTTCATTTAATAATCCAAGGGTGCTACTTTTATTGTAATTCTATAACAAAAGTGTAGGCTGTGATCAAGAAGTCATGGATCAAGTATAATAGTGTCACTACAATTGTAAAATCAATTACAAAACTGTGCATTTATTTCTATTAACACTAGTTGATATCATATTGCTGCTGTTTTTGTGTCATCAGCTGGATCCTGGAACCTACTGAAGCTATTACAATCATTGTGCACAGTAGGGCTTACTTCACTGTTATCCTTACCTGCAATACAAGCATTGTGTAAATAAAGCTGATACATCAATTTGTTGGTAGTTCATTGTACCAAGAAGAGATGGATAGGCAGTGACGTCATGAAAGTCAAAAGTCATTGTGGGTGACATGGAAACAACTCATAGGTAACTCTCCTGTGGATTTTGAGAGTCTGTAAATTACATGGAAAGAGGTTGCCCATCTTTCTGTCTCAAAAGAGCTGGTGAATTTGAACCACCAAAGAGATGTGGCCTTTTGGCTAGCAGCACAGCTATCTGTGGTCTGTCAACCAGTCAGAGAAGATTATTTTTGAAGAACTCTTTTATTAACTTTTTATGTAAACAAAATTCAAAACTGTATGAACCAAATTGATGCCATCAGTAGTTATACTGAAAAGCTGCTAAATATAGCAAACACCGGGTCCAGATTTACATGAGAAGACAGTGTGATGTATGATTGCAATCTTGAATATGAATTTAACCATTAAGAAGCCTGAAGTAGGAGAGAGTTAAAGAAGTGTACAAGTGGGAGTCTTCTGCCAGGGGGAAAATAACCCCAGAAACCATCTGCAACAGCTCCCAGAAAACCTGGGAGTATGTGTCAGCAGAATACTGATGACAAAAATGAAGGCACAGTGGCAACGAAGATGATGACACCAGTGACGAAGAGCATCTGCTGGCAGCTCGGAGATACTTCAGTGATGATAGTAGTGACCACAGATTTGACGCTGACACATTCTGAAGTAAGATGAAGATAATCAATGAATAAATTAAAACGACCTGATTTAAGATGAGAAGGAAGAGATATGTTTTAGAGAAAATAAAGCCAGAGTGTGTCTTAGAGGCAAAGAGGACAGCTCACATAGTTCGGGCATGTTGCTAGAAGAGGTTCTTCCTTGGAGAGAAAGGAAGGTGGAGAGTGGGTGAAAGAGAAGATCCTCAACTAGGTAGATTGACACAGTGACTGCAGCAATGGGCTGGTGTACATCAGAAATGAAGAGGTTAGCACAGGATAGGACAGGGTTCAGACCTGTTATTAACAGGGCCGCTGTGAGTTGTCCTCAACTCAGTAGGACATAAAAACAAATGAAACCATAATGTCTTCTGATGATGTTTATATGTTATTTTCAGATGATGATTATTAAAATTCTGTTTCAGGATCTCATTTATGAAAGCCATAAAATATAAACATATTATCCTTGTAGTTTTAGGCTAGGATAATTTTTTAGTTGCTGACTTCTAATTCTTCACATATTACTGGATTTATGAAAATACACACCTTAAAACATTTTCCTGTTAACATTAAATGCATTAGACAAGTAAAAAAAAGAAATTAAAGTCAGCAACATGGGGGGGGATGTGGAAATAGTGTCATATACTTATGGAAAAAGACCACACTGGGGAGAGTTTGAAAAATACAATTTGTGTGCTATTTGCATGAAAATACAGTAGTCAGTCTCCAATGCTTAATGTGACCTTTGCTTGGGTCTAGCCCTCAGGGCAGTCCTCTAAGGGATATGGCAAGACTATACAATGGCTTCATTTGCAAGTAAGTGGAGGCTATCTATTTCTGTGGACTTACAATTCTCAGGGAAAACTTTATAGAGGAGGTTATTATAGTCAATTTTTTAAAAAATCAGTGAATGTTTATAAATTTTGTTTGTGACTTTCCATTCAAGCATTTATACACATTGTGTGTTATACCAGTGATTATGATTCATTAGTTAATTATAATGTTTGATTAATGTTTTCTTGTATATTGTCTTTTACAAGTCCCCTAGGCTTCATATCTCTTCTCCAGAGTCATTTTTTAATATAAAATCCATTATACTTTGTTGCTGTTATTATTAGATATTATCATGGTGATTCTGATACAGGCCATGGTCTTTGCAATCACTTGTTATGCATCAGAGAGTTGGACAATGTCTAAGGAGGATAGAAGGAGAATTGATGCCTTTGAGATGTGGTGCTGGAGAAGAGTATTGAGGGTACCATGGACTGCTAGGAAAACAAAAAGATTCATCCTAGAAAGGGTCAAATTGGGCTGCTCCTTGGAGGCAAGGATTCTGGGGCTTTGTCTAACATACTTTGGACATGTACGGTCCTTGGAGAGGGTCATCATGATTGGGAGGGTGAAGGGACAGCGCAGAAGGGGAAGGCCCCCTAATGAGGTGGATTAATTCAGTGACTGGGGTAATCAGAATGGGTGTGTCAGAGACAGTGCGATTGGCACAGGACAGAACAGAATTTAGGGATGTTGTACATAGGGTCGCTATGAGTTGCAAGTGGCTTGATGGCACATAACAGCAACAGCAACAACAACATCATGGTAATTTCACAGTAACTTAATGTGACAAAGTACAACAGTTTGTAGGGTTTTATTGACCTTGCTTTTTCTTGTTCTTGTTATTGTTGATTATCATGGGATCAAAAACAACCCATAGCTGACCCTCCAGCACCTTTTCAGAGGCAGTTAATAGCACAGGATGAAATCACTCACTCTTCTCCTGTGGAGCTGCTGGTGGACTCACACTGTTAACATTTTGGACTGCAGAGCAGGGAGTTACCATTAAGTTATCTGAGCTCATGTTCATTATAGAAGCTTATTAATAAGCCTTATAAAATACTATCAGGGGAAGTCCATGTGTATAACATGCGTTTGTGTCTCTTATAAAATGTATTTGCAATGAATAAGTCATTGATTTTACAAAATTCAATCATTCTATCTCC
>NW_006399755.1:23711659-23713371 GCF_000299155.1 Elephantulus edwardii
CTCCTTACAACATCTCCAAATTATGGCAGACGAAGCCCCAGAATCCTTGCCTCCAAGGAGCAGCCTGGTTTAATCCTCTCTACGATGAATCTGTTTGTTTTCTTGGCAGTCCATGGTACATTCAATACTCTTCTCCAGCACGACAGCTCAAAGGCATCAATTCTCCTTCTATCTTCCCTAGTTATTGTCCAACTCTCTGATGCATAACAAGTGATTGCAAAAATCATGGCCTGTATCAGGCAGACCTTAGTCTCCAGAGAGATACCGTTGCTCTTGAGTACTTCAGAGAGGTCCCTAACCGCAGACTTTCCCATCACAATACATTTTTTTATTTCCTGGCTACTGGTGCCAAGAGTATTGACCGTGGAGCCTAGCAAAGTGAAGCTGTGAACAATCTCAATCTCTTCGCCTTCAATCCTGATGCTACCGATTGGTCCAGTGGTGAGAATTCTTGTCTTCTGGACATTGAGCCTCAGTCCATATCCAAGGCTGCAGTCCTAGACCCTCTGCAGTAAGTGCATGAGGTCCTCCTCAGTTTCAGCAAGCAGGGTTGTCTCATCTGCATAAAGCAGATTGTTGATAGATCGTCCACCAATCCTAACACCACGCTTCTCCTCATAGAGCCCCGCCTCTCGGATAATCTGCTCTGCATACAGGTTGCAAAGGTATGGAGATAGGACACATCCCTGACGTACACCCTTCCAAATTTTGAACCATGCAGTGTTGCCCTGCTCTGTTCTGATGACTGCCTCTTCGTCCAAGTATACGTTTCACATTAGCATGATTAAATGTTCTGGGATTCCCATTCTCCTCAGAGTCAGCCACAGTTTGTTATGATCCACGCAGTCAAATGCCTTTGCATAATCAATGCAACACAGATAGAAATTCTTCTGGTATTCTCTGCTTTCAGCTAAGATCCATCTAACATCAGCTACAATATCCCTAGCACCACGACCCCTTCTAAACCCAGTCTGGACTTCTGGCAGTTCTCTGCTGATGTATTGTTCCAGTCATTTTTGCATAATCTTCAGTAGAATCTTGTTGCATGTGAAATCAACGAGATTGTTCTGTAGTTTCCACACTCAGTTGGGTCGCCCTTCTTTGGCATGGGAACAAATATAGACCTCTTCCAGTCAATTGGCCAAGTGGTTGTTCTCCAGATTTCTTGGCACAACTTGGTGAGCAAATCCACGGCAGCATCTGTTAGTTGAAATATGTCAATTGGTATACCATCTATTCTGGGGGCCTTATTTTTTGCTATTTCCTTCAAAGCAGCTTGAAGTTATGCCTCCATCACCATAGCCTCTGGCGCAAATGCTATTTCATTAAATTCTTCTGTATCTGCCAATTCCTTTTGGTGCAATGACTCAATATATTCCTTCCGTCTTCTTTTGATACCTCCTGAATCATTTAACATTCTGCCTAAAGCATCCTTGATTGTAGCAAATAGAGGTTTGAATTTGTTCTTCAGTTCCTTGAGCTTACGAAATGCTGAATGAGTTCGGCCCTTGTGATTTTCTGGCTCTAGCTCCTCGCACATTTCATTGTAGTATTTTGCTTTGTCATTCCGTGCTGCCTTTTGGAATCTTCTGTTCAGCTCTTTAGTGTTTTGGATTCTTCCTTGTGCTTTGGCTTCTCTACGTTCCAGTGCAATCTTCAGAGTTTCTTCTGACATCCATTTTGATCTTTTCTTCCTCTTCTGTCTTTGTAAT
>NW_006399755.1:23713471-23726230 GCF_000299155.1 Elephantulus edwardii
CGGTTGGCGCAGGATAGAGCAGGGTTTAGGGCTTTTGTGCATAGGGTCGCTATGAGTCGCAAAGGACTCGACAGCACATAACAACAACAACAATTAATAAGCTTTAATCTCCTGGAGAGCTACCGGGTGGGTTTGAACTGTCAACCTCCTGTTAACAACTGAATTGCTGTTACCATCACAGCTCCTGATCATATTTATATCACTCACTAATTTTACATTCTTCAATGGTTTCCTCATATATTCTATCTAGATAATCCATTAATCCATACTGTTGGTATGACATACTATTTCCTAAAACTTTTCATCCCTACTACTTCCCTGTTTTCCCCTCCATATTGCTTTTCCAATTTGTTCCTTATCAATTTCCCCCTGAATTTATAGATCAAAGTTAGTTGTTCATAAAGTCTTACTTGCACCAGAACTTTTTCCTACACTGTAATACTTCCTTAATTTACTTGCCTTCTCAGTGTTCCAGACATCAGCTTATATGTCTTTTCTTCCAAAGCCCTACTGACTTCTTCCACAAAATCTATTACATTTTAGCTCTGGTGGCCTAGTGGCAAGAAGCTGCACTGTAATCCCAAAAGCCCACATTTCAAGGTCACCAGCTGCTCCAGGGGAGAAAGATGGACAATTTCCTCCAGTTCAATTAACTGCCTCTGAAAACCTGCCAGAAAGTCACCTATGGGTTGGTTCCAACTATATGGTACACAACAGCAACAATAACTTATAAAAGTGTGTAGGGGTTTTTTACCTCATTGTTGTTGTTACATGCTGTTGAGTTGTCTGTGACTCATAATGACCCTATGTACACTAGCTCTGAAGCTGGCCCTGTCCTGAATCAGTCTCACTGACTCCGACACACTTCCCCACATTGCCAAGTCCATCTCATCCTGTGTCTTCCTTTCCTGTGCTGTCCCTCCACCCTTCTGAGCATAATGTCCTTCTCCAAGGACTGGATCCTCCTGGCCATGTGACCAAAGTATGTGAGACAGAGGGTCAAAATCCATGCTTTTAAGGAGAAACTTGGTTTAACCCTCTCCAAGACAGATCTATTTGTTTTCTTGGTAGTCCATGGTATGTTCAAGAATCTTCTTCAACACCACAATTCAAAGACATCGTTTCTTTTTCTGTCATCCTTAGTCATTGTCCAGCTCTCTGGTGCATAGCAAGTAATGGCAAAGAGCATAGCCTGGATCAGGTGCCCCTTAGTCTCTAGATTGTCATTGTTGCTTCTCAGTTCTCTAGAGAGGCCCATGACAGCAGATTTACCTAATGCAATTTGTCGTTTTATTTCCTGACTCTTGGTCAATCTTAAGAGTAGCTCAGAATAAATCCTCTGTGCCAAACAAAATATACTTGATGAACAAATAGCAGAAAGAATAAATTACTTATACCCTATGCCTTTTCCTGGATATACTAAAAGCATGGCAATCTGAAAGAATATTAGAGGGATTATGGAATAGAATCATAATACAATGAAATTTAAAAAAATAGTTTACAAAAACAGTCTATATTGATGGAGTTTGTATTTTTATTCTTGTGACAACGGCAGTAGTAGCTTTGTAGGCAACCTTATAGTCTGGTCTAAATATATCATTTTAAATAATTATCACAACTGTTTTAAAATATATTTTACAGATGGGAACTCTGAAGCACAGATAGAGACTCATCCAAGCTCACTCATGTATGAAAAGACAGAGATAGGCCCATGCAATATGATCAAAGAGCTCTTGTTTTTAACCATTAGCCTCCATTACCTCTTGAAAATAGCAAACCTATTAATGAGCAAGTAGAAAATGAGGACAAATTCAGACCATAATAGAGAAGAAAACTGGTAAAGAGAGATTTCAAAACAAGATAGGAGGCATATATTTTAATGATAAAAAGAGAGAAAGATAAGAATCTCTTATTGCAGAACATATGGGGCCTAAGAAAAGCTACTCTTATGTAACCTTATGTATGAACAAATAAGTGCATAAAAACTTAAGATTTGCACATAAAATTGCAGATCTAAAGCACAAGTATAAAGACATAATACTTTTCTTCTGCTTTTTCTTGCTTCAGCCAGAATCCATGAGTATTTTTTATCCGAATCAGGGCTTGGTTTAATATTTGAAAAATTTTAAGTCAATACAGAAGATCCTTCATATTAAGAAATCATTCTTACTCCCTTAGGTTTAAAAAATGTGTTCACCAGTGCAACTCCATCTGTTTCATAGGGCATATGAAAGATAAACAGAAATGTGATCAAAGGCTCCTAAAGATCCGAGATATGCATCAGCAATTTACAAAGTCCAATAATAAAATATTCTTTTAGGTAATCAAACACTCAAATGCCTTGAGTGTTCCTTTTTCAGTCATGTAAATATTACATAATTAGAGAGTCCTTATAAAAAAAGATCACAAAACTGTGAAGAATCTGTCCAGTAGCTCAAATGAACCAATGGCATCCCATTTACTTGTTGAACAAAATTGATTGAATATTTACTTTACCACTGATTACTGATTCACTCAGGAAAAAAAAAAAATTATAAAATACACTCAATTCTAGCCAAAACAGTCTGTTCTAATCCTACTAAAGATCAAATGATGCAGTCTTATGTAAATATATTTTTTTAAAAACCTCAAAAACTAAAAAAGATGTTTAAAGGCACATGTTTATGATACCAAAAAAACCTAAACTTCTAGGTGTGCACAGGGGAGAGAAGGAACTGAAAATCTCCTAGGGAAAGGTCTCTCCATTTGGGGATCCCTGCCTCCAACTCTGAGGGGCCATCCCAGGTGTCAAACAAGACAAGAGAGTTTGGAACAGAAAGCTACAAGAAGATAAAGACATTCTCAGCTTTATAAGTTGGCATGTTGAGCTGCAGAAAAAAGGGCTGTCTTGAAACCCCCACCCCCTTCCCCCCCTGGACAGAAACTTGAGTGGAGTATCAGCCACTCCATTGACAAAAGAAGGATAATAGAGCTTGTGAGAAGGGACTGCAATAAGGTGAGGCACCTGGAGGGCTACATTTGAGACCAGAGAGAACCTGAGAAACTTTAAGAAAGGCAGATTTTCTCAGAAAGGACTTTCAGTAGAATTAGTGGCTCGCCCCATAGATTGAACACTATAAGCTGGAAACTAATTAATAATATCATAAAGATAAGAAACATCCACAACTTATGCAGACACAATGGCTTAATACTGATCAAGTAAAACTTCATATAATGTCAAGAAAACAGAGGGCCATTTCAAAAACTGAAAAAATAAGCAAAGTAGAACTTTCCAAAAAAAGTAAAAAAATATTGCATATACAATGAATATCCCAGACAAGAAGATAGATTTTATGTTGATGTGGAAGCATTCAAACAGCTATGGAAGAAAGCACTAATTATGGAAGAAACAATAAAAGCCACAAATAAAGAGAATACCCTAGAGAATACCAGATAAAATATCCATGAAGAGGAACTTGTACAACTATGGAAGAGAGTTCAAAAGATGGAAGGCAGAATTGAAACTGTAGATAAAGAGGTTCAAGAACTTAAAAAAATCATCACGATAGAGATAGTACATCCAACACATGACTGGAGATAACAGAAATGTATAAAAATGCAACCTAGAGAATATTAAGACTAAAATGACAAAAGTGACCAACATGTTTGAAGGACAAAAAAGTAGAACAGAAGAGATGCAGCAGAGTGTCAGTGAGCTGGAAGACAAAATCTTCAATGGAAACAGAAGAAAAATGAGAGATAAGATATAAATAAAATGATGAAAACATGAGAATCATGTAGGATGACCTCAAAAGGAAAAATACACATATAATTGAAATTCCAGAATACAAGAGGGATAGGAAAAATCACTGAGAAAATTGTGGCAGAGATACTAGAACAAAACTTCCTAGATGTTATGAAGAATAGGAAATTTACATTCAGTAAGCTCAGTGAACGCCAAATAAATTAAACCTGAAAATAAAATAAAGACATGTCAGAGTTAAATTTTCCAGAATACTACACTTGATCTTAGCCAGAAGGCAGACAAGGGATCAATTCTCTAAAACAAAAGATAAGGTTAGAATACTAAAGGCAGCACGATAAAAAACCAAAACAAACAAACAAAAAAGAACCCCCCCAAAAAAAACCCAACAACATCCATTTACCTACAAAGGAAAAGCAATTATATTAAGTTATAATTTCTCAGAAGAAACCATGTGAGAAAGAAGGCAATGAAATATATATATAGATATAGATATAGAGATATATATAGATATTAATATATATATCAATATGTATATATCAATATATCTCTATCCCTATATCTATATCTATATCTATCTATATATATGTATATCATAACTTGGGAGAGGCTGGAATGCATTATGCTGGGTGAACTATCTCAGTCTCATAAGGACAAATATTGCATAAGGCCTTTATTGTAAAAATAGAAAGATAATTGGTAAAACATGTATAGGCTTCAATGGGAGGAGATGGGATATGAACAGAAGGGAGAGGATGGACAGGGGTGAAATCACAGGACTGCACAATTTGGTGGCTGGAGGGAGGGGATAAAAGAAATGGGAAAGATATGACAGGGACCTGAAAATACAGAGTAGTGAGCATAGTTCAATGGTGATTAATTTTACAAAGCATATTGAATAGGAATGATTGTAAGAAACACAATGTGAATGAAGAATAATGGGAAACACAATGTATATGAACTTTGTAATCAAACTCATTTGCTGTTATTGTTGCTGGTAGGTACCTTCAAATCGAGTATGACTCATAGTGACCCTATGAACAAAAGATCTGAACCTTGTTCTACTCTCTACCATCCTCACACTTTCTGATATACAAGAACCCATTGCAGTAGTAACTGTGTCAGTCCACCTCATTGAGGGTCTTCCTCTCCTTCACTGACCTTCCTCCCCTGCCAGCATCATGTCCTTCTCCAAGGAATAGTACCTCCTAGCAACATGTCCAAAATATGTGATGTGAACTCTCTCAGTTTTGCTCCAAAAAGCACTCTGGCTGTACTCTCTCCAAGACATATTGGCTTGCTCTCTTTGCCATCCATGGAATGTCAGTGCTCTTCTCCAATACCTCAGCTCAAAAATGTCAATATTTTTTTTTCAGTCATCCTTATTCATTGTCAGCTCTCATAGCAAGTAATTGGAAAAACCATGGCCTAGATCAAATGCACCTTAGTCCTCAAACTGACATTATTACTCAATAATTTAGAGAAGTACCTGAAAGCAGATTTTCCCAGAGCAATGTATCTCCTTATTTCCTGAATGCTGGTACCAAGTGTGTTAACTGTGGATCCAAGCAAGATGAAGCTTTTGACAGTTTCAATCTTCTTTCTATTCATTATGATGTTGCCTATTGATGCAGTGGTAAGAATTTTTGTTTTCCTAACATTGATATGCAATTGATACTGAAGGCTGCATTCCTTGATCTTCTGCAACAAGTGTTTTAAGCTCTCCTCTTTATAAGCAAGGTTGTGTCATCTGCATAACACAGGTTATTAATCAGTGTCCCTCCAATACTGGTCCCACACTTCTCTTTAGACTGCAGCATTTAAGATAATTTGCTCAGCATACAGACTGAATAAGTTTGGAGAGAGAATACAGCCCTAATGCACTCTCTTTTCCATTTTAAACCATGCAGTATTCCTCTACTCTGCTCATACAACAGCCTCCTGGTCCAGGTATAGGTTCTGCATGAGCACAATTAAGTGTTCTGGTACTCCTATTCTTCTCAATGTCAGCCACAACTTGTTATGATCCACGTAGTCAAAGAAAACATGAATACACATTCTTCTGAAATTCTTAACTCTCATGATCCATCTAACATCAGCAATGATATCCCTGGTGCCATGGCCTCTTCTAAATAATGTTGGAACTTCTGGGGTTTTCCTACCTATGCAATATTTTATCAATTTTTGAGTGATCCTCAGCAGTATTTTGCTTGCATATGATAGTAATGATATTTTTCAATAGTTTCCACATTCAGTTAGATCACCTTTCTTGTGAATGAGAACAAATATGGATCTCTTCCAATCCATTGACCAGAGAGATGTCCTCCAAATTTCCTGGCATAGATTGGTGAGCAAACCTATACAAAATCAAATTTTTTAAAAAAGAGAATTATTTTCCTGTTCCTGAATATTTTCCATGCCTTTCAGAGAGGAAAAAAAGTTGTCTTTATTTAAGTTAGCACTCCATTCTATATATTTGTAAGTATGTTTCATTTTTATATTTTAATTTTTAAGCACTCTAAGATTGTTTTCAGTATATTATGCAAAATTCTCAATGATTTCCAAATCACTATTCATAAATTGGGTTTCCATATAAATTTTTGTATACTTTAAATTATTCCACTAGCTCCTTTGAAATACTGTGACTTCTATTTCTATATTTCCAAATAAACACTCAGTGTCAGGTGTGTCTCTTGTAGATAACATATTGATGCATTTTGGGTTTTTATCCAATCAGCTACTCTTAATCTCTTCAGTGGTGCATTTAAACTATTTACATTTGCTTTAATTATTAAAAGGGAAGGTTGTATTGCTATCATTTTGTTCAACTCTTTTTGGTGTTGTTGCTGGTTACTTTGGTACATCCTGGTTTTTGTGGCACCTCTGTAAGAAAGATGTCTATCAGTGTTTCCTGCAACACTGGTCTTATTTTTCCAGAGTCCCTTAGGTTCTACCTTTCTGAGAATATCTTGGATTCTCCTTCATATTTGATGGACAATTTTTCTGTGTATAAGCATTCTTAGGTGAAAGTTACATTCTTTGAGTGTTTGATATATGTCAATCCACTGTCTTCTTACTTACATGAATTTTGCTGAGAAATTGATACTTAATCTTATCTGCTCTCCATTATAGGTTACTCTTTGTTTCTCCCTTGCTGCTTTCAGAATTCTCTCCTTATCTTTGGTTCTGACAAATTTGACTATGATATGCCTTGGTGTTTTTCTTTGGGGGTCTATTCTCTATGTTCTTTTCTCAGTTTCTTGAATACATATTCTTTTATTCTTCATTGTGCTTCTATAGTTTAATTCTAGCAATTCTTTCACAACTTTCTCAGTGCCTTTACTTGCTTTTTCCTGTTCTGGGGTATACCAATTATGTATATGTTATTCCTCTTGATGGTGTTCTACATTATTCATAGGCTTTCTTCATTTTCCTTTTTTTTATTCTGTTTTTTGTTCTAGCAGATAAGTGGTGACAATTCTATCTTCTATTTTGCTGTTTCTGTGTCCCCACCCCTTTAACTCTGTTCATATGTGCCTCCAAAGTGTTGATTGCATCTGAAACATTGGTCCCCATGTTCTTGATTGTACTTTCTTGTTTTTTCATCTCTAATGCCTTGTTTGTTTTATCTGCATTGTCTTGGATTAGTTTGTGGTTCGGGGTGTGTGTGTGTGTGTGTGTGTGTGTGTTAAGTACTTCTTGGCTTTTGCTTGCAGAGTCTTGTAATCTTCAAGTTTGTCTTTCACCCAGTGAAAATATTCAATCACTGTTCTTTTGAATTCTGTATCAGAAAGTTCTATCAGATTTTATAGCCTCAGGAAATACATTGATACTCTCACTTCTGGGGAGTGACATATTGTTTTGGGTTTGCGCAGGGTGTACCATAGTCTGCTTCTTCTGTGACATTGTTGTGGTAGAGTTTTCCATGCCTGAAGCCTTAGCAGGCCAAAACCTTGAAAACCTTTGCTCAAGAAGTCACTGCTGCAGAGGAAGGCAGGACAGCTCTGCTGCCTGAGTTTCTTTCTGAACTTTGACTAAAGGGAAGACTTTCTTGAGTTGGGGAGAGATACAGCCTGTGAATTAGCAGCCTTCTCTCTTAGACAACCACTGTAGCTAGGTAGATCCAAAGTGTCCAGAGCTAAAAGCAGCTCAAGCTCTTGAAGGGGGAAGGAAAAGTCTTCACCTGTGATATTGGTGTCCCTGGCATAGTTCAGAGGAGTGGCAGCAGGTCATCTTCCAGGTGGTAGGGAGTACAGACAGCAGGGCCAGGTTCTCCAGGCAACAAGGCCAGGCTTCCAGGTGGCAGGCAAGGGCTTTCAGGTAGTGGCCAGGAACATCCAGGTGGCAGGGCCACAGGGCTAGGTCCTCCAGGTGACTAACGGGAGCATCCAGGTGGCAGGGTCAGGTCATCCATGCAGCAGGTTCAGGGGTACAGGGCACCAAGCAGAGGGACTGCCAGGAAGTAGGGCCATAGTCTAATGCTCCAGGCAGCAGATCAGTTCACGCCACACTAGGAAAATTTTAAGTCAGGTACCTAGTTAAACAACTGGAACAGATCCACAGAAGCTATGACAATGTAATGGCTATGACAACCTAAATACCATTCTCGACATGATATTAAAATATGCAGTGTTTCCTTGTTCAATTGGAATGACTGATTAATAGTCTATGTTCTGCATAAGTGCAATTTAGTTTCTTGGCATTCTCATTCTTCATGATGTTACCAATAATTTGTTTCTATACAGCAAAATTTTTTTGAAGACTCAATAAAACACAGGTAGAGATCTTTCTAGTATTTTCTGCTTTCAGTAAAAATACCAGATGTTCATCTGCCAATTAGTAATATCTTAGCCTACATTCTTGTCTACATTTCTGGAAGTTCTCTTAGATGTACTACTTCAGCTATCTAAAAATTATCTTCAGTAACTTTGTGTGTTACATTAATAATATTGCTCAGTAATCTACATATTCTGTTGGATAATCTTTCTTTATAACAGGCAGAAATATGGATTTCTTTCAGTCTGTTAGTGACAAAACTGTTTTCAAAATTTCCTGGCATAAATTAGTTATCATCTCTATGCTATTGAATCTATTTGGTGATGTATTTCAACTGTCAATTGGCACTGTCAAGCTTCCTAATTTGCCAAAATTTCACTGTGTCTTGGATTTTTTTCCTTTACTATCATTCATTTTCTTTTTTTAAATTGTGATTCTAACAAAAGTTTAAAGAACGGTTGAGTTTTCATTCATTCATTAATGCATATTTTCCTTCCTTCCCCCTTGCTCAATTAACTTTGTAATCCATTTTTTGTCTGCTTAATCATGCTTCCCTTTTAATCCTTACCTTCATCTCTTCCAGTGCAATGTTGATTATTTGTCCATCTGTTTTATCCTGGGTTCTTGATTATATGCTACTTTGTAAAAAGGTTGTCAGGTTGGAGCTAGGAAAGGTAGAGGTTCAGTGAAAGACAGGAAAACCCTCAACATGGTAGATTGACACAGTGATAACACCATTGGCTTGAGCATGGTAGAGATCATGAGGTTGGTGCAAGATAGGGCAAGGTGCATATCTGTTGTTCATAAGGTTCTTACAAATTATAGTCAACTTGGTGCCCCCTAACAACAACAATGAAATTATTATGCAACAATCAATGTTTTTGGATACACTGTATTCTATCTATCATCTTTTTATAGTTCTTTCATCACTCAAAATTTTGGTCATAGACGCCTTCCTTATTGCAACTGGGTTTTAGTACCATATTGCATATATTTCCTCATATATTTATTTACTGAAATCAAAATAGCATTAAAATATTTTCAATCATCTTATCTTTCCAACTCACTAAGACACTCTCTTCCAATCTCAATTTATTTCCAATTAAAATGCAAATGAAGTAACATTATCTTATAAAACACCACAGAAAAATGAAGTGAAAGTCTACTTCCATAAATACTCTCAGTCTTGGAAACCCTTTGGGGCAATTCTATTTTTATTATTATTATTATTATTATTATGTGTGTGTGTGTGTGCGCGCGCGCCATCAAATCAGATCTGGTACAAGAGCAGACTGTCCCTCCTTCTCCAACAGAGCATCTGGTGGGGCAATTCTACTCTAATCTATAAGATTGTTAGAAGTTGGAATCAACTTAATGGCAATGAATATGTTTCATCTTATTTACAAACCTCTGCTTTAGAATTATTCATGCCTGCATTTTCTTATTATCAATAGGACATAGGAACTATCTCTCTATAAAGAGACTGCCACAAGAGATATTCAAAAGGGTCATGAATAATCCGACAAGGTAAAACATTTATAGAAATCACAAAATTATAAATCAAAAATGGAGACAAAATGACTGAAATGGTATTAATTTTAAATTCTTTAGTTTATATTCGGAGGAGCTCTGGTGGCTTAGTGATAAGGAGTTACACTGCCAACCTATAGAGAAAGAAGGGAAATCTCCTCCTGTACAATTTATTACCTCTGAAAACCCACTCTAAGGTAGACTATGAGTTCATTCCTCTTAAATTGTTCGTAATAACAATATAATCTATCCTGCTGATGAGAATTGGCATTTAGCATCCCACCAGCTGAACACCAAGTTTTTGTTTATGTAAGAAGTAATGTAATCAAGTTCTTTCTTAATGAAAGAGTACTTTTATCAGTTCTGATTTCTATTTCAAAGCCATTTTCCCACTAAAAGTGTACAGTTAAAAGTATAAACATAAAGAAAATAATTTCAAACAAAAACTACCAATTTATGGTTTTTTGCAGAATTCAAAATAACTCTATCTTGCAGCCTTTTGTTTACATGTCTGAGTGTCCAATACTAGATTCTACAAAGACAAAGCTGGCTTGTTATATTGAGTTCTAGTATTTTCTTTCAGAAAAAAAATATAAAAAGCAATTATCAAGAAGTTGTAAGCACAAGTTACTACAATGCTATGAGATATCTCTGTGACAAAGAAAGTAAAATACAATAGCAGTGATCAATAGTAAATGTATCACAAAGGAGACAGGTTTATAACTCAAGACCAGTCTACTTTCACCTAGAAAATAAAGCAACCACTCTCAAACGCAGCTTAGCTTTTCCTTAAAAAGCTGAACATAAAATCCCAGATGACCCAGCTATGTCACTGCTAGGAATATATCTCAAGGAAATTAGACGTGAGACACAAATGGAGATATGCATACCTGTGTTTATAGCAGTGTTATTTATAGTAGCAAGAAAGCAGAAAAAGATAGAATAGTATACTTAGAAAACTCTAAATACTCAGCAAGAAAACTACTGAACATCACTGACCCATTCAGTAAAGTGGCAGGATAAAAGATCAACATATAAAAATCAACTGGATTTATCTACAGTGACAAAGAGAATACAGAACTGGAGCTAAGAAAAACAATACCCTTCATAATAGCTAATCACAAAATTAAGTACTTGGGAGTAAAACTTAACTAGAAACAAAAAGGATCTACTCAAAGAAAATTACAAAACATTACTACAAGAAACAAAAAGAGACCTGGAGAAAGGGAAGAATATACATTGCTTTTGGATAGGAAGAAAATACTGTGAAAATGATAATTTTACCAAAGGCAATCTACATGTTCAATGTAATCCTAATACAGATAACAATTCCATTTTCAATGAGATGGAAAAGACAATTTCCAATTTAATTTGGAATGGAAAGAGACCCTGAATAAGCAAAGCACTCCTTAAAAAAGAGAAACAAGGTAGGAGGAATATCATTCCCTAATAGCAAATCCTACTATACAGCTGTGGTGGTCATTATTCAACTTTTAGATAAATAGATAGTAATAGAAAAGACCATTTATTGATCAAAGTGCACCCAAGTCTTTAAACTGATAGTGCTGCTCCTTAAATCTTTGGAGACGTCTTTGAAAATATATTTTTCCAGTGTAACATGTATTTTTATTACCAGACTGCTGAAACCTAGGGTGTTGATTGTGGATTCAAATAAGATGAAATAATTGATAATTTCTATCTTTTCCCTATCTATCATAATATTTCCTGTTGAGGAATTTTGTAAGACTCAACTTTGAGAACATTTTCTGATTTTTGGTCAGATAGTGGCAAGAAGTTGCGCTGCAATCCCTAAGGAACAAAGTTTAAGGCCACCAGCTGCTCTGCAGGAAAAAGATGGGGCAATCTCCTTGCATGAAATTAACTGTCACTGAAATGTCACTAGAGGGTCAGCCATGAGTCTCTTACGACTCTTTAATACACAACAACAATCTATAATAGTGATAATTTTCTAAAAGTAATTACCTAAGGTGTGAACAGGAAGACTTACATAAACATTACATTCTGGATTTTAAGATGCTTGAATTCTCTTTAAAACTAACTGATCTCTATTCCCATAAGACTGTATGTTGTCATTGTTGTTATGTGCCATTGAGTCGTTCGTGACTCATAGCGACCCTATGCACAACAGCCCTAAACTCTGCTCTATCCTGGGCCAATCGCACTGCCTCTGACACACCCATCCCGATTACCCCAGTCACTGAACCTATCCATCTCATAGAGGGTCTTCCCCTCCTGCGCCGTCCCTCCACCCTCTCAAGCATGATGTCCCTCTCCAAGGACTTGTCCCTCCTTGCAACATGCTCTAAGTACATCAGACGAAGCCCCAGAATCCTTTCCTCCAAGGAGTTGCTTGGTTTAACCCTCTCTAGGATGAATCTGTTTGTTTTCTTGGCAGTCCATGGTACATTCAATATTCTTCTCCAGCACCACAGTTCAAAGGCTTCAATTCTCCTTCTGTCCTCCCTAGTCATTGTCCAACTCTCTGATGCATAACAGGTGATTGCAAAGACCATGGCCTGTAACAGGCACACCTTAGTCTCCAGAGACACTGTTGCTCTTCAGTACTTTAGAGAGGTCATTAACAGCAGACTTTCCCATCGCAATACGATTTTTGATTTCCTGGCTGCTGGTGCCAAGAGTGTTGACTGTGGAGCCGAGCGAACTGAAGCTGTGAACAATCTCAATCTCTT
>NW_006399755.1:23727719-23739789 GCF_000299155.1 Elephantulus edwardii
TGTGTTTTATGCAATTTTTCCATATACATTGTATTATATATAATTAATTACTATTTGTCTATACCTACTATCATCCCATCTTTTGAATCTTTCCTATTTATTCACCCCTTCTTGCACCCAGTAACCTCTGCTCTCCCGGAAATTTTCTCCCCTTCTGTTTCTTCAACACCCTCCTTCCTTACCTTTTTGAACATTTATACACATCTTGTTCAGTTATCCTAGTTTCACAATAGTGGTCTTATGTGGTATTTGTCTTTATATGACTAAGTTATTTCATTCAGCATTCATTCAGCAGAATGCTTTCTAGACTCTCCTATGTTATGCAGTAATTTACAAAATCATTGTTCCTTGTTTTCGTGTACCACAGAATCTGAACCAACCCATAGCTGACCCTCCAGTGGGTTTTCCAAAGCAGTTAATTGCACAGAAGGAGATTGTCCCTATTTCTTCTGTGGAGCAGCTTGTGGCCTTGAACCACATGTGTTTGGGATTGCAGCACAGCGTCATGAGACTAGGCCACCAAAACTCCATTGTTTCTTAGTGTTGCAGATTGAGATACTGTGGTAGCTATATATACAATAGAATACATTGCTCCTTAGTGCCATATCCTATTATGTATATAGGTACCACAGTATCTCAATTTATTCATTTGTTATAAAACAGGACTGACATTGGGGTTGGGAAATTAAGAAAAAAAGGGGATAAATAATGAACATTGCATGGAAGCAGATGAGGAAAATAACTGCTTAAAATGAATATATGATTAAGTATTATTTGTATGATAACAGCCCAGAATAAGAACTGTATAGGAAAGTGGACTGGGGTAGGGGTGGGGAATTGTAAAAAAATAAAGTTGGGTTTTTTTTTTTTTATTTTCAAAGAGAAAAGTGAACTAGTGGAAATCCAAGTTCTCTATAAACTTTCATTAAAATTTCAATTGAAAAAAAGGAAAGTAGAGAAGGACAGGAAAACAGAACTATAGAATGAACACTGTATTTGAGAATTACAAAAAGCAAATAAATAAACATATTATAAATCTTTTAAAAAGTTGAATAATGACAAAGGATGACAGAAGAATCAATACCTTTAGTTTCTGTCGTGGACAAGAGGACTAAATAGAATAGGCAAAGTCAAAGGAAAGAAATCAAATGTGTCTTTTTTTAAATTTTTTAAATTATTTTTATTTTAAATTAACTTTAATGAAAGTTTACAGAGACTTTGGATTTCCATTCATTCATTGTTGCACTTTTCCCCCTAGCCACCCTCTCTCCCCAATTCACTTTTCTTTTTTAAAGCGAAAGGGGGGAAAAAAATCTTTCATTGTTATTCAATCCCTCCCCCCAAGTCCACTCCACTATGCTACCTTCATCTGGACTTCTGTCATAACAATAGTATCTACTCATACAATTAGAGTGCTCTTTGGATGCAAGGATGATAAAACTGCATCTCACATACTTTGAGCAAGTTGTTAAGAGGGACTTTTTTTAAAAAAAAAATATACCATGCTTGAAAAGGTGGAGGGTCAGATTAAGAGAGAAAATTCTTAACAAGATAGATAGTCACAGCAACAGATTTGAGTATATAAAAAGTGATGAAGATGGTTCAGGATAGGGCAGAGTTCAGATTTGTTGTTCTTAGAGTTGCAATACAAGTTGTAGTTGATTTGACAGCACATAACAAGAACAATTTAAAAAAAATCCAGCTTGCACATAGAAAAAAATTCAATCTTGTAGAGTTAGTGGTGATGAAAATTGAGCAAAAGGAGAAAATAATAATAAAAACAGAATACAATATTTTGCAAAGCATATAAAAATAGATGATTTTTGCATAGGCAGACTTTATATATAAATTTGAAAATATTATACTTCCCTCGTATTTTTCATCTCTATTATTTAGTTAAAAGTTGAGTATGTGAGAAGATGGAAAGAAAAAGAATGATTTTAAAAAAAAGAAAATTAATAAGAGCACTGAAGATTTCATGGAAGGCCAAGAGAGCAAACGGATATATCTTAAAGAAGGTGCAGCCAGAGTGCTCTTTGGAGGCAAGAATGATGAGGGTTCACCTCACATATTTTTGGACATGTTGCTAGGAGGGGCTATTCTTTGGAGAAGGAGAAGAGGCTGGGTAGGGTGGAGAGTCAGTGAAGGATAGGAAGACCCTCAACTAGGTAGAATGACACGCTGACTGCTGCAATGGGCTCTTTGTGTGTCTAGAAGTGTGAGGATGGCACAAATCTGAACAGGGATCAGATCTTTTGTTCATGAGGTCTCTGTGAATCATACTCAACTTGATGGCACCTAACAATAAAAAGAAATTAGACAAAGTGGAATTTTATTAAATATTGATTAATTTATGTTGTTGTTGTTGTTATGTGCCATCGAGTCATTTGTGACTCATAGCGACCCTGTGTACAACAGCCCTAAACCGTGCTCTATCCTGTGCCAGTCGCATTGCCTCTCACACACCCATCCCGATTACCCCAGTCCCTGAATCAATCCACCTCATAGAGGGTCTTCCCCTCCTATGCTGTCCCTCTACTCTACCCAGCATGATGTCCCTCTCTAAAGACCTATCTCTCCTTACAACATGTCCAAAGTATGTCAGACGAAGCCCCAGAATCCTTGCCTCCAAGGAGCATCCTGGTTTAACCCTCTCCAGGATGAATCTGTTTGTGTTCTTGGCAGTCCATGGTACATTCAATACTCTTCTCCAGCACCCCAGCTCATCCAGCACCCCAGCCCAAAGGTGTCAATTCTCCTTCTATCCTCCCTAGTCATTGTCCAACTCTCTGATGCATAACAAGTGATTGCAAAAACCATGGCCTGTATCCAATACAAATAAATATCATATATCCATTAAGTTACAACATTTGCTAGCAACTAAAGATATCCGTTCTCTCCTCCAAAGTCTTCACCAGATTCAGGTCTTGGAGATGCTCAAGGACCTGGAGGAAGACCTAGGATGAGATAGATTGACACAACATCTAGGATAATGGGGGTGAGACTGGCTCCGGATAGAAAGTGGTTTAAAGCTATCGTACATAGAGTCACTATGAGTCACAGGTTACTTGATGGCACATAGCAACAACAAAAGAAGAAATAAGCCCTAAAATATTGCATTCACACAGCCCATTCTGTGCTAATTAGTTTTTAAGTTATATCTAAAGTGAAGTCCTGACTTTATTCTCATATAAACCTCCAATAAATAGTTGGCTCTGAACACCACCTCACTTATAGATGGATAAGTAATAAAAAGATAGGTACTCACATATATATATGAATAAGTAACTCAAGATTATGCAAAGAAATAGAATAATAGCAATAAATTAAAGACAAAAATATCAGTAGAAAAATACTACCACAAGATAAAATAAAATTTTTAATCTGGCACAGAACAAATTGTGAAGTATATATGTGTGCACATCTGAGAGGAGAAGGGAAAAGAGAGAGAGCACACAATATCATGTTTATCAAGAAAGGTCACAAATAACAGAGGAGTGAAAAAGCAGTAATTAATACATATTAGATTTAACATCCTTAATGTTAAATATAATACTTTGTGTCTTGTGAGAGACATGCTTAATTTTCATCTTTTTCTCATGTCCATTCTTTTGTTTAGGTACTATTTTTAATAATATTATTCAAATACAATTAACGTGTATTAAAATGCATCACCATAACTAAGCTATAAAATATTTCCATCAATTCAAAGAGTTATTTCTTATCCATTTGCATTAAATACCCTGCCACCACAACTAGCTCCTAGCAACCACTGATCTGCTTTTCCTCACTCTAAATCTGCCTTATCAAGAATTTCATAGGAATGAAATGATATAGTAAGTGTATCATCTTTCTAATCTGATGTAATTAACTTAGAAGAATTATTTTGAAATCAAACCATTTTGTCACATGTGCTAATAATCTATTTTTAATGATAGAAAATGTTCCATAGCACAGATATGCTACAATTTGCTTTTCCATTATTAACAAAGTGAATAGACATCTAGGTAGTTTGTTTTTTCACTTTGAACTGTCATTTGAACAAAGCTGAAGCAAACATTCAAATTCAATACAATATTTACAAAGGCAGATATTCACTCTTTTGGGTAATTATCTAGGACAAGGATTTCTATATCATTTAGCAAATGCATGTTTAACTTAAAAGTAAACTATCAAGTTACTCACCAAAGCATCAAAATCATCTAGCTGCACAAACAGCAATGTATGAAAGCTTCAGATAGCCAGCATATTTATCAAAATTAGCTGTGTTTCGTTGTTTTGTCTTTTTTACAAATAATGTTTAGTTATTCTTGTAGGAGTGTTTTATTATGAATTATCTATATTTTTCTAACAATTAATAACATTGAACATCTTTTCACGTGCTTAATTTCTATTCACAAATCTTATTCTTTGAAATTATATTAAAATATTTTACTTGCAATTTCATGGTGTTATTTTCTCCCTTACTGATTTGTTATATGGATTCTAAAAACAAGTCCTTTATAATATACATATTTCAAAAATAATTAAACAGAGGCATAGCATAGTCAACATCTTGTTATAAAGTTATTAGGTACTTTACTTGCAAGCCAAATCTCCTATAAGAGCCTATTTTAAATACAGTGGTGTGTTGGTTTTTAAGTCATGTGACCATTAACTTCCAACTTGTTACTAATTTACACAGTTGTTAGAGTATTTATTTTTATTTTATTAAGTTTTATTTACTGTGTTTTCTCTTATGGGAATATATACCAGAGTACCCATCCCCTGGGAGTACTCTGCCTCCCAGAAAGCTCTGTATGCAGATGATATACTTTGCCTCAGGAGAATCTAAAGTATTTGCTGCAGAAGGTCAAGGACTGCAGTTGTTAATATGAATTGAACCTCAACATAAAGGAAACAAAGATTCTCACTACCATGCTAATTAATTGGAAGCATCATGATTGATAGAGAAGTGGCTGAGGTTGTTAAGAATTACATCTTGCTTAGTTCCACAATTAACACTCTTAGTACCAGCAGTTAGGAAATCAAAAGATGAATTGTATTGGGAAAGTCTGCTATCAGGATCCTCTCCAGAAAGCTAAAGAGCAATGATGTCAGCCTATAGACTCAGATATGCCTGATCTAGGCCATGATCTTCTCAACTACTTGCTATATATTAGAGTTTCAGACAATGACTAAGGATGACAGAAGTAGAACCTATGACTTTGTGTTGTGATGTTGAAGAAGGATATCGAACATTCTATAACTGCCAAGAGAACAAACAGATCTGGCATGGAAAGGGTGAAACTAATTGGCTCCTTGGAGGCAATGATTTTGAAATTCTGTCTCACATGTTTGGACATTTTACCAGGAGGGACTAGTTTTTGGAGAAGGGCGTCACTTTTGGAAGGGTGGATAGTCACTGCAAGAGAGGGAGTCCCTGAATAAGATGGATTGACACTGTGACTATGGCAGTGGGGACAAGTGTTTCAGCATTGGTAAGATTGGCCCAAGATACGGAAGAGTTCAGAGCTATTGTTCACTGGGTTGCTATGAGCTGAAGTCAATTCGACAACACACATAATAATAACAATAATAACAACAACAACAATAATAATATTCTAGGAAATGTAATACTGATATGTATTACATTTACTAATACTAAAATATAGTAAGTTGTTAATCCTCTTTAATTTCTTCCACTAAAAGTTCATTCTTTAGGAATGTCTGAGTTCATGAAAAGAAAGGAAGAAATTTAGAAAATTTCCCCATAAACCTGAGCTCTAAAGAAAAAGAACAGGAAATATTGTCTTGGGGGTAAAAAAGGCAACAGAAGATGGGGCAGGGGAATATTTCATTGTTTTGAGTAGATGATTGAACACGTCTTATATGTTTAGATGAAAGGATAGAAACCATAGTTGACAGGATAATTTGCGGACTTACGGAGTTTGAAATCCATAACAGCACAGCCACTTGCCTTAGAAAGAACAAAGGGCCAAGCTGAGAATGCCTGCAGAGGTAAACTTTTTTCAAAGCAGAGAGAGGTTAAATTAAGATAATTTCTATATAATATACACATTTATCTTTTTAAAAATGCTGTCTGACAGTAAAAAGAAAGCTGGAGGTGTCATCAATTTTAGGGCATAATAAACCATCACCATCTAATAAATTCCAACACATAGTCCTGGTAGGACAGAGTAGAACTGTCCATAGGGTTCCCAAAGCAGCAATCTTTCTGGAAGCTGACTGAAGTATTTATACGTCCCACACAATCACTGGTGAATTCAAGCAGTCCACCTATTGGTTACCAGGCAAATGCTTAGTCATTGTATCCCCAGAGCTCCTTGTAAATGTAATTGTTGTTGTTGTTAGGTGCCATCAAGTAGACGATGTTCATAGTGCCCTTATGAACAACACACCTGAGACTTGCTCAATCCTGCACCATCCTCCTGATCTCTGCCATGATCAAGCCAGTTGTGGAAGTCACTGTGTTGGTCCGTCTCACTGAGGATCTTCCTCTCTTTTACTGACCTTCTACCTTTCCCAGAATGATATCTATCTCCAAGGATGCATTCAGACTTCTGAACAGTTTTTACTTTTTATATGAACCTCTCAGTAAAATAAGATTCTGACACACATAAAAAAGTTCACACAACTTAAAATAGTAATCAGAAGTTCAAAATGTTTAAGTCATATGCGAATACTCTCGAATTTATGAAAGTCTCATTCTAAGGATGCCAGCATAAGCTGGAAGATTGTTTTGTTTGGTTGATTAGCTGAAGGATTTTTTAGTTGTTGGTCTGATTAGCTGAAGGATTTTTTGTTTGTTTGGTTGGTTGGTTGGTTTTGTCTTGTCTTTCACTATTATTATTATCTTTTATTAGTATTATCTAGGATTCATAATAATCTCAGAATAACCATTTGAAAATTATAACACCATAAATTTATGAGCAACTACCAGAAAATTATGCACTAAAACATCATATGTATTACATGTTACTAGCTAATATTTAGAAAACAGAATAGATGGCCATAAAGTGGTTCCTAGTAATTTTAATGCATTAGAAGTTGGTGACTCCCTGAACTTTTAAAGTAGGCACTACCTAGACCATGAGGCTCTCCACTCTGTAGAATCTTGGAAACAAAGGACTTTAGTTCTAGTCATGATTTTATTTCTATGATCCTGAGCACAAACTTCAGTTACCTCCCCAATAGAATTTCTTTCAGTTTCCTCCCCAATAGAATTTCCTTCCAGCTCTCAAATACCACAGTTCTATAGTTTTGCTGAATTTTCAAAGGCAAGGCAGCAAAGTAGAACTTAAATTGAGAACAAAAAACCTGCATATGAGATTAACAAAGCAGTATTTCTGCAGAAAGAGGTAGTTATATAGGAGGTCACAGGGCCCTGGCATTATGGGTTATTTAAGGCTAAAGTATCCAATTCTTTTCAGGACTCCCAGAACTATTGTCTAACCTTTAAAATGCATGGGTTCCATTTTCTACAGTGAGAGATATAATAATATATTCCGTTTAAAATTAATTATACACTTCATCAAAATAAATTACATAGAAGCCAACTACTATTATTACACAGCACCTTAGAAATTCCGCCATCACTTCCATTATAGAAAAAAGCATTTCAGTTTTATATGCATTAAAATACTGAAATACCAAACAAATGAAATAACAAAGATCAGTTGGGCTGATGTGAGCTTATTTGGTAATTTTAAATGCAACTCAGAGAAGTGTAATTGAGACAAAACTAGTACATTTTTGCTGGGGTAGAATGGACAAGATCACATAGAGAGCAAGTTCTTTACTGAAACAGACACAGGGAGGATGCTACAAAAAAAATCTCAACCAATTATGCTGGAAGCATAAATGACTTAAATAAATGCTAGTGATACTATAAAATTACTAACATTTGAAACACTTTTGATGGTATCAGTTATAAAGAGTTTTTCAGCTAAAGCAAAGACAGAGCCTCTCTAGTGGTTCAAATCAACTAGAAGCTTTGCAGAAGACAGACAATCCTCTGTGCTATTTTACAGTCTGTTTAAAACCTTCTCAAATTTCAGCTAAGATTTAGTTCTTACTTGATGTCAATGAGTAAGTAAATATTTGACACATTGTCTATTTCTATTGTGTGATATTTACATTTACTTTAATACTGATTGTATAAAATGTACAAAAACTGGGTATATTTTATTGTTGTTGTTGTTGTTATATGCCATTGAGTCATCTGCCATTCATAGAGACACGATGTTCAATAGCTCTGAACCCTGCCTTATGCTGAACCACTCTGTCTCCAACACATTTACCTTCATGCCCCTGTTACTGTGCCACCCATCTCATCCAAGGTCTTCCTCTAGTTCACTGTCCCTCCACACTTCTAAGCATTAGTTCATTCTCCAAAGACTGGTCTCTTATGGACTTCTTCTCTTTAGAACTTTGGAGAGATCCTTGACAGCATATTTTCCCAATGCAACACATCTTTTTATTTCTTGACTGCTGTTTCCCTAGGGTGTGGCCTCTAGTACCCTTTTCTCTCACTAGAGAGAAAAGTAGAGGAAAGAGAACTGAGAGTAGGGGCCTGTGTTGTACCATAGAGTCAAAACTGACCCATGGCTGATCCTCCAGTGGATTTTCAGAGGCATGAAAGGAGATTGCACATCCTCCTGCAGAGCAGCTGGTGAGCTCAAACCACATGCTTTTGAGATTGACTGCAGTGCAGTCTCTTGCCTTTATGCCACCCGAGCTCCCCTGGTGGGGGTGGGGACCCTTAGTACCAAGAAATAATGGCTTGGAGTGGAGCATGTCTTTCTGGACTCCTGGTCCCTAGGTGGTGAGACTCATTGATAGCAGGCAAGACCAGGACACATAGAATCTCCAGGAAACATCTAATCTACAGAAGCTGAAGGACTTTCCTTCACCACTGAGGGAGCATTGGCATCCATCCCCTAGAGGTGACTTCCTGAATGTGGACTTGCCTCCTAAAAGGTGAGAGTAAATTTCTGGTTTTAAAGCTAATAAACAAAACAAAAACCCAACAAAGAACCAAAACCCCCCCAAAACCCCCACCAAATTCAGAAGTATGTTTTTATTTCAAGTAACCTTTAGCAGTTACATAAAAATAAACAGAATTATAAGCATATAAAAATGGTTTTAAATTCTAAATTTTATTGATAGTAAGCTTCTGCATAGCACAGCTTGTGTTCAACAGGTCACAAAAACTGATGGGTCAAATCCACCCAGTGAGTCATGGAAAAAAGAACAGATCATCTATTTCCTTAAGATTACAACATTGAAAACCCTATGGAGTGTAATTCTACTCAGAAAAACCTGATGTTTCCATTTGTGGGAATCAATCTGCTGACAAAAAGATTTTTCTGGGTTAGTTAACTGCTAATGCATTATTCTACATAAGTCATCTTCTTCAATTTTGACCACAATGCAACCCATTTTGTAATTATTCTCCTTGAAGAATGAAAACAAAACCAAACTCTGAAACTCAAAACAGGGAATGATTTATCACTGGTCACTAAGTACAATATAGATACTGGCCTCTTACTCATTTTGCATTTACAAATATATGTGTGAATTGAAGTTGTAGAGCTTCCGCTTTCATTTGCAAACACTACATTACATAAAGTAACCCTTTGTTTACCAGACTGAATCAATGTCCACTCTTGTGTCATCCTCACAATCTCTGACGTGCTTGAGCTCATTATGGCTTTGGCGGTGTCAATCTGTCTCTTCGTGGACCTTCCTTCTTTTCAAGGGCCCATCACTTTTCCAAGCATGATATCTTTTTCTAGGGATTGATTCTTTCTGGTAACATTATCAAAGAATGTGAGACAATGTCTCATTGTCTTCCCTTTTAAATAACATTTTGATTTCACTTTTTCCAAGAAAGAGTTGCTTGTTCATTTAGCAGTCTATGACATACTCCATATTCTTGGCCAAAATCATAATACATATCAATATAAATTTTTTTCTGAGCTTCCTCGGTCATTGTCTAAAAGACTCATGAATATGAAGAAATTGAAAGGATCAGGGTTTGGGTCAGGCACACCTTTGTCCTTAAAGTGACAACTTTGCTCTTTGGCACTTAGAAGAGGTCCCTTAATGAGGCAAGAGATGGGGAAAATGTATTACATGATTTTTGATTACTGCTTCTATGACAGTCAATTGTGAATTTACATAAAATGGAGTTCTTAAAATATCAAACTTTAATATGTCACCATTCTGAATTGAGAACTTTTTATTTAGGTTAAGGTATAACATATACTGAAGGCAATATTCTCCAGGCTTTAGCAATAACTGGTTCTAGTGTTCTTCCTTTTAAGTAAGCAAATTTATCTTATCTACCTATTGCAGGTTGCTACAATCCTGATGCCATATTTTCTTTTATGTATTCCCACCTCTCTAATTATTTTCCTAGTATACTGATTGAGTAAATTGCTACTGTTGTTGCTGCTGTTGTTCTTAATTGCCTTCAAGTCAAGCACGACTCGTAGCGACCCTATGAATAAAAGGCCTGGAAGTCTTTCTATAAGTATTGACATTTATCAAAGTTTATAGAGTTTCTGGAGTTATGTTGTTTAGGGCGTGGATGCCACTCCTGCTTCCATAATATTTTTCTTGAATAAGTATGGTTAAAAAATATCTAACTCTGGTATACATTTTTATTGGCTTACCAGGCAGTATATCATTGATTAATTCAAACAGTAGCCTCTGGATCTATGTACACATTCTGTGTAAGCACAACAAAGTTTTCTGGAATTCCTATTCCTCAAAGTGTCATCCACACAACCTTAAACAATGTCTTTGTAAGGTTAATAATTGCAAATAAATAACCTTGTGTTATCCCCCACATCCTTGTTGTGCTCTATTGAGGCAGGAACCAACATACACCTAACCCTCCAGTGAATTTTTAGAGGCAGTAATTCACAAGAAAAGAGATATCTCATCTTTCTCCCCAGAGTTCCTGGTGCATTTAAACAATGTGCCTGTGGGATGAGAGCTATGAGAGCTTTAAATGCGTGTTTATCCTTCTTTCTTCTCCCTAGCTCCTCCATACAGCAACATTTTTAAATAATCAAATTCAATTCCATCTCTCTCAGAAGACTCCTTTCTAAGACTGCAGTAGACTTTAATCTAGAATTAATTTATATATGAAAAAGGATACATCATTGAAACATTATTAATTTTGAACCATATAGTGTTCCCCAACTCTGTTTTGGCAACACCTTCTTAGTCTAGGTATAGGTTTCACATCAGGACAACTAAGTGTTCTGGTATTTCCATTCTTCTCAATGTTAGCCACAATTTGTTGCAATCTACACAGTCAAATGCCTCTGTGTAGGCAATAAAACACAGATAGAGCCTTCTGGTACTCTCTGCTTTCAGTCGAGATCCATCTGACATTAACAATGATATTTCTGGTGGCATGGTCTCTTCTAAACCCAGCTTGTATTTTTGATAGTTCTCTGTCAATGTATTGTTCCAGTCATTTCTGGATAATCTGTTGTTCTTAGGGTAGGTAAGAATCATCGTCTATTCAATTGCACCTAACAACAACAATTAAATCTTATATATTTATATATTGTCTCCAAAATCACAGTTAAAGGGCATTAGGACTAAGACCAAACACTGTATTAAATCCTATACAAAATTAATTATGCTTTTAAATTGCTAAATTAAGTTAATTTCTATACTCAAGTTGTCATTGTAAGAAAAGCATGACCAAAATGAATCTATTTGCATTGCTACAGAATCTAGTTTATCAAATTATTAAATTTCACATGACTCCATACATTCCAGGGTCAGAACTTGATCCATTTTGTACAACAACTAGTTTTCAGGGTAAGATTTATATTTATCTATATTACAATATAGGAATAGATGGTATACTAATTGATGTGTTTCAGCTAACAGATGCTGCCCTGGATGTACTCACCAAGTTGTGCCAAGAAATCTGGAGAACAACTACTTGGCCAACTGACTGGAAGAGATCTATATTTGTTCCCATTCCAAAGAAGGGTGACCCAAGAGAGTGTGGAAACTACAGAACAATATCATTGAT
>NW_006399755.1:23739889-23741091 GCF_000299155.1 Elephantulus edwardii
CCAATTGGTCCAGTGGTGAGAATCTTTGTCTTCTTGACATTGAGCCTCAGTCCATACTGAACGCTGCAGTGCTTGACCCTCTGCAGCAAATGCATGAGGTCCTCCTCAATTTCGGCAAGCAGGAGTGTGTCATCCGCATAACACAGGTTGTTACTAGATCTTCCGCCAATCCTGATGCCACAATTCTCCTCATAGAACCTAGCCTCCCGGATAATCTGCTCTGCATACAGGTTGAAAGGGTATGGAGGCAGGACACATCCCTGGTGTACACCCTTCCCAATTTTGAACCATGCAGTGTTACCCTGCTCTGTTCTGGACTACTGCCTCTTGGCCCAAGCATAGGTTTCGCATTAGCACGATTAAATGTTCTGGGATTCCCATTCTTCTCAGAGTCAGCCACAGTTTGTTATGATCCACACAGTCAAATGCCTTTACATAATCAATGAAACACAGATAGACATTCTTCTGGTATTCCCTGCTTTCAGCTAAGATCCATCTAACATCAGCTACAATATCTCTAGTACCCCGACCCCTTCTAAACCCAGCCTGGACTTCTGGCAATTCTCTGCTGATGTGCTGTTTCGGTTGTTTTCGGATGATCTGCAGCAGAATCTTGCTTGCATGTGAAATCCATGATATTGTTCTGTAGCTTCCACACTCAGTTGGGTCACCCTTATTTGGAATGGGAACGAACAAATATAGATCTCTTCCAGTCAGTTGGCCAAGTGGTTGTTCTCCAGATTTCTTGGCACAACTTGTTGATCACATCCAGGGAAGCATCTAGCATCTGTTAGCTGAAATACTTCAATTGGTATGTCATCTATTCCTGGGGCCTTATTTTTTGCTATTTCCTTCAAAGAAGTTTGAACTTCTTCCGTCATTATCTTTCAAAATCATCTCAGGAACAATTTTGAGGCCTTGAACACTAATGAGCGAAGACCAGATGAGTTGTGAGAGGATGTCAAATGCATCATCCAGGAAGAGTGCAAACGGTCATTACAAAGACTGAAGAGGGAGAAAAGATCAAAATGGATGTCAGGAGAAACTCTGAAGATTGCACTGGAGCGTAGAGAAGCCAAAGCACAACGAAGAATTCAAGAGACTAAAGAGCTGAAAAGAAGATTCCAAAAAGCAGCTCGGAATGACAAAGAAAAATATTACAATGAAATGTGTGAGGAGCTAGTCGGAAAATCAAAAGGGCC
>NW_006399755.1:23748301-23751547 GCF_000299155.1 Elephantulus edwardii
GGGATGGGTGTGTCAGAGGCAATGAGATTGGGGCAATGAGATTGGCACAGAATAGAGCACGGTTTAGGGCTGTTGAACATAGGTCGCTATGAGTCGCAAACGACTCGACGGCACATAACAACAACAATACAAAACCTAGACTTGGACCAAGAGGCAGCTGTCAGAACACAGCAGGGTAACACTGCATGGTCCAAAATTGGGAAGGGTGTACGCCATGGATGTGTCCTATCTCCATACCTTTTCAACTGATATGCAGAGCAGGTTTTCAGAGAGGCTGGGCTCTATGAGGAGAAATGTGGCATCAGGATTGGTGGAAGATCTATTAACAATCTGCGTTATGCAGATAACACAACCCTGCTTGCTGAAACTGAGGAGGACCTCATGCACTTGCTGCAGAGGGTCAAATACTGCAGGCTTCAGTATGGACTGAGGCTCAATGTCAAGAAGACAAAGATTCTCACCACTGGACCAATTAGTAGCATCAGGATGGATGGCGAAGAGAATGAGATTGCTCACAGATTCAGTTTGCTCGGCTCCACAGTCAGCACTCTTGGCACCAGCAGTCAGGAAATCAAAAAACATATTGCAATGGGAAAGTCTCTGTTTGGGACCACTCTAAAGTACTGAAGAGCAATGGTGTCTCTCTGGAGACCAAGATGCGCCTGATACAGGCTATGGTCTTTGCAATCACTTGTTATGCATCAGAGAGTTGGACAATGACTAGGAAGGATAGAAGGAGAATTGATGCCTTTGAGCTGTGGTGCTGGAGAAGAATATTGAATGTACCATGGACTGCCAAGAAAACAAACCGATTCATCCTGGAGAAGGTTAAACTAGGCTTCTCCTTGGAGGCAAAGATTCTGGGGCTTCGTCTGACATACTTTGGACATGTTGTACGGAGGGACAGGTCCTTGGAGAGGGGCATAATGCTTGGGAGGGTGGAGGGACAGTGCAGGAGGGGAAGACCCTCTATGAGGTGAATTGATTCAGTGACTGGGATAATCGGGATGGGTGTGTCAGAGGCAGTGCGATTGGCACAGTACAGCGCAGGGTTTAGAGCTGTTGTACATAGGGTCGCTATGAGTCGCAAGCGACTCGATAGCACATAACAACAACAACAACATAATACAATAATGTTTTCTCCAATGTGTGGCATCAGGATTGGAGGAAGGCTCGTCAATAACATGCTTTACGCTGATGACACAACCTTACTTGCTGAAAGTGAAAAGGACTTGAAGCACTTGTTGCAGAAGATCAAAGAATGCAGCCTTCAGTAGGGAATTGCATCTCAATATCAAGAAAGCAAGGATTCTTACCACTGGACCAATATACAGTGTAATGGTGGGTGGAGAGGAGATTTAAACTGTCAACAGCTTTATCTTGCCTGGATCCACAATTAACATTGTTGATATGAGCAGTCAGGAAATAAGGAAACACATTACACTGGGAAAATCTGGAGTTATGGACCTTTCTAAATTACTGATAAGTAGCGATGTCATTTTGAGGATTAAGGTGTGTCTGATTCAGGCCATAGTCTTTCCGATTACTAGCTATGCATCTGAGAGCTAGACAATAAATAAGGATTACAGAAAAAGAATTGATGCCTTTGAGCTATGGTGTTGGAGAAAAGCACTGAACAACACATGGATAGCCAAGAGCATGAACAGCTATGTCCTTGTGATGGTGCAGCCAGAGTGTTTTTTAAAGGCAAGAATGATGAGGCTTTGCCTCACATACTTTGGACATAATGCTAGCAAGTGCTATTTCTTGGAGAGGTACATGATGTTGGGAAAGGTGGAGGATTGGTGAAGGAGAAGAAGACCCTCACCCAGGTGGATTGACATGGTAACTGCTGCAATGGGCTTTTGTGTGTCAGAAATAAAAGAATGGTGCAGGACAGAACAAGGTTCAAATCTTTGGCTCATAGGGTCGCTATGAGTCATGTTAGACTTGACGACACCTAACAATAACAGCAACAACATATTACAGTAGATATGTAACTTGATGTACTCAAACATATATAATCACACATAGAATTACATGTGAAAATACACATATAAATGATTTCTCCACAAAAATATAAGATAGTATACAAAATTAGAAATTATATCTTTAAAAGGTTTTAATTTAAATTTCATTTAAGAAGTATCTACTAGAATTTTAAAACTAATTTTCTTTGAGCCAGAACTGACTCATAGCTGAACCTCCAGTTAGCTTTCAGAACTCTAAATAGCACAGAAGAAGAATGCCCATCTTTCTCCACAAATTCATCAAGATTTAAATGATGAAATTCCCCAAGTAACTGTGAGATTTGCAGTTCCAACAATTTTTAACTTTTCATAATTTGAATGTTAAAAATGGGATATTTTTTAAAAATATATTTTTGTTTTAGAAGCTTAAAAACTATGGTGTTCCCAAATTAATGAGCATACAAATTATACAAATTATCTTGTGTGAGTGTTCTGTTTAACACTTGATAGGATCATGAAGCTAGTAGAAGTTTTGCAGTAGGAAGAAATGTGCACTGTATTTATTGTTTATAACAACACTGATACTGATGGAATCTGTGCAATAAAATTGTTGGTTTTCCACGCATATGTCGATTGGGCATAATGATCTAAATCAAAGGAAGCATGTAAGGAATAAAACATCTTTTGCCCATAATGACAGTGTATCTAATCTGTGGAGCTCCACTGAGGCAGCAGTCAGTCACACATCAGGGGACTGAAAGAGTGTACTGAGAAAGCTGTCCTTTTCTCATAGCCTCTCACATCTCAGTTAGATGCTAAGCTTCTGGCACTTCATCAAAGAACAAACATTTTCGGCCTGAGTGTGTACCTTTCTGTCTTCAATTTTGAGCATATGTGATACTTGTTACCGTGTGTAACACTGAATCAAGAGAATTTCCAGGTAGGTTTTCAGAGGCAGATAATTGCCTGGGAGGAGATTGTCCATACTTTAGGAAGTACTTTATTTGTCTGAGAAAGTTAATATTTTCTTTCATAATTTTAACACTTAGAAATTATGTGTTCCAGAGAGCAAATATGAAAGCATGATTTTGCACCACAACAAGATCAAGGAGAATAATCCAATTGAAAAATGGGCACAGGATATGACCAGACACTTCACCAAGGAAGACATTCAGATGGCAAACAAGCACATGAAGAAATGTTCAAAATCCCTAGCCCTGAGAGAGATACAAATCAAGACAACCATGAGATATCATCTCACTCCAGTAAGACTAGC
>NW_006399755.1:23752282-23762062 GCF_000299155.1 Elephantulus edwardii
GTGCAACAATGAATGAATGGAATCCCAAAATCTCTGTAGATGTTCACTGAAATGAAAAATAAACAACCTAAATTTAAAAAAAAACACAATGTAAATGAAAGATTGTACAAAATACAATAAAAATTAAAATAAAATAATTTTTAAAAAGCAAACAGAAATCAAGACTGTTCATAACAAAGTTTGTAGGATGTTTCACATTTCACAAACCACTTTCAAGTAATAATTTCATCTTATTTGCTCAACCCTGTGAACTGTTAGTCCCATTTTGTAGTTGAGCAAATGAGACTCACAAGGGACAGGCAGTTTACTCACAGTCAGATAACATGACATAGCAGACACTCAAATTAAGACTCTGAGTCCAAGGTAGAGTTCTTTCCACTCTTATAGCCTAAATAACAATGAGTTCGTTTGTACCTTCGAATAGGTTTTCGTCTTCAACATTCCCAGTAATATCCAAATACTTCCATTATATTTCTAATCATTAGATTGTTTTGCTCTTAAAATCTTCTTTACAGGAAAACATTATAAGTATATATGAATAAAACTGCACTACAATCTCAAAGGCACACTGTTGTCCACCAGCTGTTCCATGGAAGAAGGATGGATAATATCTTCTTGTGTGATTAACTATCTCTGAATACCCACTGAAGGATAAGCTATGGGTTTATCTGACTCAATGGTACTTAACAACTATTGTTGTTGTTGTTGATTGCCATCAAGTTGTGCAAACTCATAGTAACTCAATGAACAAAAGGCCTCAAGCCTTTCTATAACTATTGTCATTTCTCAAAGTTCATAGAGTTTCCAGAGGCATGTTGTTTAGGAAACAGATGCTATTCCTGCTTCCAAACCTGTTTTAAACTGGGAACTCCACCAAACACTGTCCACCATGAGTAACCGTTATGGTATATGACACTCCAATGGTACAAGTTAAGCAACTATATATATAAAGTTTTATGTGCCTTCAAGTTGACTATGACTCATAGTGACCCTATACACATAGTTCCCACTTTTATATAGATATCTAGATGTAGATCTCTATAGAGATATAAAAAATTACATAGTTTTAGATATGCCATATACAATTTCATAAAACTTAATTTTATAACTTCTACAAATTGATCAATGGGCCCTCAACAAAAAACCTGTCATTTCGAAATCTTTTCAACTTAACTTTTGATTCTAAACACTTTATTATATTTTAATAAGAATTAGTGGTATATAATTTCCTTGTGCATGACCATACTTAACCATTTACACATTATTGGGTACTGAGATTATATCCTCTGTTTTGTAAGTGTGTTGCTGTTGTTGTTGTTATGTGCCATTGAGTTGCTTGCAACTCATAGTGACCCTATGTACAAGAGCTCTAAATGCCATTCTATCCTGTGCCAACCTAGCCATCTCAAACACACTTATTCCCACTGCTCCAGTCACAGAATTGATCCATCTCACCAAAGGTCTTCCTCTCATTCGCCTCCCCTCCACTCTGCCAAACATGATGTCCTTCTCCAAGGACCAGTCCCTCCTTGCAACATGCCCAAAATATGTCAGACTAAGCTGCAGAGTCCTTGACTCCAGGGAACACTCTGGCTTCACCCTCTCCAGGACAAACCTGTTTGTTCTCCTAGCAGTCCATGGTATATTCAACACTCTTCTCCTGCACCAGAGCTCAAAGGCATCAATCCTTTCTATCAACCCTATTCACTGTCCAACTCTCTGATGCATAGCACGTAATTGCGAAGACAAACTAAAAAAAAATTTCCACATTTTTCAGAAAAGACTTATTCAACAGTAATGCTAACAATTAGCTACTTGAACCAATTTCATTGATTAGTGAGAACAAATATATTTAACTGATCAAAGCAACTAACCTCACTAATCAGTATCTGGAAGCCAACCAGTCAATGACCTTATTTTTTTTTTCATTGCTGTCAAGTTCGAACTGACTAATACTGGAACCTCCATTGAGTTCCCAAAACTGTACTAGCACAGAAAGGAGCTCTGGTGGCTTAGTGATAAGGAGTAGGACTGCCAACCAAAAGGCTTGTGATTGGAATGCACCAGCAGAAAGTTGGACAATCTCCTTCCATACAATTTACAACTCTGAAAATCCACTGATGGATCAGTTATGAGTCTCCCTCATAAGGTTCTACAAAAACAAATGCACAAGAAGAGAGTGCTCATCTTTTTTTCCCAACAAGCTGCTGTTAGATTTGATCGACCTGAACAATGTGGCCTTTGCGTTAGCAATTAAATTCCCTACAGACTAGAGCTCCCTAGTTTCTCAGAGCCAGCTAGTCAATGACTGTAGGACTGTAAAAGCCACTCAACTTGAAAGTAACTCCCAAAAGTCAGCCAATCTACTGGGTGCACTAGTAAACAACACAGTTACCCTAGGATTAAAATTTCTCCAAGAGTCAGTCAGTCATAAACAAGTCTCAATCTCTGAAATATACAAATTCCTAGATCCCATGCTTCTCAGAATTCTATATAAAAATATACTTTGTGTTTTGTTCAGAGAGATTACACTTGACAAGCAAAGCTGATAAGCATGCAATTTCCCTCAAGAGTTCTTTTACTTTGCATTGCCCTTGGCAGTGTCTAAATATATCTGTGCCATAACAACTCTGACAATTCTGGAATCTATAATATTTTGAAATAGATTATGACTTAGCTGTTGTTGTTCTTAGGTGCTATCATAAAGTTGAGTATGACTAATAGCAATCCTATGAACAGTGGATCTGAACCCCATACTATCCTATGCCATCTTCACGTTACCTGATACACTAGAGTCCATTGTGGTAGTCATGGTGTCAATTTACCTGGTCAAAAGTCTCCTTCTCCTTCGTCAACCCTCCACCCTTCTAAGTGTCATGCCCCTCATGAAGGAATAGCCTCTCCTAGCAACATGCATGAAGTATGTTAAGGTAAAGCCTCATCATCATTGCCACCAAAGAGAACTATGACTGTACCCTTTCCAAGAAATATTTATCTATTCTTTTGGCTGTACATGGGCTGTTCAGTGTTCCTCTCCAATACCACAACTCAAAAGCATCAATTCTCTGTCATTTCTATTCACTGTCCAACTCTCAGATAAATGTGAAAGCTAAGGCCTGAATAAGACACACCTTAGTTCTCTAACTGATATCATGAATCGTTAATAATTTGGAAAGGTCCCTAACTGCAGACTTTCTCAATGTAATATGTCTCCTAATTTCCTGACTGCTGCTACCAAAGGTGTTAATTGTGGACCCAAGTAAGATAAAGTTTTTGACAGTTTCAATGTCTTGTCCATCCACCATGCTGTTGCCTATAGGTCTAGTGGTGAGAACTTTTGTTATATCGACATTGAGATACAATTCATAGTGAAGGCTGCATCCCTTGGTCTTTTGCAACAAGTGCTTCAAGTCCTCCTGATGACTTTAGTAGGTAGGTATAAATTGACACTGAAAATGAGAAGAACACTATGGATTTAAGCAAAAAATAACTGGGAAGATGTAAAAAAAACAAAACTGGTGGGTCCTAACTTAATTAAAAGGAAAAGGGGAAAAAAATTATAAGATAGGACAGGGTTCAGACCTATCTTACATAGGATTGTTATGAGTCTCATGTGACTCAAGGGTACATAATAACAACAACAATCACCAATATATGGGAGCTCTGGTCCATTGGGAGTTCCGCTACTAATCCTAGGTTGCACCTCTCCAGCTATTGAAGGATCTGAACTCCTTCCATGCAATTTAAAGTCTCAGAAGTCCAATGAAGGGTCAGTTATCAATTGGCTCCATTTCCAAATCACTCAGTGGCAATGAGTATGAGCCAAGACACACACTTTCTAAGAGTGAGAGCTCTAAATTGTGTTCTCTGTAAAACAGAATAGGAGACTGAGATCAATGTTAGAAATAATTGGGGTGGACTCTCAGGGTGAACTTTTGTATAAGAGAAAGAAGCCAGTCTTCAAGTAGAAGAAGTTGAGCTTTAATACAGTCCCCCCAAAAATGTTAGGATAACACTATGGCTATTTCTAGTCAGGTTCAAGAGATTAAGCCTTTACAATGTCCATTAATTAATGAAGACCCCCTTAGGATGGTGAAGGATATTGCAAAAGATAATCGACTGAAGGCAAATTTTGAGAGAGCTAACTAAGAGTTGTTTTGCATTACTGAAGGAGTGGGGTGGGTGGTGTAGAACATCATTCTTAACAGAAACAGAAAACACACCTGGAGGATTTTTGTCAAGGGATGTTTAATGAAACACACTTTCCCTAAAGTGTAAGGAAGAAATGATGAAGTGCTCTAAACAGTAGATCAAAAAGCTCTAGAAGACAAGGCAAAAGATATTATGGAATGTGCAAAGACCTAAAATTATGAAACCAAAAGGAGGAACATCGTAGGCCTTTTTTAAGAGCTGGATTAAATATTCAAGAATCCTAGAGTTGCAATATTGAAGGATTCTACAGGCAAAATACTGAATGATGCAGGAAGTATCAAAGGAAAACAGAAGGAATACTCAAAATCACTAGACTAGAAAGAATTGGTTTATTAATGAACCATTTATGAAAGTAGCACATAATCAAGGATCAAAAATGCTGAATGGATAAGTCCAATCTGCACTGAAAGTCTTGCCAAAAATTAAGACTCCAGCAATTGTTGGAAACAAATGTAGTCTTAGATCTACTGAATAGAATATGCCAAGTGGTTTGAAAGACAGCAACCTGGCCAACAAACTGAAAGATCTAGAGTTGTCTTCATATTTTTAAAAATGGGGGAACTGATCTAACAGTGTGGAAATTATCAAATAATATCATTAATAGCACAAGCAAGTAAAATATTTCAGAAGAGTATTAAAAATGACTGAAATAATATATTGACATAGAACTATCCAAGATAACCCAAAAGCAACTTTAAGTTTATTTCAACTGAATTTAAAAACCATCTCAAGAACATATTTTACACATTGAACTATAATAACCAGACAACATCATGTGAGATAACATCAAGGACATCATCCATGAAGAAATAAAAAAGTAGTTATTAAGACAGAAAAAAAATACAAAATCAAAATGGATATAAGAAAAGATTCTGAAACTTGCACTGGAATGAAAAACAGCCATAACACAGTGAATGAATGATTAATAGAACTGAACAGAAGACCTCAAAGGGTAGCTCAAACAGATACAGCAAAGTATTAAAACAAAATATGCAAAAGCCTCGAGTTAGAAAATCAAAATAGAAGAGAATGGTTGGTAGTATCAGTCTAAAAGAGCTGAGGAAAAGACTCAAGCCTCAAGTCACAAGATTAAAGAATTTTATGGACAAAATCTTGAATGACACAAGGAATATCAAAAGAAAAAAATTGAGTCACTGTATCAAAACGAACTTCAGAGATTTGCATATAATCAAGAACAAAAATGAGTGAAGGAAAAAGTCCAAGCTACATTTAAGGAATTATTTAAAAAAATGTTCCAGGAATTCATTGAGTACTATTTGAGTTATTTAAAAACACAGGTGCAGCACTGAACATGCTAAATCATTTATGCTAAGAAATTTGGAAAATTACTACCTAGCCAACAAACTGGGAGAGTTTCATAGTTGTGCCTATTCAAAAACAAAATCAAACAAATAAATGTGATCCAAGATAAATATCACTGAGGGTAACTAAAAAAAAATGGCTGAAGTAGACAACTTCCAGAAACTCACCTGAATTCTGAAAAGAGGTATCAGAGTTGATGTATGACAGATCTTGATCAAAAGCAGAGAATATGAAAAGCTATCTATTCTTTGCTGATTATGCAGACATTCAACTGCATGGATAAAAACTGAGTAACACTGAGAAGTAGGTAATGCCAGAACACGAAATTCCAAATTCATACATAGATCAAGAAGCAGTATTTTAAAAAGAAAAATCAAATACTGCACAGTTTAAAATCGTGAAAGCTGTGTGTCGACATTGTAGAATTTAATCATGTCTGTTCATTCTGTATGCAGAGTAACTAATTCAAGAAGGTAGATTGTTTGAAAAAGAAAGTTGTATTCCTTTTAAATGAACACTTTTCAGCATGCAGCCTGGGACAACAATTAAATCTGTCTTGGAAGAAGTGAAACCAGAATGTTTCTTAGAAGCAAGGATGGTAACGTAATCTTACATCTTTTAGGCATGTTCTCAAGAGGGGCCAACCCTAAGAAAAATAGAACATCCCTGGGAAAGTGGAAGGTCAGCAAAAAAGGGGAAGACTCTGAATACAATGGATTTACAGTGACTGTTAACAATGAGCGTAAGCACAGCAGTGATTGTGAGAATGGCAAAAGACGGCACAGAATTTCATTCTGTTGCATATTGGGTTGCTATGAATCAGAACCTGCTCTATGAAGTTCAATAACAACAAAATAGAAGCCGACAAAGACTAGTGATATAGACAAAGACTTGGAATAATCTATCGTCATTACCAACACTAGGGGCAAGATGTAGGGTTTTCCTGGAATCTGGTAAGAACTAGTATTGAAGAGCAGCTCCCTGACAGCAGCAAAAGGAACAAGCTTCTGTCAAAATCATGATCCGGATTAAAGGATTTAGCTCAACAGTGGTAAGAAACTGTGCTGTAATCCAAAAGGCACACAGTTTGAATCCACCAGCTGCTCTGCAGGAGGAGGATGGGTAATCTTCTCCACTGTGATTTACTGCCTCTGAAAACCCACTGAGGGTCAGCTATGTGTTAGTTCTGACTCAATGGCACACAACAACAACAACAACTCTTTCCAACTGTTCTCTCCTTTTCTGCTATTGTCCACATATGGTAAAATCAACTGGAATCCAAAAAGAAGGAGTGGCACCAATAGTAAAGTCTCAGAGGGAAGTCTTTAGGAAGACAGAATAGAGAAGTGAATACTTCCAGAAGATGTATCTTTGAGTCATGCTTACTTAACAAATTCTTGATTTTTTTAAATATATGAGTGACCAATTTAAATTTCACATTAAACCTTGGAAAATCAGGAAAAATATTACACCTTTGAGGCTGAAATTCACTGTCTTTCCCCCGTAAACTATCGTGGGTTAGTCAGTGTGACTTTTCTAGTTATTGACTTCAACGTTTGCCACATTAATTGCTAGGACTGTACGTATTTGAAGTGTCTGTACCCCACCAAGCTAGCTAATGATACAAATAATGAAAATAGCAACTTGTGGGCAAAAGTATACAAATGAGTGCATCTACCACTAACTTGGGTATTAGTTTTGCCATCTCATTAGGCTTAATTTGAGTGCTTTCAGAGGAAGAAAACAGGAATCTCACAACTATTAAGAAGGACAAAGCAGAGTGTTTGGGTCAGAGATTCCTGAAAGAGAGAGGCCGAAAACAAGATGGACCAGTTGCGCAGACACAGGCAGCAAAGAACTAGAGATTGGTTGGTGTGGGACAAATGGGAGCTAAAGTTGCCACCTAAAAGAGTCAGATTCCTCTCTTTCAGGAATCTCTCTCTCTCTCTCTCTCTCTATATATATATATATATATAAATTTTATTTTTCACATATTGTCCTCCTTATTGTCCTTTGCAGAAGACCTGCCTCTCCTACATGCAGCAGTAATTCCTGATCCAGGAATTACTGGAAAGATATGTCAACTGTCCTCAATGTCTACATCCAGCAGTAATACTGAATTGTCAGTACATTTCACATATTTTTGAACCAACTAGCCAGCAACCAGTGTTTTCCATTTTGAATTGTTGGCTTTCTCCTCTTCTGAAATGTGAACTTTAAGAACGGAAAGGCTTTTTGTTTTGACACTGCACCAGTCTTTGGCACCATGTCAAATACAAAATAGGCTCTCAAGAAATATTTTGTGAATGATTAAAGATTTGTATTAGAAGGATCTAGACAGGGTAATAGTGGGCATAGGCCAATAGTGATTAATTTCATAAAACAAAATGAATGGGAATGATTGTATGAAACACAATGTTAATGAAGGATAGTGTGAAACACAATGGATACAAACTTTGTAAGCAAACCAATATAAAATTATTTTTTTAAAAAAAAGTGGGAAAAAAGAAAGAATGTGGGATATGCACTGCCATCTCTGTAGTTCACTGAACAAGTAATTTGATTCCAAAATACCCCATTAGCTTCTGTTAAGTAAAAAAAAAAAAAAAACAAAAAAAAACCAAAACAAAAAAAATTAAAAACCAGCAAAAAAATCTGTCATCTTTTCTCACATGGATGTTGTAAACTTACCTTAAGATATATATAGATAAGAGAGATTTATATAGATTTACAGATTTACATAGATATATATTTATATATTATTTTTATATATATATATAAAGTGCTTTTACTATATTTCTTGTTCTCATTGAAATTGCTACAAAAGTCTCCCAACTTACCCTCTCAGAGCCACTGTCAGAGTAAACCAACAGAGGTATGCAGTAAGGACAAGGCCACTGATCTGTTGTACATAAGATTGTCATAAATCATAGTTGACTCAATAGCTCTTAAGAGCAACAACACTTTTTACATCAATCTGCAATGTTTAATACTACAGAGTACTATACACAGTATTTTGTATACGAGGAAGTATTCAACTTAGTGTTCTGATTGATTGAAGATGGAGAATTCCAAATTCAACAATAATTGTCATTCTGCCCTGCTTTGTAAAGGGTGATAGCTAAATAGCTACTTTCTCTCCTTTTCTTTCCTAGACATTAAGTGAACTGAGATTTACTTGACAATCTATTCACTGAGTGCTGAGCATTACAAAGCTGCTGTGGTTCAGAATTGTAACTCAGACTTTGATCTAAGTGGCAAGTAGGAGCCATTAAACAGCTGCTGGTTTTTGTTTACTTCCCACTCTCACAGGAAGCCAAGTGTCAGATAAAATACTGACCCTTCTGAGAAGAACTGCATACAATTGCTTTCAGGGATTGCATTTTCTTTGAGGCCAGATCTTGTCTATTGTTATTACTAACAATTATTCAATACATTTTCAGTACATGTAATTCTCTTTCTAATAAAGGTGACCATCTATTTAAAACAATTTTCAGGCAACTTACTGAATAATTCGCTGAGTAGCTGGCAGCAATTAAAAATATTTATATTTCCTGAAATGTATTTAATCTGGCAGTTAAAAATTGGAAAACAAATAGGAGTTTTCAGGCTCAGAAAAGAATAGATAATTGTTTCTACAAGTCCAGGAAATTACTCAACAAATCAAAGCAAGTAACTGTTGGGAATAATTTTCAGATTCATCCACAAAGGAAACAAGCATGCTTCTATTTTATTCTTAATATGGTATGTACATTTTCATGAAAGAAGTATGTCAGCAAAAATTCTCTATATCTTGTTGTATTGAGAGGTAAAAATCAGATTCATAGGTTAGGAGAAAGAGATTAGTGTATAAAACAGAGCTCAAAAGACAGGCATTTAAATGCTATATTTCTTGTCCAGGGTTTTTCTGGTACTTATAAGACTGTGACAAAATTCAGCAAGTTGATGGGCACAATTAAAGAGGTAGAAGTGGCAGCCTGTAGAATAATTGGTTAGATGATGGAAAGATATGTCAACTGTCCTCAAGTTGACTGAAAGCAGAGCTGTTGTTGTTATGTGCCGTCGAGTCGCTTGTGACTCATAGCAACCCTATGTACAACAGCCCTAAACCCTGCTCTGTGCTGTGCCAATCACACTGCCTCTGACACACCCATCCCGATTATCCCAGTCACTGAATCAATCCACCTCATAGAGGGTCTTCCCCTCCTGCGCCATCCCTCCACCCTCCCAAGCATGATGTCCCTC